>NC_081185.1:33407765-34007765 GCF_029867415.1 Vicia villosa | reverse complement strand
GGGCCCCACATGGGGTTTTAAAAAAAATTTGAAAAAAACTGTCCCGCACAGCTCACACGGTCCGTGTCTCTGCACACGGGCGGCCGTGTGAAAAAGCTGGCTTGGCAATTAGGGGCGTGCTGAGGGCAACACGGGCCGTGTTGCTGCACACGGGCGCCCGTGTTGCAAGTGCTGAAGCCACTTTTTAAATTTTTTATTTCTTCTTTTCAGTCAGTTTTCAACACGGGCCGTGTTACTGCACACGGGTGCCCGTGTTGATGGTTTTCAATGCACCAAAAATGGACACTCTCCGTGCCGTTTTACTCGAGTTGCGTCTACCGGTCCAAACTCTACCACCTACAAAAGAAACGAAATAAAACAAAGAAAATGAAAGTTAACGGAAACAAACGTGGGTTGCCTCCCACGGAGCGCTTCGTTTAACGTCGCATGGCTCGACGGTCCATCGTCCTACTAAGCAAGACGAATGACATCAACCTGTCCAACTGGTTGACCTTGGAAATATGGCTTTAATCTCTGCCCATTAACTTTAAAAATGTCTCCATTAGCTTGATTTTTTATTTCAACTGCACCGTAAGGGAACACCTTATGAACCATAAATGGTCCCGACCATTTGGATCTCAATTTTCCCGGAAAAAGCTTCAAACGGGAATTGTACAGAAGGACCAGCTGTCCTTCCCAAAACTCTTTTTTCTGAATCCTCCTATCGTGCCACTTCTTGGTCTATTCCTTGTAAACCTTGGCATTTTCGTACGCACGATTCCGGAACTCTTCTAATTCATGCAACTGTAAGATTCTAGAATTTCCTGCTAGAGACAAGTCCATGTTCAAAAATTTAGTTGCCCAAAATGCCTTATGTTCAAGCTCTAAAGGTAAGTGACATGCTTTTCCATAGACAAGTTGGTATGGTGACATCCCGATGGGTGTTTTGAACGCCGTTCGGTAAGCCCATAACGCATCATCTAGCTTTGTTGCCCAATCCTTTCTCGACGAACTCACTGTCTTCTCGAGAATTTGTTTGAGCTGTCTATTAGACACCTCTACCTGACCACTTGTTTGAGGGTGATAAGGGGTGGCTATCCGATGCTTCACATTGTATTTCTGCAGGAGTTTCTCCATGAGGTGATTTAGGAAGTGCGTTCCTTCATCACTAATAAGTGCTCTCGGTACTCCAAACCTAGCAAATATGTTCTCCCTCAAGAACTTGACTACTACCTTTGCATCATTAGTTGGTAAAGCTACCGCCTCCACCCATTTTGAGACATAGTCCACTGCAACTAAGATGTAATTCTTCCCGAATGATGGTGGAAACGGACCCATGAAGTCAATTCCTCAAACATCGAATAACTCCACCTCTAACATGAAATTCTGGGGCATTTGATTTCTTTTTGAAATGTTCCCAGTACGCTGACACTTATCACATTCTTTTACCATCTCTTGGGAATCTTTGAACAATGATGGCCAGTACAATCCTGACTGCAAGACTTTGGAGGCAGTACGATCCCCACTAAAATGCCCTCCATATTCCGAGTCATGACATGCTCTCAACACATCCTTTTGCTCCTCCTCAGGCACACATCGTCTTATCAGCCCATCTACTCCTCTCTTGTATAGGTATGGGTCGTCCCATAGATAGAACCTGCAATCATGAACAAACTTTTTCTTGCGGTTAGAATCAAAATCGTCAGGTATTATACTGCCAACAAGGTAGTTTGCGTAATCAGCAAACCAAGGCACTCCAATAACAGCTAGGATGTGTTCATCAGCAAACCCATCCTTTATTGGACGCCGCTCTTCTGTCTCCTCAATGGGTGACATTCGCGAAAGGTGATCTGCAACAGTGTTTTCACACCCTTTCTTGTCGCGAATCTCTACATCGAACTCTTGGAGAAGTAAAATCCACCTCAGAAGTCTGGGTTTCGAATCCTGCTTGGCAAAGAGATATTTTAAAGCAGCATGGTCAGTGTAAACAATCACTTTTGAACCCAACAGATATTGCCTGAATTTATCAAAGGCATACACAACAGCTAGCAACTCCTTCTCGGTGGTTGCATAATTGATCTGTGTAGGGTTCAAAACCTGACTGGCATAATAAATAACATGAAGCAATTTTTCTCTCCGCTGTCCAAGTACAGCCCCCACTGCAATGTCGCTAGCATCGCACATGATCTCAAAGGGTATAGACCAATCAGGGGCAATCACAATGGGTGCCGACACTAGTTTATTTTTCAGTGTCTCAAATGCATCGGCACACTCTTTATCGAATACAAAAGTCCTGTCTTTAACCAACAAAGTGGTCAGCGGTTTGGCTATCTTTGAAAAATCCCTTATGAACCTGCGGTAGAATCCAGCATGGCCAAGGAAACTTCGAATACCTTTCTCATTCACAAGTGGTGGTAATTTTGAGATAACCTCCACCTTAGCTTGATCAACTTCGATTCCCCTGTGGGAGATCTTGTGACCAAGAACAATGCCTTCTCGTACCATGAAATGGCACTTCTCCCAGTTTAGGATCAGATTACTTTCTTGACATCGCTGCAAAACAAGTGAAAGGTTAGCTAAACAATTATCAAAGGAGGAACCAAAAACCGAGAAGTCATCCATGAAGACTTCCATATGCTTTTCAAGCATATCAGCAAAAATAGAAGTCATGCATCTTTGGAAAGTCGCTGGGGCATTACACAACCCGAACGGCATCCTTCTATAAGCGAAGATACCGTATGGGCAAGTAAAGGCTGTCTTCTCTTGATCCTCCGGTGCAACCGCAATTTGGTTGTATCCAGAGTACCCATCCAGAAAACAATAATAGTCATGCCCAGCCAATCTTTCTAACATTTGGTCAATGAATGGCAATGGAAAGTGATCTTTTCTTGTGGCCAGATTTAGTCTTCTGTAGTCTATGCACACTCGCCACCCAGTGACCGTTCTGGTAGGAATCAACTCATTCTTTTCATTAGCTATCACCGTTGTACCTCCTTTTTTAGGTACCACATGAACAGGGCTCACCCATGAACTGTCTGATATCGGGTAAATAAGACCTGCATCTAACAGCTTCACAACTTCCTTTCTCACTACCTCCTTCATAACTGGGTTCAATCTCCTTTGAGGCTGCACCACCGGTTTGTGATCTTCTTCCATGAGAATTTTGTGCATGCACATCGTAGGACTTATTCCCTTGAGGTCTTCAATCTTCCAACCCATAGCTCCCTTGAACTTTTTCAGAACTTTAATTAACTTGTCTTCTTGTATATTTTTCAAGCTCGAGCTAATGATGGCGGGACATTTTTCTTCAGAATCGAGGAAAACATATTTAAGATTCTCCGGAAGCTGTTTCAATTCTGAACTTTTTGGCTTTTCTTCATTGCAACCCAATGCTATTGGTTGCCTTAGATCTTCCCACCTATGTGTTCGAGAACCTTTAAAGATAGGTTGAGTTTCCAACATTGATACCACCTCCAAGTCATTATCATTGGCTTCTTCATTTTCTCCAAAAATTGACATGCTCAAAACTCTTTCGAGAGGTAATTGCAATACACTCTCCACATGATCACTTTCTACCACTTGTTGGAGCACTTGTATATTGCTACTAGTGCCAATATCCTCTTTATGCTTCATGGTATTATGAACATTGATTTTTAACTCTTCATGATAAACCTTCAAAGTCAGAGTGCCCCCATCCATATCTATCATGACTCTCCCCGTTTCCAAGAATGGTCGTCCCAAAATTATCGGCATCTCTTCGTCTTCTGGCATTTCAAGAATTACAAAATCTACCGGAAACACAAACTTATCCACTTTCACAAGGACGTCTTGGACTACTCCGTAAGGTCGCTTGACCGAATGATCTGCAAATTGGAGAGTCATCCGAGTGTCTTGGATTGCACCAATTCCCAACTTTTTGTAGATGGATAGAGGCATGAGACTGATACTTGCCCCCAGATCAATTAGAGCTCTCTTGAAAGATCTATCTCCAATAGTGCAAGGGATAGTAACTGCTCCTCTATCCTTCTTTTTCACTGGTATCTTCATGCCCTGCAAAATAGCACTACAAGTTTCTGTTAGAATAATGGGGTGGTCTGCAATGGTTCGCTTTTTTGCGATGATGTCCTTCATGAATTTGGCATAGGTGGCATTTGCTCAAGTGCCTCCAACAACGGAATGTTCAGCTCCAGCTTTTTGAATAATTCCAGGAACTTCTCAAAATTCTTTTCTTGCTGCCCCTTTTTCTTGTTTCTTTGAGGGTAAGGCAGCTTGACTTCTGGTGTTGGTGTTAATACTTTTTCTTTTGTAACTGGTGCTGGTGTTATCACTTCTTCTTCCACGTGCTCATTCTCTCTTATGTCCAGCTCCACCTCAAGCAATTGATCCTCACTCTCCGAATCCTTTTCCACCACTTCATGCGGTTTCCCTCTCCGTGTAGTGACGGCATTGATTTTTTGATTGTCTTTAGGATTAGTAACAGTTGCGCTTGGGAGGGCTCCTGGTGCTTGCGGAATTGCAAGGTGTTGAGCAATTTGACTCATTTGTACTTCAAGGTTCTTGATTGAGGCTCCGGTGTTCCTGAAATTGCTACGTGTCTCTTCTTGGAATTGGGAGCTTTGAGCGGCCATCTTTTCAATGGCAATTTCCCACTACGCCTTTCTTGGACCCTGTGGTTGGTATTGTTGTTGAGGTTGCTGGTATGGTTGTTGTTGCGGACGATATTGTTGTCCCTGTGGTTGGTATTGTTGAGTCTGAGGCTGATATGGTTGTTGTCCTTGAACCGGCTTCTGGACATTTCCTTGCTGGTCTTTCCATGAGAAGTTCGGATGATTTTTCCACCCCGGATTATATGTGTTGGCATAAGGATTGTTTTGCCTCAACATATGAATCTGCTCAACCTGTTCTTGAGTTGCCACACAATGCATAGCAAAGTGCGGTCCACCACATATTTCACAAAGAACCGCTTTAACTGGTTCCACCTGTGCTACTGTCTGAGTTCCAATATTAATCTTTTTTAACCTTCCCTCTACCTCTGCAGCAATCTGATCCTCCATCTTAACAACCTGCTCTGGCAATTTCAAATCAATTTTTCCCTCCGGTTGGCTCATGGTTCGATCATACAACTCAAGATGCTCATTAGCAGCAATTGCCTCTATGATCCTTTTCATAATTATGGCTGTAGCAAAATTTGTTGAACCACCAGCAGCGGTATCAATAAGCTGCTTTGTCTTAAGTCGCAACCCATTCACGAAATTCTGCATTTGCTCGGTAGCGTCCATGTTATGAGTAGGACATGCAGTCAAACACCTTTTGAACCTCTTGTATGCATCCCCCAATGATTCCCCCTCTTTTTGTTTGAAATTGACAATATCGTATCTTTTTCGGATAAACACCGACGCAGGAAAATATTCATTGAGGAATGTCGTTTCCATCTCTTGCCATGTCGTGATACTTGCAGCCGGAAGTGAGTAAAACCACTCCTCTGCGTCATCAGTAAGTGTAAACGGGAACATAACTAGTCTCTTGGCCTCCTCTGAATGACCTTCGATCTTCAACGAAGTTGTCGTAGTGAGAAATCTCTGAAGATGCTTATTTGCATCCTCGTTTATTCTTCCGGAGAACGGCTTGCTCTCTAACTGGCGAATGGTGGATGGATGCAATTGAAAATGTGCCACATTCACAGGTTGATTAACAATAGTCATCCGGTTGGGGTGAGCATTTGCCCCTCCATAGTCCCCTAACAATCTTTCTGCAGGAGGTTGATTTCCAGCCATGTTAACTGGTTCCTGAACTACCTCCCTGTCAAAGTCAGAGTCGCTGTGCTCCGAATGCACAGACACTTCGTCGTCGCTTCCCTGATGTGGAACACTAAGACTTGCACTTGGTGCTGCCAGTCTTTCAATTCTTGCCTTTCGGCGTCTCTCGTGCAGAGCTCTTTCTGGTTCTGTGTCAAAGGAAAATTTAGCTGAGGTCTGACCTCGCATAAACAGTTAGACAACAGTTAGAACAGATACAAGACTGCAACGAAATTAAAATTAACAGATAAAAATAAAATTTTGGTCGCAGAGCAACAAAATTTCAATTGACTTAAAGTTCGGCTTATAGTTTGGCAGTCCCCGGCAACGGCGCCAAAAACTTGATCGGAAAATAGCAAGTGTACTACTTTTGTTACCGATGTAGTTATTAAAATGGAGTTGAATCCAAGTATCGATCACAAGTACTGCGGATAAAATATAAGCCAGGACTAAATTTCAATTGAACAAAAAGCTATGATTGGTTTTTGTTTTGCTTGATAAAACTACTAACTGTTTATAATTAAAAACGATAAGTAAATGATGATTTGGTTCACAAATGAGAAGGCATGCTAAGGTTGATGTATAAATCTTATGTAACTCCTTGAGAACACCGTTGTTCAAGAAAAGATGTGACTATAATTGAGTATCAATTCCATAAAATAGTTTTCCCTAATTCCTTAGTGAAAAACTTATTAACACTTAAAAGTCAATTTCAATTCCTCAATAATTGATTTTAGTATTAAGGCATTACGCGTTGTAATCTAGAATGAATGATCACTATGGTGAAATCCTTATTCCTAAGTGATTTACCGGTAATGTTGTGATTCAAAACGCATTAGAGTGGTGTGTCACGCCTAACCCTAATCATAGATCAACAAAATATTTTCCAATATGATGAAGCATGAAAATCTTTGAATCATAAACTCAAATTATAAAAACATCAAATTCATCACAACGGTTTTAACAAGTCATTACATGAAAAGATTTAGGGACATCACCCTAGCATAAAATAGTTTAGCTACTCATAGTGTTTAAGAAAATAACAAGAGTAATTGAAGTCATTACAAGAAATTATCGGTTGATATGATCTCCAATCGCGAGTGCTCTTGAAGATCTCTTCCAAAACCCTTGACTCTTCTTTCTCTGTAATTCTCTATGCTCAATGATCCAAGATCCCTGGTTCCTCCTTCCTGTTAGGTTTTAGTAGTGTTGGCAGTCATCCCTCGTATCCGAAAGGTCCAAAATACCCTTAATGAGCTCAAGGCTTTCAAAATATCAAAAGTTGGAAATCTGCCCGCGCCTACCAACACGGACCGTGTGCAGGAACACGGGTGCCCGTGTTGGTCAACTGCTTCTTAGCCCAAAAATCACTTTCTGCTCAGCTTTTCACACGGACCGTGTGCAGGAACACGGGTGCCCGTGTGAAACCTCTGCCTAGCTCTCAAAAACATCTTTCCAGCCCTCTTTTGACACGGCCCGTGTGCAAGCACACTGGTGCCCGTGTGAACCTTCTATTTGGCTCTTTCAGCTTCTTTTTTTCGCCTCGGAGTGTCCTAAGTTCCTATCTCATTCCTGGTTCAACCTGGACGACAACAAACTAACAACCAACGCATAAAATGGCACTTTTATAAAACTTAAAACACACTTAGCATGCAAAACTTAAATAACCGACAAATTAAGAAACTTATAATAAAACCTATAACAATGCCACTTAGTATTACCAAGATTATGACTTTTGGTCGGAAAAAGGTGCGGAAACTTACTAGAAATGGTGACCGATCACTATGCTAGTCATGTTTTGAACCCTGCACAGATGAACTATGCAACAACCGAAAAAGAGTTGCTAGCAGTTGTGTATGCCTTCGATAAATTCAGGCAATATCTGTTGGGTTCTAGAGTCATTGTTTATACTGACCATGCTGCTTTGAAGTATCTCTTTGCCAAACAGGACTCTAAGCCAAGGCTTCTCAGATGGATTTTACTCCTTCAGGAGTTTGATGTAGAAATTCGCGACAAGAAAGGGTGTGAAAACACCGTGGCGGATCACCTTTCTCGATTGTCACCTATTGAGGAAACAGAAGAGAAGCGACCAATAAAGGATGAGTTCATAGACGAACACATCCTTGCTATTATTGGTGTCCCTTGGTTCGCTGACTATGCGAACTATCTGGTAGGTTGGGTAATCCCCGATGATTTTGATTCTAACAAGAGGAAAAAGTTTTTGCATGACTGCAGGTTCTACTTGTGGGACGATCCGTTCTTGTACAAGAAAGGAGTTGATGGGCTGATTAGGAGATGTCTTCCAGAGGAGGAACAAAATGATGTGCTAAAAGCATGCCACGATTCCGACTATGGAGGACACTTTAGTGGTGATAGAACTGCCGCCAAAGTTCTCCAATCTGGGTTATATTGGCCAACTATGTTCAGAGATGCTCAAGAAATAATTAAAGAGTGTGATAAATGTCAGAGAACAGACAACATCTCAAAAAGGAATCAGATGCCTCAAAATGCTATGCTAGAAGTTGAACTCTTTGATGTATGGGGTATAGATTTCATGGGACCATTTCCCCCCTCTTTCGGAAAGAATTATATCCTTGTAGCGGTAGATTATGTGTCCAAATGGGTTGAAGCTGTGGCTTTGCCTACAAATGATGCCAGGGTGGTAGTGCGATTCCTGAAAGAAAACATCTTTGCTAGATATGGGGTACCAAGAGCTTTAATAAGTGATGAAGGAACGCACTTCCTGAATCAACTCATGGAGAAGTTACTCCAAAAATATAATGTTAAGCATAAGGTCGCCACACTGTATCACCCTCAAACAAGTGGACAGATAGAGGTATCGAACAGGCAACTTAAACAGATACTTGAAAAAACAGTAAGTGCTTCTCGGAAGGATTGGGCTATCAAACTTGACGATGCTCTGTGGGCATATCGAACGGCCTTCAAAACACCAATCGGTATGTCGCCTTATCAATTAGTTTATGGTAAGGCATGTCATCTGCCTCTGGAATTGGAACACAAGGCATTCTGGGCATCAAAATTCTTGAACATGGACTTGTCTAAGGCAGGGGGATCTCGTATCCTACAACTTCATGAGCTCGAAGAATTCAGGAACCAAGCCTATGAAAACGCCAAGATGTACAAAGACCAAACGAAGAAATGGCATGATAGTAAGATCGTGAGAAAAGAATTTTATGAAGGACAACTGGTCCTCTTGTATAACTCACGGCTAAAACTATTCCCGGGAAAGTTGAGATCCAAATGGTCAGGCCCTTTCGTTATTAATCAGGTATTCCCTCATGGAGCAATTGAGTTGAAGAATTCCACCAATGGAGACACTTTCAAAGTGAATGAACAGAGGTTAAAGCCATACTATCAAGGCCAAACAAGAGGATTGATAGAGAATGTTCACCTATCTGAATGAAAGGGTGAACCGTCGAGCCACACGACGTTAAACGCAGCGCTTCGTGGGAGGCAACCCACGCGTTTGGTTTATTTTATTCGGACTATTTCATTATGTAATGTCTTTTTAATTATTTGTTTAGTTGTGTGTCAGGTGAAAATTCGGGGTGGTGTTATGAGAGAGACAAGCTGGACTTAGAAAAATTAAAATTACAAGAAGAAGGGCTTGACACGGTCTGACCGTGTGGTGAGACACGGCCGTGTCAGGCGAGGTCTGCAAAATGCAGTTCATGGATGAAAAACAGAGGCACGACACGGTCTGACCGTGTGGTGAGACACGGCCGTGTCAGGCGAGGTCTGCAAAATGCAGTTCAGGGATGAAAAACAGAGGCACGACACGGTCTGACCGTGTCCTAGAACACGACCGTGTCCGAGTGCTTTCACTGGTTTTCCTCACGTCATTTGCGACACGGGCTGACCGTGTGGTGCGACACGCCCGTGTCGTTCTGCGGACCAGATGTTTCCTTTTGCAAAAAATTTCAAAATTGGTGGGCCCCACCACGAAAATAATATATTCTACCCTATTTCTTCTTCATTCCATCTCTCTCTCATCATTCTTCTTCTTCTAAAAACCTAAAAACCCAAACCTCCATAGCCTCCACTCCTTCAAAGCTTCACCCACTCCCTCATATCAACCTGAATTCGACCACTCCAGTTAGCAAAATTGCTCTACTAATCGTACTCTACGATTCTACGGTAACGGATTGTTAATTGGTTGATTTTTAATTTTTGTTATTATTTGCTTTTTCATTTGTGCAGCATCTCACTATGCCTCCAAAACAAACACGAAAACGCACATCGCGTACCCAACAAGCGGCGGAACCGGTAAATGCTCATGGAATTGTTTTCCCCAAAGCGGAACAAGAGGTAAGGTACTCACACCACCTTCGTAGAAAGATGATACCCACTAGGTATATGTGTAGAGACACTCTTGTTCAATTAGGACTCTCAGAAGAAGTCACTAGGTTGCTGCACACATTAGGAGTCCTAGATTTTATGCGATTTGAGGCACCTACATTTGAAAAAATGACTCTGGAGTTTCTAAGCACTGTTGAATTTGCATTGAAACCGGTATGGGATGGTTCGCATAAAATTCTCACGGGCACTATGACCTTTCGGTTGTTTAATAATGAACATTCTTTGTCTGTGGAAGAGTTGGGTTTGGTGCTTAATTTGCCAGTGTACGGACCTGGTACGGTCCCGGAAATTTTTATTCCCGGAGAATTTTGGAGACAAATTACAGGTGTAGAACAATATGAAGCAAAAGGTGCAAAAGCTTCACGGGTCCAAAATCCGTGTTTCAGGTATGTGCAAAAATGTTTGGCTTTTTCTCTGTTTGGCAGGGGTGACAGTACCGGCGTAGCCTCCAAAGCGGAGTTGTATCTGATGCATTGCATGACTACGCAAAGCCCTGCCAACGTTGCCGCTTTTGCTGCCAATCATTTGAGGAAGATGGGGAAAGCAACGACCGGTGACATTTCAGTTGGGGGTATTATTACCCGCATTGCTAGCCATTTGGGCTATGAGACAGAAGATGTTCCGGTAAACGGTAGACATTTGATTGACTTGCAGGCTCTCATTAGCCAAAATGTAATTCGTGTTGCAGGTAACCGGTATTCATATCTTGTATCTAAAAAGATTATTATGATGCTCCCCGCTCCCGGTCGGATTTCTACTCTACAAAGTCAAAACTGGGAGTATGGGATATTTGCTGATGAGTTTCAGGTAATTGACGACGAAGTCGAGCAAGAGGAGCCCGACTTCATGCAAGACGATGTGGGTGGCCCAGTCAACAGGGAAATGCCACCCAGAGTGCACCCTACTGGAGGAGCCAGCACAAATGTATTCGCCCGGGAAGAATGGGTATGGTTACAACATGAGTTAGGTGATTTAAGGGCGGAACAGACCCGACAAGGAGTTGAGTTATTTCGTCAAGGTACGGAACAAACTCGTCAAGGAGAACTCATGGACAGTATGAATCGGATGCTTCAACACATGATGTTGCAATATCCGCCACCACCACCTCCACCCGAGCAGTGAGTCCCCTTTCTCATTTGTTCGATAACATTGGGGACAATGTATCGTTCAAGTGGGGGAGGGTTTCTTATTTGTTTTATTTGTTTTTTTATTTATTTTATTTTGTTTCTTATTTGTTTCTTATTTTAGTGTTTTATTAATGTCTTGATCGTTTGGTTAGTTGTTACTTTAATTCAAGTGCTTGTGTGTTTTTAATCTATTTCTTCTAGTTGATGATATGTTGCAAGCAGGACACTAATGGCCGGAATAGGATAGAAGAGCAGTTAAGTGGATGAAAGATCATAAGTGTGAACTAGTTCCTGGGTCATTCTGGATAGTTGGTGCAGCCGAAAAAATTTAGTTATAGGCAAGTGGATAACACCGGACCGAGAGAGGAGCATGGTTTACCGTAGGAGAAAAGATGCTGCATAATGTGAAGAATGTTCTGGATCCTGCAAACTACCCAACATGGTGAGAATACAAAAAGCCAAACACGAAATCATCATCATGAGAGTTTATCCAGGTATAATTTTATCACTCCGATCTTGCATTTATTCTGTTGGAATCACACCGTCGGAGAATACACACTGAGGCAACTTGTTGTTGAACCCAGAGCCTTTCTAGCCATCCCATCTCACATTACTATCATCCTTTGAAAACCCCTTTGAGCCAGAGCCATTTGTTTGTTTAACCCATAAAGTGACCATCACCCACATGTATGTTCACACCGTATCATCTCACTTGTGTAACCATTACTTGCTCGATATGTCTAAGGTTGTATCTGTAATAATAATGCAAAAAAAAATTCTAAGTTTGGGGTAGGAT
This sequence comes from Vicia villosa, assembly GCF_029867415.1. Classification (NCBI taxonomy): domain Eukaryota; kingdom Viridiplantae; phylum Streptophyta; class Magnoliopsida; order Fabales; family Fabaceae; genus Vicia; species Vicia villosa. The sequence continues at coordinate 33,995,688 of NC_081185.1, read as the reverse complement.
TCCTTAAGTCAAGAAAAAAAATGTGTGAAAAATAAAATAAAATAAAACAATAAGAAAAAAATTTGTAGTGAAGAACTGCGACAATATAAAGTTCGTTAAAAGGAACATATCTGCCTGAATGCTTCATGAAAAACCCCCAAAGAGAATAAGTATCAAATTGAGCAGATCATAGCTAATGAATATCGGGCAATAAACCCTTTGTGTTTCCCCTTCTTTGTTTATCCTACCATACCCAAGCCCCATTACAACCTAAAGACCTCAAAAAGTGTGTGTGATCTACGAGTGTGGTAAAAATAGAATTTATTCAAGGTTAAGAGTAGATATTGCATATGCTGTGATGTGAGCGCATAAACACTTTAACCCGAGAGATTTGGTGAGAGGTGCGAACAGTTGCAGGTGATAGAACACTCTGATACGGATATGCAGCGGACAATTCGAATTGGGGGCCAGACTCTAATCTAGGATGGTGAAAAGACACTTGCGTACAACTGGCTGTATTGTGGTAAAGGAAAAATCTTAGAATGACCTTGTTGTTGATCAAAAGTGTTACTTGAGGACAAGCAACGAACTAAGTTTGGGGTTGTGATCGGTCACCATTTCTGCTACTTTTCATTCTATTCTCGGTAATATTTTGTCATAGTTTGCAACATGTTAGTAAGTTATTTTAGCATTTTGGTCAAGTATTTAGTGTTATGTGTTTTAATCTTTGTTAAGTTTATTTAGTAGTTTAAGAGTTCCTTTGATGTCTTTTTTTGGTCTGGATTGGTAGTTTGCATTGCCTCAGGTACTATGGTCGAACAGCGGAGTTCTGAATACATCAAGACAGCTTTTGGAAGGGCCAAAGAAGCTGACACGGTCTGGTGGTGTCATCTGACACGACCGTGTCAGGAAAAGAAGAAAAAAATGCAATTTTTGGGTACAGGAAGCATGACACGGTCGGACCGTGTCCTCTGACACGACCGTGTCAGCGTGCGAGCAGAAATCCCAATTTTTAGTTATTTTGAATCTGTGAGAGAAAAGGGTATTTCGGACTTTGCCGGAGACTTGAGTTCTGACCTAGGAATACAAAAAGGAGCAGAGAAGACAAAGAAAAGGATCTTGGATCATATTTGGAGAATTGAACGGAGGAAAAGAGAATCAAGGGTTTTGGAAAGAGATATCTTCAAGAGCGGAAGCGATTGGAGATTGAAGCAATCCTCATCTCTTGTAATGTCTACACCTACTTTTGCAATTTTCTTCATTATTATGAGTAGCTAAACATCTTTATGGTAGGGGGATGTCCCTGAATTGCTAGTATGTAATGAATCGAATTACCGTTATTTTATGATTTTGAAGTTTTATGAGTTAAGTTTATATTCAAAGTGTCTAATGCTTTTTTCTATTGGAAAATAGATTCTTGATTTACGGTTAACGTTAGGTCGGACAAACCATGTTAATGCTTTTTGAATTATAACACTATTAGTGAATCGCTTAGGAATAAGGGTTTAACTATTGTGATCATCCATTCTTGATTACATGAACATGGTCCTTGGTGCAAAGTTAGGTTGTTAAGGAATTAAAACATAATTTATGTACCATATGATTTTACGCTAAGGAATTAGGGAAAATAACTATTAAGAATTGTTACTTACTCAGACAAACGAATCTTTCATGAAATAGCGGTTATACGAATTACACGGCGGTTCATACATCTACCCTAGCATGTTTTCTCTTATTTTATTAAAAAATCTCGTTTTTAAATATTGCTTATTTCAACTTATTGTAATCTTTAACAAACCAATCAAATCAACCCCATGTGCTTTTTGTTCAATTGAATTACTGTCAAAACTTATATTGCCATAGCAGTCCTTGTGATCGATACTTGGATAATTTCCACTTTAATAACTACATCGGTAGAAAACAGTACACTTGCTATTTTATCGATCAGAGACCATGAAAGGTAAGTTGAGCCACCAGTTTGGTTCCTAACTTGTGACCACTAGAGGCGACCTCTCGTATCTCCTGAGAGATAATCTGAGCAACATCCACTTCCTCACCACTCATTATCCAATAGAGAAGGCAAGACATATCTATGGCGAGGTCTGAGTTGTGACTCCTTGACTTAATGTTGTGTAGCAAGAGGATCAGGTAAAGCCGGGCTTTTTGGTTCATATTATCCATATCCATTCTAGTAGGTAAGCCAGCAGGATGAAGGGTAAACCCTCTATTCTGAAAGGAAACTCTCTTAGCTTGTGTCACCTGTTGTCGCACCCTCGCGAAAATAAAAAGATGCCAACCAACTGGCTCGAAAAAAAGAAAACAGAGTCGCCACTGAACTTTATTTATCTCCGAAGAGAAGGGAAAATATCGAGAAAACCCAGAAGAAAGAAATGGATAAGAAAAGGTCTTACGACCAGAGATCGGGTAAGGAGGTCAGTTACGCAAGGGGAAGGTACTAGCATCCTTCACGTCTGTGGTACTCCACAGGATCCACTTATGCTTGCTTCTAATCTAAGGGTGTGTTATCTAATGCTAAAGCTAAAGGAACATGAAAAAGAAAGAAGAGAAAATGCGGGGAAAAGAAAGAAGTATTTACAAAATTATGCTCGTTTAAGCCCCGCGACTTGTTGCCTACGTATCCTTTTTGAGGAATCAGAGCGTCGTAGTTCAGCTCAATATTTTTGTTTGTTTGTGTTTTTTAGTGGACAAAGTTACATTCGCATTCTAGCATTAGGATAGCAGCTCGCTGAGTGGAGTCTTAGGCGTTATCTGTTTGCGATCGAAAGGAAATAACACGTCCGTTTAAGGGAAAGAAAGCCCTGGAGGAGAGAGAGAGAGAGAGAGAGAGAGAGAGAGAGAGAGAGAGAGAGAGAGAGAGAGAGAGAGAGAGAGAGAGAGAGAGAGAGAGAGAGAGAGAGAGAGAGGAGAAATGATTGATTGGTGTTTTTTGATGTAGATAATGGTGAATTAAATCCCAATGCAAGGATACTCACCCTTCTCTACTTTTTAAGAGTCTGAAATTTATTAGGTGTTTTATGTGTTTTTTTTGTTGGGTATTTTTAAGGGGGAAAATGTAGATAGTTATGAACTTGATGTCAATGCCAGGATGCTCACCTTTCTCTACTTTTTTAAGTTTATTAAGTATTTTAAAGGTTGAAAACGAAAAGAAGGAATGAAAATGAGGGGAATGACTATCCTATTGTTATATACATCTACCTAATATTTTTGGGATTGAAAGACTAATCTAATATTTTTTGTATTTTTCAATATTAAAGGGAAAATAAAAGAAATTTAATTAAATGACATGTTTTTGTATTTTTTTATATGAGAAAAATAAAGTCTAGTTATATATAAACTCTAATAATATTTTTGTATTTTTGATATCAAGCAAATATTAAAACTACATATACATAAGAAAACAAACATAAATGGACTACAAAAATATAGAAATAGAGATGCATATAGAAAATGGGGCGCTGGGCCTTTGAATGGGTAGCAGGCCCAACAACTTTTAAACAATCAGCTAGACAGAGGGAGGTTCATTCAAAATCGTGTATAAAGGAAAGTCAGGTTGGGCTCAGATTCACAAGCAGGCCCAACAAGCAAAAACAACCACACAAGCAGGGGGCGTGTTCAGTAGATATGGTGGTTAACAGAATTTCAACAAAGACCCTAAAACAAGGAAGGGTTCGTCCGTCTCTTCACACTTATTTCAACTCAATGCCTCTCCTCAGGCTTTCTTTGTCTCGATCTCTCTCATCTCTCTGGTTCTATTTCTCCTATCTTCGGTAAGAAGTTGCGCGTGTTGTTACGTTGGTGATGCAAGTCCGATTTGTTAACGATTCGTTATCGTGCGTGGCCGCTTGGATCCAGAATTAGAATTTGCGTGATACTGCTTTTATTCTTCTTCTTCTTCTTCTATGGGAATTTCTGGCCAAAAATCGATTGCGGTTCTTTTGTTCAGTTGAAACTACGAGTGAGTGTTGTGGATTATTATTGTTGGGGGAGCAGCAAGAGGTTTTTGGACAGCAAGAATTTCTTTCTTCTTTCATTTTGGACATAAGACAAAAACTATAGTAACAATAATAACAACAATAATAATAGGAAAAAAAAGAAAGAAGATTGATTAGTAATATAATAAAATGCAAAATAAAAGAAAACTAAAAAAATATGAATTTTAATAATAATCCAACTAAAAAGATATTTTTAAATTAAAATTAAGATGAAAAATTAATATTGAAATAAATAAAATAAAATCATGAAATAGAAAAAAATACAAAATGACATAAAATATATATATATATATATATATATATATATATATATATATATATATATATATATATATATATATATATATATATATATATATATATATATATATATATATATATATATATATATATATATATATATATATATATATATATATATATATATATATATATATATATATATATATATATATATATATATATATATATATATATATATATATATATATATTTGATTTTCTTGAAATGATGCAAAGTTGTGTTCTAATGGAAATATGCAAATGATATGCAAAGCTTGAGCAAAATAAAATTAGGAGGGCAAATTTTGGGTTACAACACCTAGGGGTGGCAAAACGGACCGGGGCCCGCCGGGCCGCCCGCGCACCCGCCAAAAATTGGCGGGTTGGGTTGGGATTTTAGGCTCGCCGCTCGCCAAAACCCGCCCCGCCAAAACCCGCCGCCCGCCATACCCGCCCCGCCAAAGCCCGCCGCTCGCCAAAACCCGCTCCTCCTCCAAAACTCACTCTTTTCTTAGTTAATTCTAGTAATTGTAATTCTTGATGGTTTATTTTATACAATTATTTATAAATATATGTAATATTTTTTAGAGTAAATTTGTTAAAAAATTATTTTTATAAAAAATTGTTTTAAAAAATAAGTGAAAAGTTTAATTAAAAAGTAAAAAAAACATATTAATCTATTAAAAAAATATAAATAAAAATAGGTGGGTAAGCCCGCCGCCCGCCAACCCGCCATCTTGGCGGGGCGGGCATGATTTTGATGCCCATTTTACTTGGCGGGCATGCCCGCCCCGCTCGTTTTTTGGCGGGCATAAGGCGGGGCGGGCAGCGGGCGGGGCGGGCAGCCCGTTTTGCCACCCTGTCAACACCTGTGTCAAAACATAAACAACCTCATTAGCTTGTCTCCTAGCGAACTTAACATGAGAAATCCTAATAAAAGAGTGAGCTTACAATCACGTGTAACAGCACCAAAATCTTAGTCGTTTGATTTTGGAGTGTTCATTCTGTCTACAATGCTTTTAGCATCCAATTCGAAATCCAACTTGTCATATTCGAGCTCATGCACCCATTTAATGGATGCCATAAGACTTAGAGTCTGTTTGGTAAGACATAAAAAAGAGCTTTTAGCTTTTAGCTTTTAGCTTTTCAGCTCGTATTAATAAAAAAGCTCTGTTTGGTAACTCTATTTTAGCTTTTAGCTTGTAGCTTTTTTACTAGCTTTTAGCTTTTTTTCAAAAGCTATTTGAAGTAGCTTTTGAGCTTGTAGCTTTTAGCTTGTGAGTTTTTCCTCCATTAATACCCTTATTATTTTAACTAAAATATATTATTACCCTCATTAATTAAAATGTCATTAATGTCATTTTGTATCTATCAGCTAATGAAACAGCTAATTTACCAAACACTCACATTAGCTTATCAACTATCAGCTACCAGCTACCAGCTAAAAGCTACCAGCTAAAAGCTACCAGCTATTAGCTATCAGCTAGTTTTACCAAACAGAGCCTTAGAGCTTCACCAATATCAACATTTGTACTAAGCGAAAACCATTTTGTTCGAACTACAACAACACGACCATCTTCATCTCTAAGATAAGCTCCTATGCATACGTTATTATTAGAGAGGGATGCATTTGTTGCACTTGAAGCGACCAACTGAAGATTTATTCTACTTAGTGTCACTTGTCAAATGAATCGATGGCGCATCGCTAGCACAAAGCCATTGGGCCCTCTCTCCATCTTGACAAAAGCTGCACTCGATTACAAATAGTGTCTTAAAGACCTGCAAGAAAGAAAATTGAAATTAAATAGTATAAATTAATAAAAATATGGATTTAGAAATAATAACAATTAAATAATTAGAACTATATATTATAAATTTAAATTTTATTAAAAATTAACATATTGGTTTAAAATAATAACAATTAATCAATAGAACTTATTTAGTGGAAAATTTGTTGAAGCGTAGCAAGGTCAGAAATAAATAAAAAAAAGTAATGAAGGATTTATAAGAATTTTTTTCATTTTTTATTTTGGTTTCAATCAAAACACTTTTTATTTATAATTTTATACTACATACACTCTTTTAGTTTTTTAATTTCACATCTTAATAAATATTTTTAACACGACTCTTAATATTTTTTAATTATTAACTTTTCTATCTAATTATTTAATGATCAAGACATTCTATTAAAAAATGAATGTCGCAAATTCAAATCGATGCTCCCCAACCAAATATTTTTACATAATTATCAATTAAGCTGAACTAATAGTATTTTTAATCTATAAATTATAATATATATGATAAATAACTATATTAAATTAATATACTTATTTTAAAACTTTTTTCTATCATGATTAAAATATTAGTCGATGATGGGTGATTATGATCATATTAACAACATATAATGCTCGGAGTTGCGATTACCGGTATTTGACAATGGTCAAATTAGTGATCATATGATAACGAAGTGGGGATCAATAAGCACAAGTAGTTAATGGTTGTCAGTGATCTTGTCTTAACTTAAAAATGAAAATAAAATCTAAAAAGTAGTTTTTTGATTGAGTTTTAGTAGAAAATTATTTTGAAATTAAGTAAAAATTAACTACTTCTCATTTTAGCCAAACAAACTTTGTTTTGAATAGTATTAACATATTTTACAATTATTTTTAAATTATTATTTGAAATTTTTTTGGTGTGTTTTATGATTATGTGTTTATTTAATTTATCTATTTTTTTACGATGGAATAATTAATCGAGAATAGTGAGTATTTTAATTTAATTAGAATATTAAAAATTTAAGAGTTAATCATATTATTATATTTTTTTATTAATTAATGAATAATAAAAATATTAAAATAGTATTAATTTATTAGAAATAATTCAAAATTAGAAAATAGAGATGTTTACCCAGAAAAATGGTAAACAAGCGCTAGTTTCCTTTTTAAAGGTTACTTTGCGGAGTCAACTAGAATACTCCAGGACTGATTGCTTTATTTTGTTATGTTATGTGTATCTGATTTGTGTTAAATGTAAAATAGTGACTTTAACGTAAAAGTAAACACTGAAATTAGAGGCTTTAAAGTAAATCAAAGCAGTAAAAAAGAAGGCAGTAAATGTGCACTGAAAGATAAATTGTAATGTAAAATGATTGCATTTAATTAAACTGGTACGCATACGTACATTCCAAGGTTGCACTCGTTACTCATTGCGCAAAGATTTGAGTTTTACTTGTGTTTATGTATAAAATGCGGACCTCTAACTATTCCTATAAAACTTGCTTAAATAGAAAAATAAAATAACTACTACTAACGGTCGACTGGCTATCAGTCAACACGTGTCTTCGACATGCAAGATCTTCAATTGTGAGACTTCCACGTGTCCTGTGAGAACTGCCAGAAAAACTGCCTGGAACTGCCTCTTAACTTCTACTGCCTCTCGACCTCCACTTCAGTTTCTGCAGCCAAAAATCCTTAAGTATTCGCATCCTTTTGGTTTGGTCGAACGCTGAAGCCTCTGATCATCTTTCTAGTCGAACAGCTTCAACCACTAAGCGTTATTTGGTCGAACCACTTCGACCTAAATGGCAATGTAATTATTTAATTGAGGCCCAATTACCAATTTAGGGCCTTCTCACCAAATTGAGGCCCAATTGCCAATTTTGGGCCTTAGTTGCCCATTTATTTAGTAAGTCGAAATCCTAGGGTAACAAATTGCCCCTCCAAGCGACTTCTTTCGACTGACTTTAGGAAAGAGAAAGATGTCGTTTCGGTTCTTTCTTGGGTTTCGACTTTTGTTAATTCCCATTACGCCATGATTACGTTTCATTTTCCCAGGCACTAATTATTACCTAAACGCTAGGTTAGTGGGCTATTAACTGCTTCCAGCTTGCTTGTGTCAGTTTCCAAGATATTTAATACGATTTTTGATCTTTTAACTTCCTTCTCCCACGTTTGTCTTGCTGAAGTAACTACACATTCTCTATATATAGCCTCATTCCTTCCACTTCTTTTTTACATCTCCTTACGCATAACATCTTAAACTCTTTCATCTTTTCAATCTTTTCAAACTATGGCACAACCTTTAACAAATGCCAACATAAGATCCTGCATTAAGAAAGAATTTAAGCTTTCTGCAGAGGAGTTTGATGCGAATCATATCAATGCTCGTGCCCTCTATGCTAGCCAGGGGCTTGCATTTTATCCTGAAATTCTAGATGGAAACATCTATCCCTGCATGCTGATTGAGTTCTGGAGATTTGCATCTTTGCGCATAGATCCAGAAGGGAGGACTACCATAACCTCCACCATTCGAGGGGCTCATGTCATCATCACTCCTTCAACAATCTCTGATTTGTTGAAATGCAGCAATACCGGTGCAACATTTGTTGACAACACCTTCGACATGAACACTTCTAATATGTTAAGGGATCTCATGGACAATGACCCCTTTTGTGCCAGAGTTATCAAAATTTGGCACCAGCTTTTGGTAGGCAACTTCCGTCCGCGCAACCATAATAAAAATAAGATTATGGTGGAAGATTTGGAGTTCATTTCTTGTGCTCTTCAGGGGAAGAAAATCAACTTTCCTCTTTTGATTTTTAAACAACTCGTGGAAGCGGTCTCTTCGACGGCCTCTCGTCAAGGAATGGTGACTTGTCTTCCTTATGGAAGATTCTTGTCTTACCTATTTCTCAAGCAAGGTGTAGTGAGGAAAATGCGCAGGGCCGGGCGCGTAGAGATGTTCGAAGCCGAAAGTCTGCCTCTATTATCTTTGGAGGACATCGACCAAAGAGTTCACTAAGATTGGACATTTTAGTGGCTTTAGGGTTTGCCAGTTTTTTCTTTTTTATTTATTTATTTTTTTTGTAATGACTGCGCCTTTTATGAAGGCACTTTTTGTAATGACTAGCCAAGACTTTTAGCCATTTTAATATAATCTCTTAGTTTTTACTCTCTTATGTGAATTTCTTGAAGCATAGGTTTATATTTTTTCAAATATTTACCATTTATCCTCAAGATTCGACCATCTGAATTTAATTCTTCAATTTCATATGCATTGTTTGAAAATACTTGCAAAATTTTAAACGGTCCTTCCCAACTTGGGGACCATTTACCCAATAACTTATTCCTTTGATCCATGGGTAGAATAACCTTCCATACATAGTCACCTACCATGAATGTCTTCTCCTTGACTTTCTTGTTGTAGGCCTTCGCCACCTTTTCCTTTTGTCTTATTAATCTATCCAACGCTATTAGCCTCTCTTCGTCTATTTCGACTAACTCATCTAACATCATATTCCAGTATTCGTCAGACGAGAGACTATTTTGTCGTTGAATTCTTGTCGACTGTAGATGAATCTCTGCAGGCAATACAGCATCGTGCCCAAAAGTCAAACGAAATGGGGTAGTTTTTATTGCTTCCTTTGGTGACGTTCGACAAGCCCAAAGGATTTGGTCGAGCGTTTGATGCCAATTTCTTGGCTTTTTTCCCACATGCTTCTTTATTAAATTTATGATAACTTTATTAGCAGCTTCGACCTGACCATTTGCCTGGGCATAATATGGAGTAGATGTCAGCAATTTAAACCCTGTTTCTGCTGCAAAAGCTTGCATTTTTTTACCAACAAAAATTGTTCCTTGATCAGTAGTGATAGTTTCTGGAATCCCATATCTATAGATAATGTGTTTTTGTATGAAACTAATCACTGCTTCTTGATCAGCATTAACTAGTGGAATTGCCTCTATCCATTTAGTAAAATAATTTATTCCTACTAAGATGAATCTTTGTTGCTTGGAAGATGCAGGTTTAATCTCTCCTATTAAATCCAAAGCCCATCCTCTAAAAGGCCAAGGTTTAATAATCGCATGCAATTCACTGGCTGGAACATGTTGAATACCTGAAAATTTCTGGCACTCCTGGCATCCTCTTGCATATTCAATACAGTCTTTTAACATTGTCGGCCAATATAAACCTTGTCTAAACAACAACCATTTCATCTTATGACCTGATTGATGAGCTCCACAAACACCACTATGAACTTCTGACACAGCCAAATATGCTTCAGCTTCACTTAAGCATTTCAACAATACACCCTCGGCTGTTTTCTTGTATAAATCATTTCCTAATATAACATAGTTTAGAGCTCTATATTTAATCTTTCGATCAGTTCCTCCGACTGGATTATTTAGGTATTGGACCAATGGGTTTCTCCAATCAGCATCAGTCATATTGTCGATGGCAAAAATTTCCAATGCATACAAATTTTCAATTTCAACATCATCATCTACCCCCTCGAATTTTGACGTCGACAATTGACCCAATTTATTTAATACTTCATGAGTTTCTTTATTCTTGATCTCGACCATATCTTCCAACTTGTCTTTAGAAACTCTATACCCAGAAGCAATTTGTGCCAATTCATTGGCAATGTAATTGTTGGATCTTGGTACATGCAAGATCTCAACATGCTCGAAGCTTTCTAATAAGCGTATCACGATTGCATAATACATTATTAGATTTTCTTTAATGCACTTATACTCTTTTTTGATTTGTCGAATCACTAATTCGGAATCACCTCGAATCTCAACCCGGGTTGCCCCCAAATCTATTAGGGCTTTCAAACCAGTAATCAAGGCTTCGTATTCGACTTCATTATTAGAGCATACTTCTTTCATTTTGTAATGGAACTTAGTTGGAAGTCCCTTAGGGGAAATAATTAGGACTCCAATGCCTGAACCATTTTTGTGACTAGAGCCATCGAAAAACAATTTCCAATTAGTTTGCTCGACTTGATTTACAGACAATTCGACTTACCCATGGTCGACTATGAAATCAGCCACAACTTGTCCTTTCATAGCTTTTAAAGGGACATATGTCAAGGAAAATTCAGTCAACGCTAAGGCCCACTTACCAATTCGACTATGCAAAATTGGTTTAGACAACATATGTTTAATAATATCAAAATGAGAGGACACATACACATCAACAGGCTTTATATATTGCTTAAGTTTGTTACATGAGAAATACAAGCATAAGCATAATTTTTCAATATCATTATACCTAGTTTCAGCACCTACTAGGGTTCGACTTAGATAATATATGGCTCTTTCGACGCCATTATCATCTTCTTGGGCCAACATACTACCAATTGTCGAGCCTGATGCAGCTATGTATAATTTCATATTCTTTGTCCTATTGGGGGGTAACAAAATAGGAGGCTTAGTTAAATAAGCTTTTATTTGGTCGAACGCCTGTTGATGTTCTTGTTCCCATTTGAATTGATCTTGGTTCTTGAGTTTCACAAGTGGTGAAAATATCTTCGTTTTGCCACTTAGATTTGAGATGAATCTCCTCAAGAAATTGATCTTCCCCAACAATGACTGGAGTTGTTTCTTTGTTTCTGGCGCCTTTAGCTCCAAGATGGCTTTCGTCTTATTTTGGTTTATCTCAATGCCTTTCTTGTGAACCACGAAGCCTAGGAAATCCCCTGCATGTACACCAAAAGCACATTTTAAAGGGTTCATTTTGAGTCCATATTTCCTCATGCGTTCAAAAGATTTTCGAAGATGGTCTAAGTGACCATTTTCAGAGTTAGATTTTATTACAATATCATCAATATAAACCTGCATAAACTTGTCAATAAAATCATGAAACATGGAATTCATGGCTCGTTGGTATGTAGCTCCAGCATTTTTTAAACCAAAAGGCATTACCACCCATTCATAAGTTCCTAAAGCACCTGGGCATCGAAACGCCGTCTTAGGTACATCTTCGTCAGCTATAAAAATTTGGTTATAGCCTGAATATCCATCCAATAAACTGAGATATTCAAATCCGGCTGCAGAGTCGACTAACATTTCAGCAACTGGCATGGGATATTCATCTTTAGGAGTAGCCTTATTTAAATCTCTGAAATCGATGCATACACGAAGGCTACCATTTTTCTTTATGACAGGCACTATATTAGCTAACCATTAGACATACCTCGCAGTTCGAATAAACTTGCTTTTCAGCAATCTTTCAATTTCTATTTTGATTTTTTCCATAACCTCTGGCGCAAATCTTCTAGGAAGCTGCTTGATAGGTTTCTTCCCTGGGTTTAATGGTAGTCGATGCTCCACCACCTGTCGACTTAAACCAGGCATTTCATTGTAATCCCATGCAAAACAATCTTTGTATTCTTTCAAAAGTCGAGTCAACTTGGTCTTTAGGTCACTTGTAAGCCTTGTACTTACATAAGTAGGCCTTTTAATGACTCCATCACCTAAGTCAATTTCCTCAAGAGGATCTTGAGCTTGCATCCTTTTTACCGATCCTGATGGATCCATTTCGAAACCTAAAGGTTCGTCATCGTATATCCCGTCAAGTCGTTCGACTTGATGATCGACTTCTTGATCGTTTTCACTTTTTACTATCATGGCCTCAATCGTCATATTTTTCTCTAGTTCGGCTTCTAAAGCCGCTTTTTCTTTGTTTTTGGCCAAATAGGCCGTTATTCGAGCCAGGTATTCTGACTCAGTGGTCATCGTCCTTGATTGTTGTCCTCTGCTCTGGAGGACTTTCATGGTTCAATGGTTCATTAGGATCTTCTTTATTCCAAATGAAACCATAATTTGGGTCTAAGTTCAGATACTTAGACACACTTTCATCAGAAGGATATACATCTTCTGCTTTGTAGCAAGGAGCTACATTTGCCAAATGCTGGTCGAAATGTTTGCGACCACTTTCAGTTTTGTAATAACTTTGGTCAGCTTCAATATTCTCCACTATACCATCTGACCTCCAAATGGCCACACGCTGATGTAAGGTGGAAGGAACTGCCCCAATACCATGGATCCATTCTCGACCCAACAGCAGTTTAAAATTTGCCTGCGATGCAATCACCATGAAGACGGTTGACCTGACAGACGAACCAACAGCTAGTTTTACTTGAATTACTCCAAGTATTCCACTTGTCTTGCCCTCATAATTTGACAGTACCATATTATGGGGTCTTAAGTCTTTGTCCGACTTTCCCACTTTCTGAAGTGAAGAATAAGGCATTAAGTTTACAGCAGCCCCACCATCGACAAACACTTTGTTTATTGGAACACCATCCACTTTCGCCCTTATGAATAAAGGCTTCAAATGATACATCATTCCTCGACCTGGCCTCTCAAACACAGCCTTTTACTCTTCTATCACTCCTTTTCCCATCACGTAGTAACAAACAAGTGTTTCTTCCACATTCTCGTCAGGAAGAAAATCATCTTCATTTTCAGATACCTCAGAGATTCTGTCGAACTCAGCCGGGAGTACAGAAACAATCCCACAGTCGATTAGAAATTCATCTGACTCTATGTCAAAGTTATCATCGACTTCTTCGTCTGACAATGGAGAATACTCAGGCTCTTTTTCTGTATTTGGGATTGGAGCATCGTTGTCGACCAATTCCTTGATCAACTTCTTTCCTAGGATCATCCCAGCAGCTAATCTTTCATTTGCTATTTTAGCCTGCTCCTCAGTCAACTTCCTATGAAAGGGTTTTGCCTGATAGTGAGAAAATCCTGCCTGCACCATTTTTGAACCCTCTTGTCCATTCTTGTGGCTTCTTTGGTAACGCCTCCATTGCGTTCGAGTCATGGGGTTCTTTCCTTTGTAGTTTGGAGATATGTAATCTTTTCTTTTAGATCCACTATCAGTCCAAGAACCTTCAGCATTGGTTCCATCGCCTTGAATCTGCCATTCTGGACGTTTACCTCTGAAGTTAATGAGTTTCACCCATTTGTCTTCAGGGACATTCGTCTTGGGACGGAAAGTCCTTGGTTTTTCAAACATCTTCCTGTATTCTCCAGCCTTTCGACCACTATTTTCTCCTGTATACATGAATTGACGATTCTTGCCTCGACGAGGGTCGAACCTCACTTTGTTTGCAGCATCGACATTAAAAACAGCATCACACCTTGGACATAATCCAACTTGAGAGTTGTTATTGTGGCATCTCTCGAGGAATTTCAAAAGACTCTCTTTTGGTTCAGGATAAACCATGTTCAAAACTTTGCCATCAGTAGCGCCGCTTTGCTTTCTAACGAAACCATCAGTAGTTTCGACCATCATCACATCAGCAAGCTCAGTATAGTGAGCCTCTTCGACTTGCAAAGGATCAGTATCAACTTGCATTGATGACTTTGGCTTTTCTCCAAACTGTAACCTTCCTTCTTTCAAAGCTTTTTGCACTAAATCCCTGAAAAGGACACATTGAGAAGTTTTATGACCCAAGAAATTATGAAATTTACAAAATCCTCTTTTTTTCTTTTGTTCAAGAGGAGGATTTTTAAGTCCCGGGGGTACTATGATTTGCCCATCAGAAACCAACAAATCAAATATTTCATCACATTTCGTTATATCAAATGAATACGTTTTACAAGAGAATTTCTCATTTTTACTTTCAACCAGATTTTTATCTTTTGAAGGTCTAAGCAATTTACAAATATAAGGTGGTCCTGGCTTTAATTCAGCCACGTTAACCTCTCCCTCTTCGTATTCATCGTCGCTATTAGAGTCGAACTCACCTGTAGTAACATAAGCTATTTTCTCTTTCTTATGATACTTATTAGCCCTAGCCTTTTCAGCCTTTAGCCTTTCGACCTGGCGTACTCTATCTGCCAGTTGTGCCATGTCTCTCAAATGTTGGGTGTCTAATTTCTTCCTTATGGAATAATCTAACCCACCTGCAGCCATTTCGACTAACTCATGTTCAGGAATTTGTGTAAAACATCTAGCTTTCAGTAACCTAAAACGGTTTAGATAGTCATCGACTGGTTCTGTACCCTTTCGTCTAACTCCTGCTAATTCTTTCAAGCTAATTTTCGACTGTCCCATATAAAATTGTTCGTGAAACAATCGTTCTAATTGGCTCCATGAGAACAAAGATTGGGGAGATAAGGTCGTGAACCAAGTAAATGCATTTTTCGTTAAAGAACTTGGAAAATACTTCATCTTTAGATTTTCATTGTTTGCTATTTCTCCAGCCTCTGTCTGGAACCTAGCAATATGTTCGACCGTCGACTCGCCAGTCTCACCAGCAAATTTGGTGAATTTTGGGACTTTCCACCCCCTAGGCAATTCTGTTTGCCTTACATATTCTGACAACGGGGAAACGAAATTTGGTCTATGCAAACCTACATTTATCCCATTTTGGACTAAAATTTGTTCGACTACATTAGAGATATTATTGTGTCCAACATTGACATCTTGTTGGATGTTCCTAAGAACCTGGTCAGCATCTTGATGCCTTTGTACTATTCTAGGGATCTCTTGCTCGATTTGATCTCCTTGTCCTATAGGTTCGACCCCTCTCACATTCGACCCTTGAGTAGTCGAAAGGTTTGGTTGTGGGGGCGCTCCAAAGAAATCTGCAATTCTGGCCATTTGTCCCGCCAATATTTCATAACTTTGATTCGTGTTATTTATCATGGGAGTAAAAACAGTTCCCATTTGTTGAGTAAGGGCATTCACCATTTCATGATTACTTTCGTCCATTTGTTGTCGAATTGACAACATTGACGTAGTACTTAAAGATGGCAAAACCTGGTGATTATATCCTATGCCTATAGGTCGACCCCCCAGACTTGATGTTCTTGTAGCCATCATGCTGTCAGAATATAATGAAGGATTTGTGTGCAAACCTTGCATCATAGACGTGGGCATTCCAAACTGAGGGTTAAAACCTGGTGGAGGCATCATTCCATGAAACGGCGGTCGTAATGGATTCAACGGTGACCGTACATTCGTTGGTGATGATACCATTATTGCTGCCGTCGATCCACCAGTATTTGTTGTTCCAACTGGGGACGAATCTGCGGCATTTTGTGGTGTTCCTCCGTTCAGAACACCTCCTTGATTTCCAGAAAGATCAGAATTATTTGTATTAACTTCAGCCATGTTAGTTAATTTCCGACCACTTCTTAATATCATTCATAACTAAAGAAAAATAAAGAACAATCGACGTGTCCCACTGGGCGTGCCAATTTGTTTACCCAGAAAAATGGTAAACAAGCGCTAGTTTCCTTTTTAAAGGTTACTTTGCGGAGTCAACTAGAATACTCCAGGACTGATTGCTTTATTTTGTTATGTTATGTGTATCTGATTTGTGTTAAATGTAAAATAGTGACTTTAACGTAAAAGTAAACACTAAAATTAAAGGCTTTAAAGTAAATCAAAGCAGTAAAAAAGAAGGCAGTAAATGTGCACTGAAAGATAAATTGTAATGTAAAATGATTGCATTTAATTAAACTGGTACGCATACGTACATTCCAAGGTTGCACTCGTTACTCATTGCGCAGAGATTTGAGTTTTACTTGTGTTTATGTAGAAAATGCGGACCTCTAACTATTCCTATAAAACTTGCTTAAATAGAAAAATAAAATAACTACTACTAACGGTCGACTGGCTATCAGTCAACACGTGTCTTCGACATGCAAGATCTTCAATTGTGAGACTTCCACGTGTCCTGTGAGAACTGCCAGAAAAACTGCCTGGAACTGCCTCTTAACTTCTACTGCCTCTCGACCTCCACTTCAGTTTCTGCAGCCAAAAATCCTTAAGTATTCGCATCCTTTTGGTTTGGTCGAACGCTGAAGCCTCTGATCATCTTTCTAGTCGAACAGCTTCGACTACTAAGCGTTATTTGGTCGAACCACTTCGACCTAAATGGCAATGTAATTATTTAATTGAGGCCCAATTACCAATTTAGGGCCTTCTCACCAAATTGAGGCCCAATTGCCAATTTTAGGCCTTAGTTGCCCATTTATTTAGTAAGTCGAAATCCTAGGGTAACAAGAGAATAATGGAAAAAATAGGGTGTGGTGACTAAAAAGAGGTGTAGGGAGGAGACTTGAATATAAAATATTTATTTCTTATAAAATAAATATTCATAAGAAATATATTTAAAATTAAACAATTTGTTTGCAAATTAAAGTGGGACTTAATATATTTTTAAAGGGTTAAATATATATAATTCCATATTCAATTTTATTCTCTATAAATTTTTTTCTTTAAAAAATGGTCCTTCTAAAATTTTCCGTCCATATTTTTGTTTTCTAGTGTCTATTTACTCTAACGGAAGCTGGCGTGGCACACCACATTACATGCCACACCATTTAAAGTTTTGACTAAAAAATGTTTTATATTAATAGGATTTCAAACCTCCCTAACCCTAAAACGCTTTAGACTTGTTTAACTATTCTTTTTCTCTTTTCACCATGTTGCTCAAACACATGTTCCTTCGTCTTCTTCAAGCTCTTAATATTTTTTCTGACAACATTAAACTTGTACTTGCATTGTCATTAAACTTTCTTTTCCAACTCCTAATGCTTTCTTCCCTGATATAGAATTTATATAAGTACTAAAACTAAAGGAATTTAAAATCCTTCTAGTAACTTCTTAAAATATAACATGTTTCAAATCACTAGTGGATTTAAAAAAATCGCCATCATATAGTTATTAAACATGTTTAGTTATTAAATGTATGAAAAATATAAGTAGTATTTCAAGTATAATAATCTCTTTTTAATATAAATTGTTTTATTTGTTTTGTACTAACTTAAACAATAAAATAAATACATGATATACATATATAGTTATATTTAGTGGTTTAGAGTTTTGTAATAATTAAGAGAAAATTGCACATACAGTTACGAATTGTGCTCCATTAATTATTTGTTATTATTTGATTTTAGTTTCTTTGAAGAAATTTTTTTAGGGACTAAAATTAAAATTGGCAATATTTAGGAGGATTAAAATCTTACTTAACCCAATTCTAAATCATGAGCAAATTAAAGTGGTCATATTAATAGTCGGTGGTGGCAATCACTAGCATTCAAAATGGTGGTTTACGATGGTTAGAATTTATGATTAGATTAATGTTCGACAATGATCACAATGGTGGTTGACAGTGATTGAAATGGTAATTTTAGGTTGTTAGAGTGGTGTGCAAAAAGTGATCATCGGAGTTGGATAAAGTGATGATAAATGGTGGGTATAATGGTAATTAGAGGTGGTCAAATTGGAGATTATATGATAGTGATCATATGTAGGGGTGACAAACGGGCATGCCTGTCTCGCAAAAGCCCACTAGAAAAACGGGCGGGACGGTGTAGGCTTTGTTGAAGGCGTTGTCCTAAAACTTTGTCTCGCCTCGGAAATCAAATGAGTGTAGGGCGGGTTGGGCATTGCACATTTTAAGCCTAAAAATTGCAAAATTTTTATTTTAATGTTCGCGCCTGCAAAAGTCTAAAAAAAACGGGACGACCTATTAGAGGGTACAGGTCTAAAATCTGGTTCGTCATGCAAAAAAGTGATGGCATATCCGATAGGCATGACCCGTTTTGTCACCCCAATCACACGTGTAACCCACCTTTTCTAACCCCAAATATAAACATATATATAATCTTACATAGTAATCATGCATAAGTAAAAGGGCGTTACATGTTATTTTCATCACAATGAAAACCTAAAACAAACATCCAACATTCTTAATATGCAAAGATCATATTGTAACACAAATGTAAATCTCATGCTTTCATACATTATGCATAAACGCTTGCGGAAAACAAATGAATTGCTATTAAAAGTTTCAATGAATATATCCCATACTATATTCATATACCAAATTCAACTTAACATTTATATCCAAACATGCTAATTTGAGATCCACAATATTGGCCACATAGCCTTAAACAACATATCCAAGATCTTAAATAAATACATCCGAATATCCAACAAAACATAGAAAATACCAATATCCAAACATAAGCATGAGTCTAAAGAAACCCCCCCCCCAAGTGTTATATGATCAGAGCATATGACTCGCTACCTAATCCAATAACAAACTCATGAACTCCTCGGCTAAATCCTCAGACTAGCTACTACTCGTCTGAACCTGCACGTTACCAACAAAGGGTAACATTCAAACAGAAGGGTGAGAATTCAAATTATTATAGAAAACATAATAATGGGAAATGCAAACATAAACAAGCATACATTTCACAATTCATCACTCTTCATAAAAACATGCTTTTATAACCATACATCAAAGTTAACATGTTTCATCATTAAATCACCAAGTTCCATCATTCAAGTAATTATATCTAATTACTAATTCAACAATTATAATCCACTAAGGAAATGCCATCAAGTATACAACCATCACATAAAATCCATATTATGCATACTCATCACATAATTAATCCAAGCCAATCATATTGCAAAATCACACAAAACACAATTCACACCGACACATGCGACTCAAGTGTGACTCTATGCAATATGCATGTGGATCCCATCCGTTATCATTTCCGTTCATGCTGATTGTCTTTCCTCTATAGACTAGATAACCACCTCAAAAGCCTCATTCCGTGTTAAGCTTTCAAATCTCATTCGGCGTTAGATTTGGGACAAGTAAATAACCTTCGCGAGATTACCCAACATTGTCACTTTCAAAGAGTCATGCTTGTGTATGTGCGCAACAAAACAAGACTCATGCATTTAAGACGATCTCTCTATCTCTTAAAATACACAATCACATCTTTACAACTTTTCACAACATTACAAAACATGACATTCAATCCAATCTCAAACATCAATTAGCATTTAGCAATCAATCACATAATTCATGACATTAACATCTCATAATGCATCCATGAACATTGATCATACAAGATTCATCCATAACATACACACATAATTACATGTTATTCTCAATTAACATCATAATTAAATTAAACAAATGCCAACCAACCATACTCTATCATATAGACAATCTCATTAGCTTCCTAACGCTTCAAACGGCGCATAAAACGGAGTTACGGATCAAAAGTTATGGTCTTTACAAAATCTGCCAAAAATGGAAATCTTCAGGTCGACGCATGGATGTTTTCCACCCCTCTCGGGTTAGCTCAGGTCGACACATGAGTCGACGCAAAGAATTCTATAGGTCGATGCACATCATTCATAGGTCGACGCATGTTGAAGGAAAATGGATTTTCTGCCATTTTGGGCTGCTCAGGTCGACTCATGCTTCTGTGTAAATCGACCTACACTACGTAAAACTCATAAAATCACTATTCTTATTTCCCATTCCCCTCATACAACAACCACTAACCCGTACACAATCCATACATCAATTGAAAGAAAATTTAGCACACATATAGTGTTCCTAAACATGTTTCTAACCATGGGTCATTTATACAACACATTGAACATGAACAAATCACAAAATTCAATTGATTTCACATAAAATGTTAGGGTTCATATATTTTCATGGGACTTTAAAGATTGAAGAGAATCACACAAACACATACATTTGGAGGAGTGAAAAACACTTAGAAAGGGGGGGGGATTGAATAAGGATTATTTCTAAAAATGGCAAATAAAAATAATCACACAGTTATTTTTATCCTGGTTCGTTGTCTATCAAACTACTCCAGTCCCCCCCTTACAGGGTGATTTACCTCAACTAAGGATTTAATCCACTAATCAACCTTGATTACAATGGTATTCCACTTAGACAACTTCTAAGTCTTCTAGAGTATACAGATCACAACTTTATCACTCTAGGAATTTCCTTTTACAGATAGTAAACAATAATACAAGAGTTTAATGTGCTTCTTAATAAGCTATAATCACAAAGTTATTTTTCTCTCAAAATTAAGTTCTAACACTCTCTAGGATATTACAAGATTTGTGAGGTTGAAGATGAAGTTTCTTTTTGTTCGTGAGAAAGCTCAGAGTCAGATGATGAGAATGTATATAGAATGAACGTAGGCTTTTCTAACATTTCTCCTTGCTGGCTTCTTCCTTTTATAGGCATGAGAATATGACCGTTGAATAGTACTGCATTAAATGCTTTGCGTGTACAGTACAATGCTGCAATTAATGTTTCACTCTTTTGTCAACTACATCGAGCCTTGCATTAACTGCTACTTCTGACTTTGCCTTTTGTAGCTTCTAACGTTCCTTTTGTCAGTCAGACAGATTTGAAGTTGTAGCTTTTTCATCTTGTACTTGCTTCTGGACTCAGACTATTAGAATGATGTTTGAATATCAGAGTCTTCAGCGTTGGTGCAGATGTAACTTCAGTCATCAGACTTTGGAAGTTCTTTGTAGCGTGATACCGTCAGATCTTCAGAGCCTTGCTTCTGATTGCCATCTTCTGATGCCTTCTAGATCATGTTGTGATTTTCTCAAGACCATCTTCTGATGTCTTCCAGACCATGTTCTGATGAGGCCATCCAGATCTTCTGGGTCAGAGCTTCTGAATGATGATTTAGTGCATACTCTTTTAGAAATTTCCTAAAAAGGAAAACGTGAATAATTAGAGTACCACATTGTCTTATTCAAAATTCAAATATAATGTTATCATCAAAACTAGAAATATTGATCAGAATATTTCATGTTCTAACAATCTCCGCCTTTTTGATGATGACAAAAACATACAGAATTGATATGAATTTGTATCCAGAATCAGCAGATGAAAAAGACAATACACATGTATAGCATAAAAGCATATTAATCATAGTGTGTGAATATGTCTCCCCCTGAGATTAACAATCTCCCCCTAAAATTATTACTAGAAGAATTTATAAATAAAAGACTTCCCTAATTATTTTCCATTTCATAAGAGACTTTCAGGTTGAGCTTTATCTTCAGATGATTCAGAGCTTTCTTTCAGAGCTTCCATTGGACAGCTTCAAAGCTTTGAATTTTTCTTTAGAGCACTTAACTTATCAGAGCATCAAAGTAGATTGCTTCAGATCTTTGCAATTTCTTGTATCAGAGCATTAAACTTTGTTTGCTTCAAATATTTGGAAGATTTTCTCAAGATATGTTTCTCCCCTTTTTGAGCTTTTTCAGATAATCACATTCCTGCAAAACTATCAGAGACAAAAACTTGCAATTTTTATTAGGAATGTTGAGACTTAAGCCCAGCAACTGATATAATAAATCAATTCAAATAGTATGTTTCTCCCCCGTTTTGTCATAACATCAAAAAGCATATATAAAAGATTCATATGAAAGACACAAAAGATGAAAGAAGAAATTTCATTGATAAATCAGATGGAAGTACAAAGCAAATGCAAACAAAAAAAGAAAACTACTAAAGACACAAGACACAGGCTAAGAAAGTTTAGAGGCTAAGAGGGCTAGGATGTTCTTGATCTCAGCGGTATCTTCTGCTTGCTTCTTAGAACTTTCTTCTGACTTCTGCATCCAAGTCTTGAACTCTTGGTTTGTATCCTCTTGCTTGGCCAGAAGATGAAACACAACTTCTTGATTCTTCTGAAGTTCCTTCAGAGTGTTCCATACTTCAGAGGTAGAGGAACTAGCAACAGAGGAAAGAGGTGCTTGAACAATTGGTTGATCAACTGGGTTAGCATCAAACCATGAGAACAGAGTCTCCATATCACCAGTCAGAACAGCAAACTCCTTAGCCTTGGGATCAAAAGGAAATTGCTATGGCTTCCAGACCATCATGGGCAGGGGATTATCCAAATCCATATCATCAGCCTCTAGCTCCATCTCATCAACTTTAGATGCAGCAGCACCAGAAGTTTCAGCCTGCAGAGATTTCCATTTCTTAATTTCCTGCAGAGTCTTCCAATGACCATAGTCTAGAGCTAGACCAGCTGGACCAAGAGCTTTAGAGACACAAATTTTTTGAAAATCCAGAACTTCAGCTTGCAGCTCTTTGGTGAAAACATCCCAGAGCTTTCCAACAGCCACATGATCTAGCTTATTGTCATGGGCAGAATTTCCAACCTGTTATGTACCTTGTAGTTAAGTACCTGAATACGAGTATCAACAGAGGGTAGAGGTGGAGTGGGTCTGATAAAAGTTATTGGCTCTTCGGGGTTGGAAATGAGATAGGGTTCAAATGGTCTATCAGGAAGAAGATATGAGATGGGTGCAGATTCTGCTTCATGATCGGAGTCAATAATGACAACTGGGGGATCAGAAGTAGGATCTTGGTCGTTAGGGTGGTGAAGGAGAGAAGATTCAGAGGATGAAGATTTAGTGAAATTACAGAAGACAGGAATGTCAACTGCTGGTGGAGGGTCAAATATTGATGAGATTGGTTGAGGGATAGAGGATGTTGGTTAAGGTTGGGGAGCAGAAGATTGAGGTTGAGAAGTGGAGAAGATATTTTCAAAAGGAATTGTTGGGAATATAACAGTGATAGGTGGGGGGTTCAGAATTTTTGGTTCAGAATGAAGTGGTCGTTTTCCTTTTGAGATGGTGGAGGAAGATGGAATTTCAAAAGATGGAGGTTTTTGTTGAGGGGGAAGGTCAGAATCAGAGTGTAGACTAGAAGTATCTACATTATCTATGTCATCTATTAACTTCTTAAGTTCTTCAGATGATCTAGGGATTTTAAGAGAGAGAGGATCTGTTGATACTTATTCAGAACTATTAACAGGTACAGAGTCTGAAATAGAAATACCTGAAGGTTTCTTCTGCTTCTTAGCTTTCTTTGTAGCAGGACCTTCTCCAATAGTCTTTCTCTTCTTCTCCTTCTTCTTATCCCTCTTGTTTAATTCATCCAGAGAGGGAAGGTTTCTTCCATGTAGCCAAGCTGGATCAAATTCTGATTTGTCTCTTAGACAAGACTCCAGATAGAAGAGGACAGAGTCTGGATGTTCTTCCTTGAAGAACAGCTTGAAGTCAACAACTGGATTTCTTCTAGACAGAATATCACTGACCAATGTTGGAGGAAAAAGAACCTTTTCAATCAATTTCATTCTCCTCAGACTATGGGCAGTCAGAGTACTCCCACAAACAGTTGTCTGATCTTGAACAGCGTCAGCTTCCTTCAGAGCATCTATCAGACCACTCTCAGTCACAATGTCTGATATCAGCCTTCCCATAGGAATGGTGTTCTTCTTGATCTTGGGGTATTTTATCCTTTCTGCCTCTCTTGATTCCTTCACATGATTCCACAGATGATGGAACAAAATGTGAGGTAAATTAATCCTCATACCCTTCCCAATGCAATACAGAAGGAACTGTTGGTCTTGATTTATGTAGGTTGCAGAGACAAATGATTTTCTGTGGTTGATTGATCCCAGAATGATCTTTGCCCAAACTCTGTATGGAGGCTTCAGATCCTTGGTGTTTGGTGATCCTTTACCAGATGCAAAGATTTCTGGGTAAACTGTTTCCCAGTCAGTTCTTCCAGGAATAGCGCCGGTTACTCCACCCAGACCTTGGAGATTCATCAACTTCCTTATGAGATTTTCAGTAATTGAAATCTCTTGCCCTAAGACGAAGGAGATGATAGCTTTAGGGGTTAGGGTAGCATGAATCCAAAATTCCTTCACTAAATCTGGGTAAACTGGTCCAATGAGACGATCAAAGTAGTTTGCCCAGCCTTGAACTAACATGTTCGTCTTGATGTTGAAGTTTTGTGCTTGAAGATTGTTGAAATCTACCATAAGTTCATAGAGAACTTCTAAATCTGCAAACAGAATCAGACACGTTCCTGTTGGTTCTATGAATGCTGGTTTCTCTTATTTTTAAGAAGAAGCAGGTTGTTGTTGTTGTTGTTGTTGTTGCTGCTGAGATGCAGAAGGGTTTGATGAAGATGAAGCCATTGAAGCAGAGAAATTTAGAATTCTGGGTTGCTTAGGTTTAGGGTTTTGGTAGAGACAAAATAGAGAGCAAAAATGCCTAGACAACTAGGATGATGAAGGAGTGAAAAGAGAGAAAATGAAGATGAAATGAGTTTATATAGACATGGATTTGAAAATGCAATGCAATGAAGTTTTGAATGCAACGGTTACAGAATATGAATCAATTATAATTAATGCTGAAAGATGTTAGTGGAGGATAGTGTGAGATTTGAAAATATTTTGCACAGTTACCTAGGGCGGCGTCTCATCAACTGCACGCATGCTTGTCCCTTTAGAATGAGTGAACACGTGGTCATCATCTTGGGGTAGCTGGTGACAGCTGTTTTACTTTAATAGAAGTTATGAGTCATACTTAGGCACATGAAACGTTAGTGATAACAGTTTCAGAGTATCCACATGAACACAAACAATCAGAACATCTGACAATAAGAAAACATAAAAACATATTCTTCAGTCTAAAAACATATCAGAGCTTCATACTCACTTCACTCTGGGCATAAGTCCATACCAATGTTTTTTAGAATGAACTTAAACCTATCTTCAGCAAGGGGTTTTGTAAAGATATCAGCCCATTGATGGTCTGTATCTATAAAGTTTAGAGAAAGAACACCCTTCTGAACATAGTCCCTAATAAAGTGATGCTTAATCTCTATATGTTTAGCTTTAGAATGTAAAATAGGATTTTTAGATAAACAAATAGCAGAAGTATTATCATAGAATATAGGAATGTTACTCTCATATATCTGATAGTCTTCTAGCTGACTTTTCATCCAGAGCATCTGTGTACTACATCCAGCAGCAGCTACATATTCTGCTTCTGTTGTAGAGAGTGCAATTTTTGCTTTCTTCTTGTTGTACTAGGAGATCAGGTTACTTCCCAGAAACTGACAGCTTCCAGAAGTATTTTTCCTTTCAACTCTATCTCCAGCGTAATCAGCATCACAATATCCTACTAAGTTGTATTCTTCAGATCTTTTGTAGACTAAACCAACATTAGTAGTACCTTTCAGATACCTAAGAATTCTCTTAATAGTAGTTAAGTGAGATTCTCTAGGATCTGATTGGAATCTAGCACATAAGCAAACACTGAATAAAATATCAGGTCTAGAAGCAGTCAGATAGAGAAGAGATCCTATCATACCTCTGTAGATCTTCTGATCTACCTTCTTGCTTACCTCATCCTTACCTAAAACGCAAGTTGGATGCACTGGAGTTTTTACTTCTTTACTTTCAGATAGTCTGAACTTCTTCAGAAGTTCTTTGACATACTTGGTCTGATGAACATAGGTTCCTTCAGAAGTTTGGTTGATTTGAATGCCTAGGAAATATTTGAGTTCTCCCATCATGCTCATTTCAAATTCTGCCTGCATAGACTTAGCAAATTCCTTTCCAAGTGTAGCATTAGATGTTCCAAAAATAATATCATCAACATAAATTTGACAAATTAAAATATCCTTTTTACATGTTTTATAGAAGAGAGTTGTGTCTACTTTTCCTCTTGTGAAACCATTATCCAGAAGGAAAGAACTTAATCTTTCATACCAAGCTCTGGGAGCTTGCTTCAAACCGTATAATGATTTCTTTAGTTTAAAAACATGTTCTGGAGACTTAGAGTCTTCAAAACCAGGAGGTTGGTGAACATAGACTTCTTCATCTATATAACCATTTAAAAAGGCACTCTTAACATCCATCTGATAAAGAGTGATGTTATTCTGAGTGGCAAAAGAAATTAACAATCTAATAGATTCTAACCTGGCCACTGGTGCAAAGGTTTCAGTGTAGTCAATACCTTCTTGTTGACTATAGCCCTGAGCAACCAGTCTGGCTTTGTTTCTGATAACTTCTCCTTTCTCATTCAGCTTGTTTCTGAATACCCATTTTGTTCCAATAATATTGAATCCTTTAGGTCTTGGAACCAGATCCCAAACATCATTCCTTGTAAACTGATTTAACTCTTCTTGCATAGCAATAATCCAGTCAATATCTTCCAGAGCTTTATCAACAGAAGTTGGCTCAATCAACGACACTAAACCAAATTGACATTCTGCGTTGTTCTTTAGAAATGATCTTGTTCTGATGGGATCATCTTTCTTTCCAATAATAACATCTTCTAGATGAGCAGAGTTGATTCTTGAAGATCTTCTGAGTGTTGGCTCTTCAGATATTCTGAGATTCTCTAAAGAAGCTACAATTTGATCTTCTGAATCATCCTTTCCTCCGGGTTCTTCATGTCATAAATGTCTATATCTGCAAAATTCTCATTCTGCTTTGGCTTTTCAATGCCAAGCTTATCATCAAATCTGATATTGATTGATTCCTCAACTATCAGAGTTTCAGTATTGTATACTCTGTAGCCCTTAGAGCGTTCAGAATATCCAATAAGGAAACACTTCTGAGCTTTGGAATCAAACTTGTTCAGATGATCCTTAGTATTCAGAAAATAACAAACACATCCAAATGGATGGAAATATGAAATGTTGGGTTTTCTTTTCTTCCACAATTCATAAGGAGTCTTATTGAGAATAGGCCTAATGGAAATTGTATTCTGAATATAACATGTTGTGTTAACTGCTTCTGCCCCGAAATGCTTAGCCTTTTTAGTCTCATTGATCATGGTTCTGGCCATTTCTTAAAGAGTCCTATTCTTTCGTTCTACAACTCCATTTTGTTATGGAGTTCTAGGACAAGAGAAATCATGGGCAATACCATTTTCTTTGAAATAAATTTCAAAGAATCTGTTCTCAAATTCACCACCATGATCACTTCTGACTTTTACGATTTTACATTCCTTTCCAGATTGAATCTGAGTACAGAAGTCAAAGAACACAGAATGTGACTCATCCTTGTGTTTTAAGAACTTTACCCATGTCCATCTGGTGTAGTCATCTACAATGACCAATCCATATTTCTTGCCTCTAATTGATGCTGTTTTGATTGGGCCAAACAAATCAATGTGCAGAAGTTCTAAAGGCCTAGAAGAGGAAACAACATTTTTAGACTTAAACGCAGGTTTTGAAAACTTCCCTTTCTGACATGCTTCACAAAGAGCATCTGATTTATATTTAAGATTGGGGAGTCCTCTGACCAGATTGAGTTTGTTAATCTGAGAAATCTTTCTCATACTAACATGACCCAATCTTCTGTGCCAGACCCACTGCTCTTCGTTAACAGACAGAAGGCAAGTAACTTGTTGGTTCTTAAGATCTGAAAGATCAATCTTATAAATGTTGTTCTTTCTTTTGCCTGTAAATAGGATTGAGCCATCCTTTTGACTAACAACTCTACATGACTTTTCATTAAAGATCATGTCATAACCATTGTCACTTAATTGACTTATGGACAATAAATTATGAGTTAATCCATCTACTAAAAGAACATTAGTTATAGAGGGAGAATTACCAAAGCATATGGTTCCAGAGCCTATGATTTTGCCTTTTTGGTTCCCTCCAAACTTCACTTCTCCTCCAGATCTTACTTCCAGACTTTGGAACATAGACCTTTTTCCCGTCATGTGACGTGAGCACCCAGAGTCCAGGTACCATGACATGTTTGTCTTTTGTGCTGTGAAAAAGATCTGCAACAAGAATTATCTTATCCTTAGGTACCCACATTCTTTTGGGTCCTTTGGGGTTAGTCCTTCTCACGTTCTGATTGAACTGAGATTTTACATAAGTTTTTCCAAAATGTGCAACAGCATGTTTCTTTGTGTGTGTGAGATGGAAACTTTTAGAGTGTGATGTGTGTTTGATGTCATGAGAATGACCATACTTAAATTGTTCATACAAAGGTTTGTATTCAATAATCATTTCATCAACAGGTTCTAGTTTATATGGGATTATTCCCTCAAAACCTATACCTACCCTTTTGTTTCCACTAACACCATAAATCATAGAGGCTAACTGACTTCTGCCTATACCTCTAGATAAGAACTTTCTGAAGCTCAAGTCATATTCTTTCAGAATATTGTTAGTGCTTGGAATAGACGTGTCTGAACTTGAAGATGTTTTCAAAGATTCAACATCTTTAGTTAATTTTAAAACTTTTTCTTTTAGTTAAGAGTTTTCTATCATCTCTTAGTTTCAGATGCAAAAATATCTTTGAGCTTTTTGTATTTGAGACTAAGTTTACTCTTGACTTCCAGAAGTTTTGATAAGCTAGAACCTAAGTCTTCTCTAGTGAGTTTAGAAAATACCTCTTCAGAGTATGAATCAGAAGTAGATTCTTCTTCAGCATCAACTGTTGCCATGAGTGTTATGTTTGCTTGCTCATCTTCAGAGTCTGACTCTTGATCAGATGAATCAGAGGCATCCCATGTAGCCATCATGCCTTTCTTCTTTTCAAACTTCTTTATGGGCTTTTCCCTCTGAAGCTTAGGACATTCATTCTTGAAGTGTCCAGGTTCTTTGCATTCATAGCACACTACCTTCTTCTTTCCAGATCTTTTGTGTTCAGAAGATTCTCCCTTTCAGGTTTCTTGAAGTTCTTGAATCTTCTCTGCTTGCTTTTACAGAGTTGATTCACCCTTATGGATATGAGAGACAATTCATCTTCTTCTTCTTACTCTGATTCGTCAGATCCTTCTTCTTCTGCCCGAAAAGCGTTAGCACAATGTTTATTTTTAGATTTTAAAGCAATAGACTTACCTTTCTTCTGAGGCTCATTTGCATCAAGCTCAATCTCATGACTCCTCAGAGCACTTATAAGCTCCTCAAGAGATACTTCATTCAAATTCTTTGCAATCTTGAATGATGTAACCATTGGTCCCCATCTTCTGGGTAGACTTCTGATTATCTTCTTAACGTGATCAGCTTTTGTGTATCCCTTGTCAAGAACTCTTAATCCAGCAGTCAGAGTCTAGAATCTGGAAAACATTGCTTCAATATTTTCATCATCTTCCATTCTGAAGGCTTCATACTTCTGGATGAGAGCTAGAGTTTTGTCTCATTGACTTGTGCATTTCCTTCATGAGTCATCTTCAGATATTCAAAAATATCAATAGCAGTTTCTCTGTTTGTGATTTTCTCATACTCAACAAGTGAAATGGCATTTAAAAATATAGTCCTTACTTTGTGGTGATTTTTGAACTCTTTCTTTTGCTCATCACTCATAGCCTGTCTAGTAATCTTGACTCCACGAGTAGTTACTGGATGTGTGTAACTATCCAACACTAAATCCCATAGATCACCATCTTGGCATAAAAAGTAGCTTTCAAGCCTATCTTTCCAATATTCAAAGTTCTCACCATCAAAGACTGGTGATCTATTGAATCCGTTAAAGCTTGAGTTACCATTGTTGCTTTGTTCAGTATTTTTTGGTGGAGTAGGAGATGCCATAGCGTGTTTTTCTTCCTGAATCTTTTCTCTAACATCGTTAAGTGTTTACACCTAGAACCGGCGCTCTGATACCAATTGAAGGAGTGAAAAACACTTAGAAAGGGGGGGATTGAATAAGGGTTATTTCTAAAAATGGCAGATAAAAATAATCACACAGTTATTTTTATCCTGGTTCGTTGTTAATCAAACTACTCCAGTCCACCCCTTACAGAGTGATTTACCTCAACTCAGGATTTAATCCACAAATCAACCTTGATTACAATGGTATTCCACTTAGACAACTTCTAAGTATTCTAGAGTATACATATCACAACTTGATCACTCTAGGAATTTCCTTTTATAGATAGTAAACAATAATACAAGAGTTTAATGTGCTTCTTAATAAGCTATAATCACAAAGTGATTTTTATCTCAAGATTAAGTTCTAACACTCTCTAAGATATTACAAGATTTGTGAGGTTGAAGATGAAGTTTCTTTTTGTTCGTGAGAAAGCTCAGAGCCAGATGATGAGAATGTATATAGAATGAACGTAGGCTTTTCTAACATTTCTCCTTGCTGACTTCTTCCTTTTATAGGCATGAGAATATGACCGTTGAATAGCATTGCATTAAATGCTTTGCGTGTACAGTACAATGCTGCAATTAATGTTTCACTCTTTTGTCAACTACCTCGAGCCTTGCATTAACTGCTACTTCTGACTTTGCCTTTAGTAGCTTCTAACGTTCCTTTTGTCAGTCAGACAGATTTGACGTTGTAGCTATTTCATCTTGTACTTGCTTCTGGACTCAGACTATTAGAATGACGTTTGAATATCAGAGTCTTCAGCGTTGGTGCAGATGTAACTTCAGTCATCAGACTTTCGAAGTTCTTTGTAGCGTGATACCGTCAGATCTTCAGAGCCTTGCTTCTGATTGCCATCTTCTGATGCCTTCTAGATCATGTTCTGATTTTCTCAAGACCATCTTCTGATGTCTTCCAGACCATGTTCTGATGAGGCCATCCAGATCTTTTGGGTCAGAGCTTCTGAATGATGATTTAGTGCATACTCTTTTAGACTTTTCCTAAAAAGGAAAACGTGAATAATTAGAGTACCACATTGTCTTATGCAAAATTCATATTTAATGTTATCATCAAAACTATAAATATTGATCAAAACATTTCATGTTCTAACAACATTACCCAATCATATAAACTATAAGAACTTGGATTCTAATCCTTACCTCTAGCTCTTAATCCACCCTCTTCAAGAATATACTTCCTCTTTTACTTTCTCCTCTTCTCTTCTCTATGCCTCTTTTCTCTTCTCTTCTCTTCTTTCTATCTTATTTAGGTTAACTCATAAAATTCTCTTCTAACTCTCATTATCTCATTGGGCTTAACCCATCCACTATTCTCATTTCTATTTCCACTAAGCCCAATAGCTAATTCTAATATAATTCTACCATTTATTAATTAGCTAAATAACATATTACCACACAATTAAATAATTATCACTCAAACAATAATTAATTTAGACACAAAAACAACACCAATTATCAAATAATCCTAATTAAATAAAATCTAATAAAAATAGGGTGTTACAACACGCTGTCATAATGATGTTCAATAATAATTGGTCGTAGTCAGGTCACAATATTAGTTATAATAGTCTTATAGTCTATACAATATCGGTAATAAAAAACAATAAAATTGTGAAACTTTTTTTTTAATTTTGAATTTTAGAAAGAAAAAAAAATCTCTAATTAAATAAAAAATAACTCGACCCTATTTTTTAGCCCAACACACAACCACTCCAAAAGAGTTTTAAAAAACACAAGATGAAGTGTGTTTTACGGAAAAAATAATATAACCATTTTTTCTTCTTAAATTGTAAAAATGGTAAATCATGATCTTCAAATTAGTAAAAGAGAAAAGTGATTATTTTCATGAATGTATCATAAGTGTTGTCATTATAATCTCTAAATATATTAAATATGTAAACAATTCTATAAATACTTTTTTTAAATTATAAAAAATGAATTGACTAATGAAAAATAAATTTAAAAATTAAAATGATTTACAAAATACACATTTTAAAATTAATATGACTAGCTTAAATGATACTTAAAAATCTCAAATGACTAACAAAACACAAATTCACAAATACATATCAATTTCATTAAATTCAAGATTATTATAATGACAACACCTCACATATTCAAAAATTCAAAAATTAAAATAATTGTTAAATATCTTTTTTTTAGGAATCAAATCATTTAATAAATTGCTCTTGAGTTGAATTCAAACAATATATATTTTAAATGCAGCTGTGTTTCTTTCTTCAATAAAATTTAAGAATAGAGAAATGAGTGAATTGAAAAACAAAGACAGTGATGAGTGTCCTATTTCTTATAGCTCAAAAAGTTACAAAAACGTCTCAAATAGATTTGCAGAATCATATACAAACAAAAGTATTGTTGTTTTCATCTACTGCATAAACTTCAGCAATAAAAATAGAATAACTTGATCATCCATATTGCAATTTTGTCAAAAAAAACTAGCTATAAATGAAATATATAATCTTGTGAAATTCACAATTTACGAAGAAAATCCTAATATTTGTTCAGCATATGATCATATGGCACAACTTCATCCCACTTTCAAGTACAAAATATAGCATAAGCATTTGCCGCATACCTGATCAAAACATCGCATTCAACATGTTATTCAAACCTCAACTGTAACGATAAAAGCGACACATGATAAAAGAGAACATACTTGCCGACAATATGGAGTTCAGTTACATGGGTCCAAAGCTGGTTGGCCATGTTACATTGGATCAAAAACATTTTTACAAAAATATAGCCATTTCAATTGTATTTTGGTACAAACTAGATTCATATTGCTGTGTTTAATGATCAAAACACATTACCTCCATCATTGTGTGTGTTCTCAAAATTACCCCAAAACCTGTATTTATATATAAAGCAACAGTATCATTGTCTCTAGTTAGTTGAATCCCGATCACGATGTAAAGAAAGCAGCAGTTGGCCTTCTTCCCCAGCGACACCCACAACACTTGAATTTAAATCCAAATCATCTGAAATAATACTTGTGATAGTGTCATCTAAAAATCAAACATTTATTGAAACCATATGTCAAAATATGAATCCTCAAAATGACACAACATTAATACATAAACAATAATTTTGATGATTATAAGGAAACAATGACATAGGAAGATAAGCAGTGGAGAGATATAATTGTAACTTATTATTTTACTGCTACTTCTAGTATTAGTGTTCAGTGCAACATACCCTTAAAATGGTGCAGAGTATCAAGCTTGGAGCCTCTAGACAAATCCCACATATATACCACACCATCACTTGTGCTCATGATTCCGTAACCACCATAGACACCAACATCAGTTGTCCTGCATACAGTTTTTATACGTGAAAACGGTTAAAATGTGAATCAATATAGTCATGTAGAATAAGCAATAGCACAACACCATTAAGAATCAAATATTAACAGAATCAAACAAAATAAAATTAAACTCGGGAAACGTTATATGGCACCTAGGATCCAAGGGACTTCCAAAAGCAATGCTATTTTTCGTAAAAAGAGCAAGCGTCCAACTTCTAGCTGTATGTACATCATGATGAATTGAAGTTGAAACACGATCCTGGAAACAATCAAAGTTCGAGGGAGTCGAGACAAGAAACCACATTGCAACATCTTCAGTTGGTAGATACTTAAATGTCTCTCTTTGCTTCGAGAGCCAGAAATCGGATGCTTTTAAAAGTTTTTCAGCCTTCTCCTCTATGCTAGCATAGCTCAATCGCAAGCCTTTTGTTTGCAAATGGAATAAGCTTATTGGAAAAAAGTCATTAATTGGATATTTTGAAGCAGATAAGCTTGAAACACAATTGAGTTTTGTAATATCCCTGAGGAAAACATTGAAAATTATGTAAATGAGATATTACTATAACTGAATTGCCATATTTCTTATTTTTAACAACTGTTGAGCTAGGTTAGAGGTTTTTTTTTAATAAGAAATTTGAAGAGAAGTTGAAATGAAGGAATGAAAATGTGGCATTAAAGCCAGCAGTGACATGTTCTGTAACAAATAAAGATCTCAATATGTTCAAGATTTACAGAAGGAAATGGCAAACATGTTCTTCATATTTCGAGTCAATTAATACAAAAAAATATGTTGACTATGGTACCTGGTTCCCTGCCAATCTAGTAAATTATGTTGACTATGGATAGAACATTAGTTCTTGCTTTGTAATAATGTAAAATCCTCATAACGTTCCTAAACCAATTGTGGTCAAATTAATTGTATAATAGGATATCCTTTCAAGGTAAATATAGACAACATACCATAAACTAAATTCCCCATAAATGTTTTGACCTACAACTATATGAGCACACTTGGGGACCCTCTTCAACTCCGCAATGCCAGGGGACGTAGAACCAGCAGACGGAATGATGAAGTGATCTATCTTTTCACTGCAATATTGTTAATAAGGGGTGAAGAAGTTATGTGTAACAATCAAATTCACTACAAGTAAAAAACTTTTAAGAGATATGATTTTGAAAAGAACATTGTTGTCGTCATAAAGGGGAAAGAAAAATCAAAGAGAATGCATTAAAATCACCTCCATGTTGAATTCATGACCCACACTTGTATGTTCCCACTCCCTCCAACATAAACAAGTCGGTTAGGTCCACAAACCGAAATACAATGCAAGTCTTCAACAGCTTCCAATGTTGCCACAACTGATGCATAACCACTTTCTACATGAACAATCTTCAAACCATTCTTCTTCGAGCAAATTGAAGTGCATGTTGAGAAACAACAATCAATTTTACTTTCCTTGGGATTAAATAATATATTTAATTATTCTATTTATATTATTCCAATATATATCTATTCTAACATGTAGAAACAGTTAACCTGCAATTTGGGGGTTTTATGCAGCCTATTAAGACAATAAACTATCTATCAGGAGTCAACTCCATCCCACTCCTTTCCACCATAGTCTACAAACAATGTGATATATTTTGAAAGTAAGCATTTATATAGCCAAAGGTTTGGGTAAAATGAAAATAAGAAAAAAATAAGTAACTTACTTTGGTCATGAAGTTATATTTTGGATCTGGCAACATTATCGGGGTGTGAGCCATGGCAGAGGGGAAACCGAAATTAGGTTCCTTGATAGCTACCTTGTATGTAAACAGAGTTCTGTTTTGATCTGTCAGAAGGCCACATAAAACATAAATGTGGATTTCATCTCCGACAGTTTTTAAAAGTAATGATGAAACACGCATTGGGTGCATGTAGCGCCCCACAAACTTTACATTGTCTTTCAAATTATTCTTAAGTTCCTGATTTCTTTGAACCATTGGTTCTGAAATAAATTGAGCTTTCATGGAGTGGTTGTGGGAGGTTTTGATTTCATGGATGATTTCAGAATATTAGCAAAAAGAGCATTGAAAGAATAAGTATTAACATGTTTTAAGAGCAGAGCAGAACACACAAATGATGTCTAAGTTTTGCATCAATACGCCTCCAAGAATCAACCTAGGAGAATTCTAGGCGTTTCCAACTTAGGAGAAACCTCTAAAATTGGCCTACCTCAACGGAACAAAATTGAGGACTCTAAATTAGCGGAAAGCTCGAAATCCATCAAACAAGAGAAAGACAGGCTGATACGATTCTATATCGAGAGGATAAACCTATAAACGATATTAGTTAAAAATGTCGATGATGGGAGAAAAAAGGTATCTATTAAGTTTAGGATTTCAATTGGAATCCACATGCCCCTAAAACCTTCGACAACTTGAATAAACTTTGTGGACAAGGAAAGACGAACCGCTAAAAAAAGGAGATAATATAATTTTTTTTAGGAAACGAGAATGCCATTTTTTTCTAATATGTTAAAAGTTAACTGAACAAACTAATGTAATTTAGATAACAAAAATAAAAATAGATTTAAGAGAGTAAATAATATTTATTAAATAAGTTTAACATAAATAAATAATTAATAACTTATTCGTGATCGAGTGGAAGCGGAGCGGCAAATAGAGGAGGAGGGAAACATTTATCTATATATAGCTCTTGTAAAACCTTTTTCCCGCCATTCACCCTTATTAACTCATAGAGATGATGATGACGTGGATACGTAGGCTGCATGGTCCATATTGCACCATATCATTAGCTTTAGTTAGTTAGGTAGTTGGTTGTATATATAACTACTTGTAACTAACTTTCTGAATCAATCAATGCATTTTGTTCAATTGCAAACTATCTTCTTCTTTTCTCCACCAACGGAGGTTTATGGTTGCTTAGATGGTATTAGAGTAGGTTCGACCTGCTCTGTTTCCGCTGCATTCTAATTCGTGTTTGATGCATTGATTCTTCGTTTATTTTCATCCTTTTCTTTAGTTCAATTTCTTTGAGTTATCTTCATTGAGTTTCTGTGTGTAAATGACGAGAAACAACAAAGATCAACCACAGGATCAGCTTGATCCATACTATGCTCATCTGTCGGAGAATTCATCAACGGTATGCGTTACACCGGCGTTATCCGGTGATAACTATCATGCTTGGTCGATGAAGATGAGACGTTCCCTAGCGATGATGAACAAATTTCAGTTTGTTGATGGATCTATTGAGATTCCTGATGAAGGTGATTTGAACTACATAGCGTGGCAACAATGCAATAACTTGGTTCATACATGGATTTTGAACTCGATAACGCCATCGATTGCATAAAGTGTAGTGTTTATTGACAATGTTGTAGATATGTGGAATGATCTCAAGGATAAATTCATGCGAGAAGATAGAATTTGTGTAGCACAGCTGTATCAAGAAATCTCCAATTTGATACAAGAAAACAAGAAGGTTTCAGATTATTTCATAGAAGTGAGATGCTTATGGGAATAATTGGATCAGTATAGGCCTATGTCAAGTTGTACATGTTGCATAGCATATGCTTGCTTAGCCATGAGAAATAGCAGGAGATTTATTGATGAAGATAGGATAATTCAATTCTTGATAGGATTGAATGAAGAATTTCATGGAATTGTGTCACAAGTATTGCTCATGGATCCATTACCACAAATTAACAAGGTGTTCTCCATGGTAATGCAACAGGAAAGGAAGATCAGTGGAAACTTATTCACAAATAGCAATGCTGCTGAAGAAGGAGCAGGAATGATAAGTGTTGTTGATGGAACAAAACAATCATTTGGCAGGGGAAGAGGAAATGGAAACTATGCTGGTAGAGGAAGAGGAAATCTGAAAGTGTGCACTCATTGTGGTAAAACTGGGCACATAGTTGATAATTGTTACAAGAAACATGGTTATCCTCCAAACTTTAGAAGAGGAAACTCATATGTAGACCAAGTGGAGGTAGAGGAATTTGACAAGTCTGCTACAGCATCAACAAGTGAGAGTGGAAGTGAAAGCATGTCTCTTACTAGAGAGAAATACCAAAACCTAATGATGCTGCTTGAGAAGACTGCAGGATCCATCAATCTTTCTAAGGGAGGTTAATCACATATTGCCAATTTCAATGCTAGAAGTAGTGTAAATTGGATTTTAGATACATGAGCTACACATCATATTTGCCATTCTTTAAACTGGTTTATTGAACAACATAAAATTGATCCTATCATGGTTAATCTTCCTAATGGAAATTCTATAGCAACTTCAGTTTGTGGAAATATGAAACTGTCAAATGATCTTATTATTAGAGATGTTTTATACCTGCCAGAATTTGAGGTTAACTTGGTATCCGTTTCAAAGTTGTGTAGAGAGCAAGATTGCAATCTAGTGTTTGAAACTAACAAGTGTGTTATACAGGAAAAGAAGTGGTTGAAGAAGATTGGTTTGGCTAGTGAACTTGATGGTCTATATTACTTGGAAGATGCTGCTTTGGAAGATAATAGTAATATAGGTTTTGTTTCAAGTGTTTTTCTGAATAAACAAACTGATAGTGTTGTAGCCCCATCTATTTTATGGCATCTTATATTAGGTCATTTATCTTATGATAGGATGAGCTGTATGAGCAAGATGTATAGTTACATACCTAGAAGTATACACAAGGCCTGTGATGTATGTCAACAAGCTAGGCAAAAATGTTTACCTTTTTTCTACAAGTAATAATAATGCACATGAGGTGTTTGATATAATTTATATTGATGTTTGGGGGCCATTTAACATTATTTCTGTCCATGGATTCAAGTATTTTTTTAACCACTTTGGATGATCATGGCAGGCATGTTTGGGTAGTCATGTTGAAATCCAAAGCTGAAGTAGGGCAGAAAATTAAAGACTTTGTTAAAATGGTTGAAACACAGTTTACTAAGAAAGTCAAAGTAATTAGAAGTGATAATGAGACTGAGTTACTTATGCCATTGTACTATTCTTCTAAAGGTATTTTACATCAAAGGAGTTGTGTCTATACTCCTCAACAAAATGGTCGTATGGAAAGAAGACATCAACATATTTTGAATATAAGTCGAGCCCTTATGTTCCAGTCAGGTTTACAAAAGAAGTATCGGTCATACTCAGTTCTGCATGCAGTATTTCTTATGAATCGCATACCTACTAAATTATTGAAAAATAAGTCCTCTTATGAGGTTATGTATGATTTTGTGCCAGACTTGAGCTCACTTAAAGTGTTTGGCTGTTTGAGTTATGCTTCTACCTTGCCAAACAACATACATAAATTTGATGCTAGAGCTCAAAAATGTGCTTTCTTAGGTTACAAGGCAGGAATGAAAGGATTTATCCTTTTAGATACAGTCACTCAAGAGATCCTTACCTCCAGAAATGTGAAATTTTTGATATGGAATTTCCATACCTTCTTACCTCAAGTGTTCCTACAGATATATATCTTGATTCTATACCTGTCTCTGAATCAAGATCTTTTCCTTCATCATCTATTTCTCCTTTCATCAATTCAGAAGAGTATTCTCCTCTTATCTCTTGTATTCCACCTAATGATCATGATAATTCTCAACATATCTCTCCAAGCTCTTCTATTTCTTCTCAAAGTGACCAAACTCCAAGTGATCAAACACAAAGTGATCACAACTCTGGTGACACTTCTAGTACTTTGTCTCCACCTTCTCCTATATCTTCCTCCAATGACCTAACTACTCTCACTCCTCATCTTTCTTCACCTGATCTTACCAGAAAATCCACTAGGATTACTAAGCCTCCTTCTCATCTGAAGGACTATGTTTGTAATTCCAATGCCTCCTCTTGTCTTTATCCTTTAGACAAGTAAATCTCCTACACGACCTTGTCATCATCTCAACAAGCATACATCATGTCCTTATCATCAGAAACTGATCCAACAAATTTTAAGGATGCCTCTCAAGATGCTCGTTGGGTTAAAGCCATGCAGAATGAAGTTGATGCTGTCAATAGCAATCACACATGGGATTTTGTTACCCTACCTCCTAATGCTTCTCCCATAGGAAGTAAATGGGTTTATAAAATCAAAAGACATGCTGATGGATCAATTGAGAGGTTCAAAGCTCTCCTTGTTGCTCAAGGTTTTAACCAAACTAAAGGTTTGAATTATTTTGAAACCTTTTCACCCGTGGCTAAACTAGCTACTATGCGTGTCCTTCTTGCATTGGCAGCAATCCATGGTTGGCACTTTCATCAATTAGATGTCAATAATGTGTTTCTCCATGGAGATTTGCATGAAGCCGTCTACATGAAGATTCCTCAAGGTGTCTCAGCTCCAGCACCTAACCGAGTATACAAGCTTGTCAAATCTCTATATGGTTTGAAACAAGCTAGTCGTCAATAGTTTGAGAAACTCACCACATTTCTCAAGGCACATGGATTCTCTCATGCTCATGTTGATCATACTCTCTTCACTAAATTCGATTCTACTTCATTCACAACTATTTTAGTTAATGTAGACGATATTATTTTGGCTGGTAAATCCTTAAATGTCTTTGCAGATCTGAAGCATGCATTGCATTGTTCATTCCAAATTAAGGATCTTGGTGAACTCAAATTCTTCTAAAGGTATTACACTATGTCAACGAAAGTATTGTCTTGAATTACTTCAAGATGCTGGATTGACAGGTTATAAACCTACATCTACCCCTTTAGATGCCTTTATTCTCCTCCATAATGATAACGGTTCTCCATTTTCTGATGTCACTCGGTATAGAAGATTGGTGGGAGGATTGTTATACCTCACGACTACGCGTCCTGATATTGCCTTTGCCACGCACCAATTAAGTCAGTTCATGAGTGCCCCTACTGAGTTGCATTATAAATCTGCTATTCATGTCTTAAGATATCTCAAGCGCTCTCCTTCACGTGGTATATTTTTGTCTAAGTCTTCTGATCTACAAATTCTTGGCTTCAGTGATGCTGACTGGGGAGGATGTATTGACACCAGGAGATCCATCTCTGGCTATTGCTTCTTCATTGGTCATTCCTTAGTATCCTGGAAATCGAAGAAGCAGGAAACGTTAGTTGTTCTTCTGCGGAGGCTGAATATCGAGCCTTGGCTGCTGCTACACGTGAGTTGCAATGGATGTGCTTTCTCATTCATGATCTTAAGCAACATCCCTCGAGGCTCCCTGTTCTATATTGCAACAACCAGAGTGCTATTCATATCTCTGCTAACCCAGTTTTTCACGAACGGACAAAACATTTGGACATTGATTGTCATTTGGTGCGTGAGAAAATTCAGGCAGGAGTGATGTGTTTGCTTCCGGTTCCTTCCCAAGCTCAGGCTCCTGGCGTTTTCATTAAAGTTCTTGGCCCTCGTCCTTTCTTTGAGTGTCTTTCCAAGCTTGCTTTGGTAGACATCCACCAACCTCAAGCTTATGGGGGGTATTAACGCATAGAGATGATGATGACGTGGATACGTAGGTTGCATGTGTATGATAAGCTGCATGGTCCATATTGCACCATATCATTAGCTTTAGTTAGTTAGGTAGTTGGTTGTATATATAACTACTTGTAACTAACTTTCTGAATCAATCAATGCATTTTATTTAATTGCAAACTATCTTCTTCTTCTTATTTTCTCCAACAATAGAGGTTTATGGTTGCTTAGAACCCTCACTGTATATCACTCTTCATTGGTGAGGTCTATAAACGCTGCAAAACCCTCCGCACCGAAAAAATGGGTATAACCTCGAAGTTATCTCAATCAGTTCGCTCTACAATGGACAATGGCACAAGAAGTATTGGAGCACTTCTAGGGTTCCATTACATCTTCTCTTCTCTACCATTATATTATTTCCATTTTGTTTTATAACGATCACAGTAACATTTGAACGAGTATACTGGCTAGTTGTAGGGTAAAGATCGATATCCATATCCCATCGGCTACCAAGCTGTTAGAGCTCACAACGGGGCCACTTGTAAGATGGATATTCTAGAAGGTGTTAACAGTCCTACTTTTTTGGTTTGTACTCTCAACATACTTTCTCTTTCATGTTTTCACTTTAACTACAGATTGATTAGTTACATAATGTTCCTACAGATTTCTTCTAATGATGGGAATTCAGCAACTGGGAAAACTCCAGACATTGCATGGGTCGAGTTTTAGAGGAAAGATTTCAATTGCACCAATGTTTTGAGTAGGAATAGACATTCGTCTAAAATGGATGGCGTAGAGGTAGGAATTCGTAACAATAACTGACTCATATTGTTTCACAATTTTCGTTACTTGTTTATATTATATTGCTTTGGTGACGTGTTTACTGTGTAGCGGTGAAATTGGTGAGACTAAAGCCATGGAAAAGACTTAGCTCATTTGTTTTAAATAGAGCCGCCACCGCGCTTTATTGTTTCCAAAAGGAATGGGAGAAAGAGCGAATAAAACCCACAGAAGTTTTTAAAATCAAAACTAATAAACTTATCAAAGATTTGGGTAAGGGTTTTTGTTATACAAGGGGAAGGTTTTAAGCACCCCTCATATCCATGGTACTCCATGGGAACCTCTTTGAAAATGTTATTATTTTTGTGTACATCTTTTTGAAAAGCATATGTGAAATTGTTTAAAATAGAGGGTTGGGATGGGAAAAGAAGCTTTTGAAAGTGAGCTCGATAAGAAATCACATCTTTGGCCTACATACCCCTTTTAAAGAAAAGGGAAGTCAGAGCTTTTGTAGTTCCTCTTAAAAGGAAAATAAAAGGGCCAAAGTGGCCAAAATCGTTTTGGGTGTGAGCTTTAATAGTACTCAACAAGTTTTTTAAAAGGTTAAGCCTTAACAATACTTAACAAGTATTTTAATAAAAAGGGACCAAGCTTTAACAATACAAGGTCAATGGACTAAGAGTAGTTTCACCAGGAATAATTCTTCTCTTAGTACCAAGGTTTTCAAACAAATGGGTGGTTGAGCTTTAAGAATACAAAACCATAAAAGAAGGGACCAAGCTTTAACAATACAAGATCAATGGACTAAGAGTAGTTTCACCGGGAATAATTCTCCTCTTAGTACCAAGTTTTTAAAAACACAAGGGTTTGGTTAAGCTTTAACAATACAAAACCATGGGTGGGTTTAAAAAGGTTGAGCTTTAATAATACAAAACCATTTTTAACAAGTGAAAAGCTTTAACAATACTTTAACACAAAATAAAAGAGACTTGGAAAAGAGTTTGAGTACCTTGACAATTTTAGTCAATACCATTCTCATTTCAATGGATTTTCAACAAACAACTTAAGCAATCAATCAATGGATACCTCAAGTGTGTGTGTGTGTGTGTGTGATAACATGTGTCACAAAAGACAAACAAGTAAGCACGATAATCATCAATGATAATGAATAATGATGTTTTTACCTTTGGATGGATTCATATATGAATGAATGATGGATGATGAATATGAAACTCATGCATGTGGGTTAGATAAACAATGTATATACAAATAATAATACAATGGATGATAAGTACAAAACACAGTGATGAAAATCAACAAGTGTGTACACAGGATAATGGTTAAGATAAACAAATAAGTACAAAAACACAAGGATTGAAATCAACAAGTATATGTACAAAGTAACAAGTTCATGGATAAGCAAAGATCAACATGTTTCTTTTTGGATTAGGATTTTAAACCTAAGGTTTTTGAAATTAAGGTTTAAAATTAGGGTTTTGAAATAAACACCTAAACCTAATTAATTTTAATGATTAAATATCAAATCCTAAAAGAGTATTGGTCTAAGGGCACATGGAGAACTCAGGCCCTTTGACTCACTATTCAAAAGCTTACCATTGGGCCAGCGCGCTATAGGTGAAAGAATAGCCCATTCAGTTCATAAAATATCAAATCAAGTTGAAAAATATGAAAAAAATAAAAGATGCAAAAGGTCTGGGGCGAGGGGGATTCGAACCCCATACCAGGGACACACGCTAAATACACACACTTTTACCAATTGGGTTGTTTACGATGTAGTCACAAAGGAATACACGCCATTCATTATATTTTAAACTAATGACCTAAATTCAATTTTTCCAGCCATCATCTTCATCTTCTTCGTAACATAACAATGGCGCCAACATGAACTTTCTCAAATTTCCATCATTTTTAACAAAACAAGAGTGTATTCTTATCCATTTTCAGTCACGAATTCAAACATGTGATTAATAGCAATTAACTCAAACTAAAACTCATGAATTTCTGGAAATAACGTATGAACCCTAAATATCAATTTTCAAATTAAATTCTCAGATCAAGTAATTAGGCCCTAAAACCTTAGGGCTTTTACCCCCAACATGATTCTAAGTAGAATGGTAACAAGAACTGATCAGAATGATGCTTCTACCTACAAGTTCAAAGTTCAAGCTTTTACCTTTGAAAATGGAGTTTGAACTCGTGGTTGGAGGTGTTACAGAATGGCTGCAATGATCTGGAAAGCTTCCTTGATGTCCAGGGATAGTGTTTGAATGATTAGAATGCTTTGATCACCTCTGCATCTCCAAACCCGATAGCACCTACAAAGTGAAAATTTTGAAAAGAAACAACGGAATATAGGTGCTACAGATGTTAATGAATGGCCTGGACAGCTTCTATATGATATATGGAAGGTGTTTGAATGATTTAATAGGACAATGTGCTTAAGGAATGAAGTTTTGAAGGATAAGGCTTTCTTTGGCTCTTTAATGGAGGTTTAAGAGGGATTTTTGGCTAGGGGTGTTTAGGAAGTGTTTGGAGGTGA
Organism: Vicia villosa; assembly: GCF_029867415.1. Taxonomy (NCBI): domain Eukaryota; kingdom Viridiplantae; phylum Streptophyta; class Magnoliopsida; order Fabales; family Fabaceae; genus Vicia; species Vicia villosa. The sequence continues at coordinate 33,951,210 of NC_081185.1, read as the reverse complement.
TGGATAGCTCACAAATGATGTTTAGAAGCTATTGGAATTCTTGGTTTACACCCAGAACTTCTGTAACTAAAAGTTGCTCTCAAAATGCAAAGACACAAAAAGATGGATTTTGGAATGAAGGGTGACTTTGAGATTTTGTGTGTGTTTGATCAAGGGAGTGAGGCCCTCTATTTATAGGCACAATTTAGGGTTTGTGGGGGGAAAACTCAGAAGTTTGAGTTCACATGTGATACTTGTACCATATTGCTTGTTTGTGAAGAAATGAGAAAGTTATGGTTTCAATGGTGAAGTACAAGCATGCTTTGGAGTTCTTAGATGCTTTAGACATGTTTGGTCTTATCTTTTGGTAGAGTGTATGCAGAAGCAACAAGTTGGGAGCTCAAGGAGAGTGGACTTTGTGATTAAAGTGGCTTTACAAGAATGGAAGTCACCACTTTATGCTTGAAATGGAATGAAACTTTGGACAATGCTTAAAACACATGGATCATAGCTCAAAAGCAAGTGAAATCATTTGAGTTTGGTGCCTTGAACAAGTTAGAGGGGATGCAAGAAAGGAATTTTTTTCATTTGAAGTAGTTTTGGTTCATAACTTCTTCCTGTTCATGGAGTTTTTCATGTGTTATGGAGCCATCTTTACAAAATCATATCTCCTAGCTCAAGTCATGGAATTTAATGCTATTGGTCCCTTTTGGAAATCCCTTACTACATACTTTATGTCACGTGTTAAAATTTTTCACAAACTCTTTTGGGATCATGGAGAAAAATGGCCACAAAGTTAAGAAAAATCTAAGTGAAAACACTTAAAATTTCTCTAAGTTTTTTGAACATAATCTTCAAAATTCCATATCTCTCAAAATAATCATTTTTGATGAAACCAAGAGGAGAGACAAATTTGTTTATTTGATTAAGATCTACAACTTTCATGTTGGGAGATTTTTGAGTGTGTAGGCAAAATTTGAAGTTCCCAAAATTAGGTTAAAATCACTTAAAACCCTAATTTTGACTTTTGTTGACTTCTTGATTCTTGATGAATTTTCTTGATTTCTCTTGATAAAATGTCTTCCATAATCATATGATGATGATTTGAATCCTTAAAAGTTCATGTTTGACCCTTTTTCTCAAAAGTCAAAGGTTGACCCACATAGTTGACTTTTCTAGATGAACTGCAGTTGTGGATTCCATATGAATCAAGGTATCCTCTTCAAATGAATGACGTTAATGGATTATAATATTGATTTGGATGCCCTTGAATCATGGTTTGAGCCTTGGAGCCATGTCGTGATTAAAAGTCAACCCTCTAGTGGAATTAGGTCAAAACCTAATTTGGGGCCTCAAGTGATCTTGAGAGTTATTGATCATGAATTGGGCCATATTTGGACTTGGATATTGATGAGATAACCCTTTGAATCATAGGAGAATGTTGAGCTTCCTTGTGGGCCTCAAAACCCTAATTTGCTCAATGTCATACCCCGAAATTTGCCCTCATATATTTGCAAATGTCATTTTATTTTGAATTTGCGACATAGCACAGTTAGTAAGGATTTGGTACAAGAACGAGAGGTGCCGGACTCGAATCCCACTTCTATCTTTTTTTTCCTTTGATTTGTTTCTAACTATAATTTTAATCTTATTTTCACTTATATTAAAAAAATCACAAAAATAAGTTTTTTATTATTTAAATATTAGTTTCGTTTTTTATTTTAGGAGTATTTCAAAATAGTGTTAATCATTATTTTAGGCACATTTTAACCAAAAATAACAAAAAAAATTATATAAGGTAAGTTTCTATTTAGCTTTCTCAACAAATTAATTTCATTGCATTTTTTATTTGATTATTAATCCTTGATTTTTATCTTATTGATTGCAAATTATATTTTTCATTTTTAGTTAACCTAATTGTTGTATATAAATAGGACAGTCATTCACGTACAAAGGACACGCAATCAACCCTATTTTTTACTGCCACCCACGGTACATTCTCTCCCACCTTTCATACACAGAGGAACCCTTATTCCACATACCTGCTTTTACGTACAAACACTAATCCTTATTTTTTCTAAACTCAAACAAAGTCAAACTTTTGTTCTAATCCAAGATACCACTTTGTACATAGTCCTTACACACACAAAAACCTCTTTTTGATCAGCCACCATACTTCAATCTCGAGTATACATTAAACAAATCTTCAGCTTTTCCATTGTAAACAAACAACACCATCTGCGAGTCGGTTTCAGCATCACAAATCCTCGCAACACTTCAGAATCAAAACAACAACTCTTGCAACATTGCTATCATCAATAACTTCACCAATCCAAATCACAGCAACGATCTTGATCGATGACCAATCGAAGCGACGTATAGCAGTTGCGGCTTCAGCAATCGAACACAACACATCCGCAATACTGCTTCAACAACTTCATCAAACCTGCGTCAATACTAGGGGTGGCAAAATGGATGGATTGGATGGATTTGGATTGGATTGTTAATGGATGGATCAAAACGATCCATTAATCCATTAACAATCCACTAAATTTTCTTTTGAAAAATCCAATCCAATCCATCCACTAAGGGATATAATCCATCCAATCCATCCATTAAGGTATTTCTAATGGATGGATATCCATCCATCCATAAAATTAACTTAAATTCTTTTTTTTTATTAATTTTACAAAAACAATTTTTGTATGAAACTTTTTAAAAGAATTTTAATTATAAATATTTGTCTCTATAGTAACTCTAATCAACTAACGTCTTGATTAACTTTACTTTTTTTATTAACTTTCTAATTCTAACCAACTAACTTATTGAAAGAAAATTAAAATTCATTGTGTCGCAATTAAACTATTTTAACATGAATGTTAAATTAAATAAATTCAATGCGTACCAATTAAGCAATTTTAACGTTAATATTAAATTAAATATAGATAAGGTATCTAGCATCATTAATTTTTTTCAAGGAGATACTGTACATATTGTATCATTAATCCTGCATCATCAATTTTAACGTTAATACTAATGTTAATATTCATACTTTTTTACAATATGATACAGGAAAGAAAATTTATGGGTGTGAATATTATGAGAAACAAAAATGTTAAAAAATTGTTTAATTTTAAATTTTTCATGTTTTTTAATAAAAAAGTAATTTAATAAGTAATAAACTAAAATCCATTGGATTTATAAAATGAGATGAATGGATTGAATCCATCCATGTAGTTTGATGGATGGATTGGACCAATCCATTAAATTTGTTTTTTGGTTAATGGATGGATTGGATGGATAAATTATTGGATGGATTGGATGGATATTCTCTTAATGGATTTTATTGCCACCCCTAGTCAATACGCACCGATTCAGCAACATCAACAATTCAATCTCAGCATAACAACGCCTGACGCTGACGGCAAGGCCGAGCCGACAACAAGCGCTCGCAACCAACAACTAGCTCCACGCCGATCTTCACTTGAAGCATCCAGCCACGGCCAATTCGAGATGCGTTTTACAGGAGACCGCTGATCAAATAACAACAAGAATAATTAGTGGATAAATCACAACACTAACAATAAGCCACTATCAGAAGGAGGAAACAGACTTGCAATCGTCAATGAATCATTCAACATCCCATTCATTATCGACTTGCAATTTTAACAGGGTAGTTGTTAGCAACAACAACAACAGTTCATGTTTTTAGTTTACTAGTTTTCTTGTTTTGCAGGAATTTGAGAGAAGAACAGGGGCCACCCTCGAGAATTCAGAATCAACACCGGTGCGACACCACAAGCATGCCAACCGTTATCCCGCACAAGCTCCGGTGGATCCAGCAGATCCGTCGGCCCTCAGCCTCCTATGACATCGCGACACCAGCCCAGCCACCGAACAACCGTTCTCCACCATGAGGCTTTCTGACGTGAGATGTGCCGTTATAGCTCGTCGTTGCCGTCGTTATCCATTCCAATGGTATTTTTCTCCCCTTTTCCATTTAATTCGTAACCCATATTCTTGGAGAAATTGCAGGTTTAATTTGTTATGGACGTTTGTCGCTGTTGGAAATTTGAAGAAGATTGGGGATGATTATGTTAAGGGTGAAACCATCAGCAAGGGAAGTTGGGATCTGTTTATTTAGCTGGTTTCTGTTTTAAGGAAAAGAGAAGATGAGAGAATCGGGAGAGAGAAGGGATAACAGAGATAGAGTTTGTGATGTTAAAGCAAGAAAGGCATATACTCCCTTCTCGATGCCACGGATTTGCAACACATGGCCGTTCACTGGCTATGTGGTTAGGTCACCCCACTATAATCCTACGCACGACAATCCACCGTAGACGTTCGATCAACCATCAATCACGTCCCTCCGTTTGATCTACTTCAGTTCAACGTCTCTAGAATAACTCTTGGAATCCCTCGGATCAAATCAACCACACTAGAGCTAAGTTTTTTTTATTCTTTTATTCTAATTGGGTTGTTTATTTTATTTATTTTCTTTTTAAAACCAATAATTTCTTTTGATAATTTTAATTAGTTTATTAATTTTAATTACATATTGATTTAAGTTAGTGTATTAATTTTTATTAGAATGGTTTTTTAGAGTAATTAGAATAATTAATTTAGGTTCTAATTTAATTAGTTTAGGGTTATTAGGTTTAATAATCAGGTGTCATAAAATTATTTTAATTGGGGTTAACCGGTTTTAAAATTAATTAGGTTAGAAACCAATAATTAATTTCTTAGGTTTGTAAACCTCGATTCATTAGTAGTCTAGGTTTATTGGTAGGTGTTGCCCATTAACCCTGGTCAGCTTGCTCCCCATTTGGGGTTTTGCCTGTTCATTTGTTTGCCTAAATTATTATTATCTTAATTTTTGATCTTCCACGTTATAATTGTTGAGATCTATAATGCACTAACATTCCTCTTCTTTGTGCCTAATTTTTCAGGGTTACCTCAGGTTCTTCAGCCACGCGCGTTCAAGTCAAAAAGCTAAATTTCTAACTGTCTTTTTGTTTAAATATCATTTTAATTTTTAATTTTTGCCTTATAGGTTAAATTAGGGTTTATTTTCAATGCCAAGGAATTCCTCCTAAACTCACCTCTATTATTTTCTGTTAAATTATCAGATGTTCAGAGTCAAATGGTTCGAGGAATATCAAGGCTCGAGATAAAGATAATTAAATTAATTATTCATATTTCTTATTTTCTGTTTTTATTCCCCTTCCCTGCAGGTGTTTATTGTAATAGCGTAGGACTTTTAATTCCTGCCTTTGATTTTTGTTTATTTTAAACTGCGTGGTTAGAAATCCTAGGGAGTGATAAACCATGAACTGAACGTAGAATCACTAACTTTACAAGATAAATGTCATCGAAATTAACCACGTGATTATTATACCCACACACCTTTAGGGTAATCCCTCTGGTTGCCTTGTTGCCTTATTGTTGCCTTGTTGCCTCTAAGTATGTTAAATAGTCAAAGTCCCTCGATTCCGAGGATACCTAAAGCAATGTTGCCTTTAAAGTTATTGAAACTCCCTCGAGGTTGCCTTATAAAAATATAACGATTATCCTCGCCTGTTGCCTAAAAGTTAAATGACTATTATATCCTTCCCTTAGACTACCTGTCCTCTTTATGGCATGGGACAGTCTTGTGGCGAACGATTATTCTCGATGACCCTTAAACATCCAATTGAAAGACTTCCTGACCTCTCATGGTATGGATAGACCCTTTCGCCCTGAAAAGCTAAAAGAACAATTTTTTATAACTTAAGGGTAATTGCTTTTTAATTGCTTTCTCTTTTTCAAATTCAAATTCAAAATCTTTTCCCACTTCTTTTCAAAGAAACTTTTCAAAAAGACTACGCTTATTTACAAGTTAAAGTTCTTATTCAAATTTCTATTCAAACCCTACTTTTCAAACAAATTCAAAACATTTTGAAAACAAAGTGAGCTAAGCAATTAAGAGCCCATGGATAACCATGGATGCAAAGGGTGCCTTACACCTTCCCTTTGTATAACTTACCCCTCGAACTCAAAATCTTTTTAAAAGGTCTTTTCCTGTTCTTTTAGCCTTTCCTAAAATTGGATAAAATAAAAGTCGGTGGCGACTCTTGCTTACCGCAACATTTCTTTAAAAGTCATATCACCGTATTACAGAACTGGCGACTCTGCTGGGGATGCTTTCGAATAAAAAGGGGTTACCTTAAAGTTTATGATCACTTTAATTGTTTGATTTGTCTGCTTTATATTTCAAAAGTTGTTTTAGGTATTTACTTGTGTGAAAGATCCTAACCAATATCTGAGTACCTTAGGTAAATGGCATGAGACCAAGGAGACTGCACAGCGTATACTGATGTGGTTGATATGGTGGCCATCGTTAGTGTGACACATTGGTTTGTCCTGGTGTTCCTTGGGATCCGACTTGATGAAACACTTGGCTGCTGCGTGGTGTCATTAAGCACTAATTTTCCCCTAAAACCTTAGTTGAACTTGACTTTGGCCTATTAGAAAGTAGCGAGATAGCTGGCTTTGGTTCCGACTGAAGTTGGTTGATACTCGAAGCTACACTCATATGGACTGGACTTTCAGGACCTTCTTGGTTTGCGATTCGATTGCCGAACTGAGATAAGCGCCTTCGAGAAAGGTCAATGATATGAGCTCCCTAGAACCCGATCTTTATATAGGGCAGAATGAACCAACTTAACTTCAGTGGGGAGGGTACTTACCTACAAACTTCATGCAAGCCTCTAAACCTAAGGGCATTTGTGTGACTTGTTTGTGTTTGCTACTAACCTTTGTTTCCTTGCAGGTTTTGTTAAAGGACGTGTTTGCCCTTACTATCTCACGCTATGCCTAATGAACTGCATTCGCATAACATCATGACATCATGACATCATAAGCATAACATGATTTAACTAACCCTTTCAAGGATCTTAGGGATTTAGGGCGCACAATTTCAGGTACTCTTATCAAGGACCAAATCCCTATCAAGGGGCAAGAGGATTTATTTTTCTCTGGCCACATACCTTCCAATTCAGAGACTCAGTACCTATCAAGGGGCAAGAGGATTTATTTTCCTCTAGCCATATACCTTCAAATTCAAAAGTATCCCCGAATCAGAGGCTATGACCCACTGGATATGGTGAGATTGATTCCCATCAAAGAATATCCAAGAATCAGAGTTCTTCGAACAAAGATGCGACCAAGTCATCTTCCAATGTTGCTAACTAAATTCCCTAAAGATCCTTGAAAACATTGCATTTGCATTCATAAATATCGCATCACAGGTTTCTATCGCAGGTTTCTCACCTCCTCGTTGTTTATTTCAGCACCATGAATCTCGAGCAATCAGTCAAAGACCTTCGAGCTCAGAATGCCCAGTTTCAAGATTTGATCCTTAACTTGTCCAAGGGGCAAGATAAACTGAAAGCACTCCTGACCAAGAAAGAGAAAAGGCCTAGAAGATCTGTGGGTGTCCTTAACATGGGAAGAAGATTCCGAGGTCCACTCAAGAGGGCTGAAAAAGTCAAGGTTTCTAAAGAGGACGACAATGAACAAGACGATGGTGCTACTGTTAAAACTGATACGAAAAGTAACCACGATTCCGCCAAGCCCTATGAGGAAGAAGAAGACTACTACCATGAGGATGAACATCCCGATGATAAATACAAGTGGTTGGAAGAACGTATGAAAGCTATGGAAATTCAGAAGGTACCTGGGTTGGATTTTGAAGAACTAGGACTTATCTCTGGAATTGTTATCCCTCTGAAGTTCAAGAATCTCACCTTCGCTAAATACGATGGGGTCTCTTGTCTGAAACTGCACTTGAAGTCTTATGTAAGGAAGATTCATCCTTATACCGCTGATAAGAAGCTGTGGATCCACTTTTTCCAAGAGAGCTTATCTGGAACCCAACTCGAGTGGTACTATCAACTAGAGGGTACCGACATTCATACATGGGAAGACTTGGTCGGTGCTTTCTACAAGCAATACCAATACAACGCTGATCTCGCGCCAACCCGCACGCAACTACAAAGCATGTCTATGGGACCTCATGAAAGCTTCAAAGAATATGCTCAGAAATGGAGAGACTTGGCTGGCAGAGTCCAACCTCCCTTGGCTGACCGAGAGTTAGTAGACATGTTCATGAATACACGGACTGGTCCCTTCTACAGCCATTTACTTGGAAGCTCGTCGTCCAGTTTCACCGACCTCATACTGACTGGAGAACGTGTTGAAAGTGGTATCCGAAGCAGAAAAATTCAGGTGGCTGTTTCTTCTGGTACTGTAAAAAAGCCATACAATGGGAAGAATGAATCCAACACAGTTGGGGCAGTCCTGGTCTCTAGTCAGGCTCCAACACAACAACAACAGAAAGATCAAGGTAAGCAACAAGGTGACCAACGTACTTAGAAATCCAAACCCAAAAGGTCATTTACCCCGCTACACATGCCATTAGCTCAAGCTTTGCAATACTTGCTCGATCGGAGTCTGATAACTCTACTGCCTCCATACTCAGCTTCAGCTAATCCCGCCCCTGGGTACAAGCATCATGCAAGATGTGCTTACCATTCAAATAGTCCTGGTCACGATACAGAAGATTGTGGGCCATTGAAACATAAAATTCAAGACTTGATTGAAGAAGGGAACGTCGAATTTGGCCAACCAGAGGAGCCACACAAAGTCTAAAGGATGGCTATTTAGATCATTAATTTACTCGCATTCGCAATTTCTTTCCTGTTTGTTTAAACATTCATCTTATGTCAGACTCTATTTATTTTATCATAATCATTAATGCATTGCATACGTTTGTCTTGACTTATTTCTCTTCCTATTGCTATATTAAACTTTGTTTTTACTTGGTTTTCTTTATGGTATTTAACTCTCGCTAAAGCTGTGATCCTTTTAAGGGAGGATGACGAAAATGATACCGCAACCTCATACAATATGCTTTCGAACAGACTATGCTGACGATGTACAGGCATTGTGTCAATTCCTAAACAGTGGAGATATAAGGATGTTAATCCCTCGTCAACCCCTTTGATCCTAAGGTGTAGGAGTTTTCTTTCACACGCAAATTGAAACCCTTTAATCATAACCTGGGAAAGGGTAGTTACTCAGTTAACTTAATTATACTAGTTGTTGTTTACACAAATAATGATGGGTTCCCGCAACCAATAAGTCATGCAGTCAGTATCCACCAAAAAGAAAAAAAAGTTGTTAAGTCAAAACCTATGAAGGAGACTTATCAAAAATTGAGACATCCCGCTGACTGTAACCTCAAAATAAATAGTTCAGGCAAAAGTTAGGGATAATAAAGTCAATAAAGAGGTCACTACAAATCCTCGACAAAAGAAAAATAATTACAAAAAGGATGACTGCCTTTTCAAATAAACTTTTGGTGCTTCAACCATCACCAGATGTCAATATTACGACTTCAAGACCTGCTAGAACTTAAATGCAAAGTTAACTGAGCATAAGATCGAAGAACATCACGGAGATGGGGATGGGTACAAATAAACTTTGAGCCATTATCCTTTGTTTCTTAAACCGTGAACCAAGCCACGTTACAACCCTTGAAAGTCCTAACTGAGGCATGGTTAGTTCGAAAGCGTACTATTACCAAAGGTATCCTGACTCCTTAAGGTTTACCAAAAATCCTGAGTTGATATCATGTTTTTACAAATATCACTTTCTTACATCTTTTGTTTTACTAAAAATGTTTTTAAACTCCAAGACAGACATATGCATTGCATTTTTATGAGTGTCATTATAAAACAATTTTGTCTACGTAATTTCAAATGTTTGACATTAGAAAGAATCTGCATGGGGCATAATTACTGACTAAAAGTCCTCCCGACAAATAAATTTGCAGAGACGTCTCGTATGCATGACTCGATCAGCTAAAAGCTTGTTTACACAAAGGGGCATGACATATTATTATCCCATATACTGGGGGAAAGCTGGTCACGATTCATAGAATCTCTCAGAGGTACTGAAAAACCAGAGAAGTTAGTCCATCACTGGGGGCATGTCACATCAGTCACGAATTTCAACAAATGCTATTTAGCTACTAGCATCAGATGACGTCAGTATCTGTCTCTCCTTTGAAGTTCTAATTCCAAATTCAAGTATCAAGCATACCAAGCTATTGATTCCAGGGGCAGGTATACTCTCGCAAGTGTTTTTCAACAGCAAGTACTCAAAGACAAGGGGCAATGAAAAATTGAAAATCTCTGGGAACCTTCCCCACAGAGAAGTTTTCATAATATATCCCCACATAGCATTCCTTAAGAAGTTATCTTCAAGTCTCTTCCTAACAGAGACTTGGTTCCCCAACGGATTTTATACCTCCGACATTGCCGGTTCTCCGACACAATCTTCTTCTCTAGCGTGGTTTATTCAAACTCGCTATTTCCATTAAAGCGGGCGCTCAGAAATCTGGTTAGATAGTATATCAGAAGACTATTCTCCTCTCTTGTCCCCAGGATTCATCAGGATCAGATCACTCAAGTCACTCTCATCCCCAAGCGAAGATCAAAAATCCCCAACTGGATATCATCGAACGAAAGACAGGAATTCTCAAGCCTCTTGTCATTATCTCCAGCAGCATACAGAGATTTATTTTCTCAATTAGCATTTGTTATACAAGAGTTATCAATATGCTTCGACTATATAGTCCATCCCTGCATCATTCATAAATACATGCATAACATACAGTACTCTCGTTTATTTCGAGAACCTCAATACATACATCATGATATTGCATAAAAATAATCTTTCCTTTCAGGTCACTTCATAATCAAAAGAATATTATCATCCAAGTACGGTGCAAATACAATCGTATCAACGATTCAATCTCAACACTTATTCAAGACAAATACAATTCTGACACTTCATTCCGGGTCTTTCTTCAAAGATAATTCAGAAACAATCAAAGAACTTCTCATCCTTTCTAGGAACCTTTCTAGGTAATCTTTTCTAAGATGTTTCATATCCTTTCTAGGAACCTTTCTAGGTAATCTTTTCTAAGATGTTTCATATCCTTTCTAGGAACCTTTCTAGGTAGTCTTCTCTAAAACATTTATCATCCTTTCCAGGAACCTTTTTAGGTAGTCTTCTCTAAGACATTCATCATCCTTTCTAGGAACCTTTCTAGGTAATATTTTCTATGATGTTTTATCCTTTCTTGGAGCCTTTCTAGGTAGTCTTGTTTAAGACGTGTCATATCCTTTCTAGGTAGTCTTGTTTAAGACGTGTCATATCCTTTCTAGGAGCCTTTCTGGGTAGTCTTGTTTAAGACGTGTCATTAGGTAATCCTCCTTTAAATAGTTATCCAATTTTTTATAAAATATCCCTTACCCTTTCAGGCCTAAATCTCCTTTAAATCAATAATCATAGTCTTCTTTAGGCCAGCGATCTACCCTTTTCAAGAACCTCTCCGGGTAGTCTTCTGAAAGACATTACTTCATTTTAATGAATCTCTCCTTCAAATACAATCAATGCATATGATCCAGTCTGAAAAGCATCTGCTTTAGACGAACAACTTTTTCAAACATCTGATGGCATCTTCAAGCCCATCTCCGACAAACGCCTCTCAACACTTCAAGCTCGGATATAGTCTAACGCACGACTTATTCTAACTTTCGTATTTATCCATATCAGATGGCATCTTTAAGCCCGTCTCATTGTTTACGGTGATTTCCGGTAAACAACCGCTAGTCTTCCAAACTATAAGTAAATATGATTTGGTTACTCGCAGGATCGACTAGATTGATCCTAGGACACATAGTCAAAAAGATTGTTATTAATGGTCGTTCGAACCATATTTATGATTTATCTTTGTCAATAAGAGTTTCTTCGAATAAAACAAGTAAACTTGATAGTGACTTTGTTATATGCAAGTATAACTTCAACAAAAGGGTAAGTAAAAATAAGACATGAAACGAAAACTGTTTAAAGTACAAAGAATCTAAAATTGCAGAAATATTAAATACTTCAAAAGTAAATGACATGAAAATAACAGTACAAGAATGTAAATGGCAAGAAGTAAATGAAATGCAATAATACTGAAAAGATATCTGAAAACGAAAAGGGAATACACATGTATTAAAATGGTGGTGTCATACGTACATTTCTCAGCGAACTCTTTCTCTTTAACACTTGATACTTGAGTGATATGTGAGTGATTTGTACAAAATGAACACACAGAATCTTAACATTAAGACTCCTATTTATACTAATTTCGACCTTAACGGCCCTACTCTAATCTAATGCCACGTTTCTCATAAGAACTCCAGGGATGCCATCTGTTGTTAGACAGTTACGAAACCGTCTTCGAATTTCAAATCTTCCCGCCTAAGTCCTTCTTCGACGCGTGGCAGTGTATTTAACATTAAAACACTACGAAAACACGCTAATTAGTAATACTTTAACATATTTCATGAAATTTGCCTAAGTCTTCGAAGACATGTACTCCTATGAGCTTCAGTGTTCATCATCTCCGCTGTGACTTAGAAATCTTCACTCTCGAAGCATGGCCATCAGGAGCCATTTTCTTATCTTCAAACGATGGTCATCAGTAACCATCTCTTCTTCGAATTTTTATTCTTCGAAGAACCATATATTTGCAAAACGAAATCTTCAGCTAACAAATTGCCCCCAATAAATGCCTGTTTCGAAAAAACAAGAGAAATAGGCGTTTCTTGTCATTGTAAGATTTCGTTCCTTGCTACTCTTTGAAAGTTCCAAGATTGCTGACTAACGTCATAATCATTGATGACCCTGTTTTCAAAACGTCTTGTCATTTTCAAAGATGTCTTCTCATAACTTACATTCCCACGTTTTTGACCTTACTTCTTGATCATTATTCCTACATACTAGGAGTAAAGCTAATTTATTTGACCGCCGTTGGATTAAATCAAAACCCGCCGCGTGTCCTTTTGTTTTACCCAAAAGATTTAAAAAGGTTCCCGTTAAACCTTTAAATACCTGGTCTTCACTTTTATACAACTTTTCATTCCTATTTCTTCATCTTCTTCAACAGAATACTTTCTCAATCAAACTTCTCTATGGCTTCATCTTCAAATGTTCTTCAACCTGTTCTAAAGCTCCAAACAACAACGCGGTCTGGGGAACGAGAACACATTCCAAACCCTAACACCGCAGAGGTGCGCGCAATTTACGCTTCTCATGTACTCATCCCCTTTGAACTTTCTGGAAAACCTCTTGCTTTTATGGGTCCATTGCCAGGTGAAAGTAATCCATCTATAAACAAATTCTTCCCTTCTTATTACAAAACTAGACCCTTGGTTAGTAAGATTAAGCTAGATGAAGATGGTCATTCCTCTTTAGGAGAACCTGATAATGCTGAAGAAACTTCAACTGCACCCCCTTTGGCTCTGGCACAAATTAGGTTAAACTATATGACCAACTTTGTAAAAGTATTTAGGTCAATCCCTTTAGCCAAAGATCCTGATCTATACTATGCCTGGTTAGAAAAAGTAGAGAGAAAGAAAGAATCTTTCTGGAAATCATTAGGAATATATGATTTGATTCAATTATCAAAAACAGGCTTAGAATATAACCAACCCATGTTAGTAGCAGCAGTTCATTTCTGGGATGCTTCCCACAACACCTTCCATCTTCCATGTGGGATGGTTACCCCCACTCTCTTTGATATAGCTGCTATTACAGGACTTCGACCAACTGGGGAGACCTTCGACCCCAATGATATGGATATTGATACTATTAGCTTTAATGAATCAACAGTTACTTATACTGCATTCATCCAGAAGTACCACAACACAACACAAGCAGAAGTTTCTGATGAAGAACATATTGCTTTTTTAGCACTATGGCTCTCGCGATGCGCTTTCTGCTCAAGATCCATACAGGTTGCAAAGAGGTATCTTTGCATGGCTAATCAGCTACATGCTGGAAAAAAGCTCAACCTAAGCCAATTACTCTTAGGATTTCTTTATGAAAACCTCAGCGAAGCTGCGAATCTTACCAAAAACTACCAAACTGGCACTCTACTTTTTGCTGGTCCTTTTTGGCTACTGCAACTGTGGCTTAACGCTACATTCGAAACTCACCTTCCCTTTCGAAGCAACGTCAATGAAGAAGATAATAAAATTAAGAATCGAACTATAGAAGGAACTAGGTTGGCTTACCTAACGCCAAAAGAAGAAACTGGGAAACTTCATGAACATTTTCTAGCATATACAATGATGTTCGCCCAGCGTAATCAGTTCGATCCTTCCATGGCTCCGTTTGTACACCGAACAATCGGTCCTGAATGGTTCACCCGAAGGTTCCCATCAACATCTCAGGATCAACAAACTGAGTCTATGGAAATTTGGGAAGCCTTTCTGACCCCAAGGTTGTTTTATCATCGTCTTCGACCATCAAAAAGTCAATGCGTTCTCGTATGCTACCAACCAAATCTGGTCTCGAGACAGTTTGGGCTGGTGCAGGTAAAACCCAAGTGTTTATATGATAAAAGGAACCATCTGTGCTTCCATACCTTGCACCTGACTGAAAAGGAGTGTGAATCAAAGATCAACAAATATGTTGGCGTCACCAATCTTTCTCCTATTTCCTTCGAACCTGCCTTTTACTCCACACCAGACTTTCACCAATGGTGGACGGATTACTATACTTCACAAATCTTTGACGCCGATAGTCTCACTCAAGAACTAACTACAGCTTTTGATGATGTGCAGGAGAATTTCCACAAAGGTACCTCGACTCATATTAAAGAAATCCAAGCTTTTCAAAAATTCTTTGAAACTATCTATCGGCCTGATGATCTTAGTCGGACCGTTCGTGAAGCTGCAGTTATTTTACGCGAAAAGTTTTCCGCCAAACTGGATAAGTTAAAATTGCCCTCGCATGTTCGACCAGAACTACGCTATGAAGTGGCTTTCAAACTTAATCCTCCAAAATTCCCTCCACTACCAAGTGCGGATTTTGGTGTGGCTCTGAGCCCTCCTTTTCCAAATTGGTTTGTGTGTGGCAACGTTTTAAAAGATCTTCAAGAAAGTACTAAAAAACGTGCTGATCGAGTGGTTCCGACTAAGCATACCCTAGATACTTTCAAAGGGCATCTTCATATAGATCTTGAACATGTTCGTGTCTTGACCCCAATACCTGAAGGTTTGGACTCAGACAATTTTTCGACTGACTTTTCTTTTTCCTGTTGATATACTGATTCCAGTCCCAACTACAGCCGTTGCTCGAAGAAAGAAGATTAAAGAAGTTCCTACGCAGAAGGACTCTGGGGCATCTAAAAGTAACAAGCCAAGTGAGAGTGATTCCATTGCCACTAGCAAGAAACCCACGGTACATACCCATTTTATATCATTAATCTCATATAATCTGTGAGTAGTGCTTATTTTACTCAATTTTATATTTCCCAGAATTCGAAACCCCCGGTAGGTTCGAAACGACAAGCCTCTTCAACAGTTGCCTCAGATGATGAAGACAAATCTCCTCCTCGTACCAGGCAAGGCCATAGAAAGAGACAGAAAGCTATTACTCCTTCGGGAAAAGAGAAAGGGCTAGGTTCCTCCAAAGTTGCTTCTCCTAGCGACAAGGCGTCTTCTGAGGAATCACTGATCAGTGCATATTTCTGCACATTCTCCTATATTTTTACTTAGGCATTTCTTTACTTTACCTTGTTTATTTTTCTATTTTAATGTGTTTTTATAAATCAGTTTATTTTTGCACTTATTTGATTTTCGCAATCTATTTTCAGCATTAGCAGTCTGCACTAAATTGATCATAACTGGAGCTTCGGGAATCGGATCGACGCGTTCTAATAATCGCCGGAAAGCTAAGAGAAAGAGCTACATCTTTCATGTTGGAGTCAAAGGCAAATTCGAAATGCATAGTTCCCAGAATTTCGTTGAAGTTTCAGTCATTAGAATAATTTGTTTTTGGGTCATTAGTTTATGGGCTTGGGTTATGTTTTTGACCCAGTTTGAGTTAGTAGAGAAGAAAACCTTATTTTGTTTTATAAGGGTTGGCAGCCGCTAGAATACGGGAGACCTTTTTTTTGCCACAAATTTTACTTTTGGTTTCATGATTAGAATGAAGAACTAATTCCCGAAGGCAAATCCTACTGCTTATGGGTTCCATTGCTTTGAGGTTATTCTAATACTAATTTAAATTCAATTTCTGTTCAATTCTTTTCTATGAAATCATTTGCTTAATTTGATTACAATTGTTTGCTTAATTCGATTGTTGTTCATAGGATAGAATTGATTAAATTCGATTGTATGCATGTTCCTAAATTTAATTGCGTGTTATCGTTTGCTTAATTCGTTAACTCGTCATATTCTTAACCGTTTGCTTAATTCGGTGAACAGGAACATAACTCGTATGACTTTGATAAGCGCTTGTCTGATTAATCTCGTAATCGAATAGGATTGAAGCCGTTTAGGGATTGGTGTTATTATAACCGATGATAAGTCGGAACCCGAATCAGTAGGATTAGTCGTTTAGCTTATTTTGATAATCACTTAATTTACTCTGTTTTATAAATTGATTCTAAAACAAACCCCCATTATCGTTTTTAGTGTTAGTTAATAAAATCAAGAATCCTTGTGAGAACGATATTCGAGTTGCCGTTACCGTCGTTACTACAATTTTGCAAATTAACTCGTTTTTTACCCGCGTGCGACAGCGGATCAATCACCTTTAAAAACTGCCAGTAATGCCTTCGTTATCGAAAGTCATAACTCAAGTCCAGACAATATTCCACCCAAGGTATTTGGGTTTCAACCCAAAATCATCTCATAATTTTAACTACATGATTAAGTTAACATCTTACCTTGTCATTGCAGGATGATACTGGCACTGCTACTTCAGGTCTTAAGACTTACAATTTCACCATTAATGTCGATAAACCTCAAGGTAATCATAACTCTTTCACTTTCATCGATAAACTTCTCAAGGCCTTATCGTTCTGACCAAGTCTGGTTTGTTTAATGCAGATATTTCCCAAAATAAATCCCATGTTCTCTCACCAGTTTTTGAAGATGCCAGGCCTCTTACCACCACCTTACCTAATGAGCCAGTCGAAGAAAGCCAATCCACTGACGAATCCCCAGCTACTCATCAAGATAAAAACCTGGAAGAAAATCATCCATTCTCAGGTAGTGACAACGTGAATCCACAACCACATGGTAGTGAAGATACTGTATCCGAACAAGATGCTATGGAGGAAATTTCTAAACCAGATAAACACAATCCTCCAGAAACTTCAACTCTTGACACAGAAACTACTCCTGGGGCAACTTCGATGCCTGCCCCTGCGAAGCCCACTCCTTCGGAACTGGAACAGCTTAAGCAAACTGATCCTCTCAGCTTTCTAAAAGCTATGATGAATGTGAATACTACTTCGCCTTCAGAACTTGACATCTCTCCAGCTGTCCTTGTAGAATCTGGTGACAAAGAAGACATTCCTGACCTCCTTCGACAGATAAAAGAAAGATTCTTTGGGGTCAATCTTGTGGATGTTCTTAGTCAAGATCCTATTAAAAGTCATAACTTGAATCAACTCTTGAAGAAAGTGGATTTGTTTCGAGTCTCGAAAGAAGTTTCAGAGGTGATTGTTTTGCTAGGTTCTCTAGTTGAACAACTTCAAGCTAATATTCTTCGAAAACAAAATATCGAAAAGCAACTATCTGAAAAAATAGCCTCTCATGACTCTTCATGGAACTCTGCTGTGGATGCAACGAAACAAGGTGAGGCCCTCAAGCTTAAACATTCAGAAAATCAGAAGGCATATGATAATTATGAGAAGGATATCAACTCCTGGAAACAAGAGATAAAAGCTCTCGAAGAAAAGATAAAGGAAGCTGAGAATTGTCAGGCAACCATACAAAAGGCCAATCAACAAGATCTGCATGCAGTGGCGCAATTGAGGATTAAACACTTCGAAACCGCACAAAATTTAGTGCCAGAGATTGAAGGATTGAAGAAACACCGGGCGTTACTCGAACTTTGTATGTCTTCATGGGAAACTCAATATTTGAAGATCAAAAATAGTCTCCCTGAGGATTTCAACTAGCTGTTTCGAACTCTGTATTTTGTTGCACTTTTGTTTTGTAATCGAACCTTTTATAAAAATATCTATTTGTATGCTTGACCTCTATTTTTCGTCTATGTTTTCCATATTCGCAAGCACTATTTTTAGCAAATCTTTCATATTCTGCCAAAATATATCTTCAGATTTTCCACAGTGATTCTAATCAATGCAACACATAACCCTGACCACTCTTCGCAGTATCTTTATTCTTAGACCTGACGTTTCTACTTCTCCAGCCGTAATCATTATTAAACAGTGACGTCACTTTCTTCAAAACGCTCATTTGAGACGTGCGTGCATCAGTTTCATGATTACTTTTCAACTTCCAAGGGCGGGAAACGGCGGAAGCCTTAACTCCCTTTTTGTAATACCAAACCGCAGTCCAATCAATCATTAAAACTTTAAACCACCCTTCATTACCTCAGGTCTATATAAAGGCCTAAGATCGTTTTCATTTCTCCATTCTTGCATTTCCTCAAACACTAACAACAGAAGAGAGAAACCTTTTCTTCAAACTTTCTTTTCAAAAAAAATGGCTGCGCCTCTCTCTTACAACAACATAAAGGCTGTTATCAAGAAGGAGTTCAAACTTTGTGAGGATGAACTTGATAGCAACTTCATCACTCTTGGCAATCTCTTTGCTAACCAAGAACTGGATTTCTATTTTGGAGACATCCTGGAAGGTCCTGTTTACCCCAACATGCTTGCAGATTTCTGGATGTTTGCGTCTCTACGCATAGATCCTGAAGGGAGGACCACCATAGTTTCTGAGGTTCGACACGCTCATCTCAGCATCACTCCCACCACCATTGCTAACCTGATGAGATGCAACAACTCTGGGGAAACATTTGATGACAACAACTTCAACATGACTACTCATCTTATGTTGAAGACTCTCATGGACAACGATCCTTTCAGTGCCAAGGTTATCAGGATCTGGCATCAACTGCTTGTGGGTAATTTCCGTCCTCGGAGGCTTGACGAAAACAACATCATGGTCGAAGACTTGGAGTTTATTCTCTGTGGTCTTCGAGGGAAGAAGATTAACTTCCCTTTGATGATTTTCAAAGGGCTTGTTGAGGCCGTTTCTGTGGCTACTGCCGGTCAGGGAAACGTAACCTGCCTTCCGTATGGTAGACTCCTCTCTTATATATTCCTTAAGAAGGGTGTCGTGAGGCGGATGCGCACTTCTGGATCCATGGACATGTTCGAGGCTGAAAGCTTGCCTGTGCTGTCCTTAGAAGGATTGGATCAGAGGATTAATTAGCCAATATTTGCCCTAGGTTTTTATGCTTTCCTTTTTTTTTTTATTTTCAGGAGTTCCTGGGTCATGTCCCCGGATCTCTTTTTGTAATGCTTGTACTTCTAATGACAAAATATTTTGGTGCTTCTCTGACTCTTTTCTTAATTTACCATCTATTTTGATCGTAAAGCCATTTTGATCAATGCAACACATATACTTTGGTACATGTCTGATCATTTTGGCTTTCGTAGTCCCCTGAATGTCTACGTTTTTGCAATCTTTACTTCGTACATGCTTGGTTTATATCTCTTTAGATATTTTCCGTTTACTCTCAAGATCCTACGATCTTCTGCTAACTCTTCAATTTCATAGGCATTATTCGAAAATACCTTTAAGATTCGAAAGGGTCCTTCCCAGTGCGGGGACCATTTACCAAGTGCTTGATTCTTTCGATCTATAGGTAAAATAACTTTCCAAACTAGGTCATTACTAATAAACGTTTTACCTTTCACCTTTTTGTTGTATGCTCTGGATACTCTTTCCTTTTGCCTTTTTATCATTTCCAGCGCTCGAAGTCTGTCTTCATCCAAATCTACTAACTCATTCATCATTAACTCCCAGTATACGTTGGGAGGAATATCTGCTTGTCTTTGTACCCTTACTGACTGTAGATATATCTCGATTGGGAGTATTGCATCATGCCCAAACGTCAACTGGAAAGGAGTTGTGTTTGTAGCTTCTTTTGGAGATGTTCGACAAGCCCAAAGTGCTTGGTCCAAAGTTTTATGCCAATCCTTGGGTTTCTTTCCCACATGTTTTTTGATAAGGCCAATTATTATTTTGTTTGCTGCTTCAACTTGTCCATTTGCTTGAGCATAGTAAGGTGTAGAAGTAAATAACTTGAAACCTATTTCTTTGGCAAAGTCTTGCATTTTTCGTCCAGTAAAGACCGAACCTTGATCAGTTGTTATACTTTCTGGGATTCCAAACCTATATATAATATGTTTATGAATAAACTCAATCACGGCCTCTTGATCCACATTTGCTAGTGGTATTGCTTCGACCCATTTTGTGAAATAGTCTATTCCTACTAATATGTATCTTTGGCCTTTAGACGACTTAGGGTGAATTTCTCCGATCAAATCTAACGCCCATCCCCTGAAAGGCCAAGGTTTCACTATTGTACTTCATTCGTTTGCTGGGGCGTGCTGGATACCTGCATGTTCTTGACATTCTTGACACCCTTTTGCAAACTCTATGCAATCTTTTAACATGGAAGGCCAATACATTCCATAACGAAATAAAAGCCATTTCATTTTGTGTCCTGCTTGATGTGCACCACATGCCCCACTGTGTACGTTCGACAGAGCCAAGTATGCTTCTGCTTCACCTAAGCATTTCAACAATACCCCTTCAGGAGTTTTCTTGAATAATTCGTTTCACATCAGGAAATATGACAGGGCTCTATATTTTATCTTCCTGTCTGTATCCGTCGAAGGGCTTTTTAGATAGTCTATTATTGGACTCCTCCAATCTGTATCTGCTAATGAGTCTATGTTTAGCACTTCGAATTCTCCTTTGTTGGCGTAACCCAACTGTGAATTCTCCAGATCACTTGGGGAAAGTTTAGTAGACATTGCTCTCCCTCTTACTTCAATTAATTCTTCTAACTTTTCTTTTGATACCTTGTATCCTGAAGCTAACTGCGCCAAGTCGTTTGCCTCTTGGTTATTCATCCTTGATATGTGTTTTAATTCCACATATTCGAATTTCTTGAGTAGCCTATTTGCTATGACAAAGTACATGATCAAATTTTCTTTGATGCACTTGTATTCCTTTGTCAGTTGTTTAACGACCAATTCAGAGTCCCCTCTAATTTCGACTCTGGTTGCCCCCAATTCTAACAAAGCTTCAAGTCCAGCTATTAATGCTTCGTACTCAGCTTCGTTGTTGGAGCATAGCGGACCCTTGATTTTATACTTGAGCTTTGTTAGAATTCCATCAGGAGAAATTATCAACAAACCAACTCCGGTTCCCTCTCTGTGCGTTGAACCGTCGAAGTATAACTTCCAAGGTTTTAAACCCACATACTGTTGATGACTCTCAGCTACTGCATGGTCGACAATGAAGTCTGACACAATTTGACCTTTCATTGTGTTATACCCCAAAATTTGCCCGCATCTTTTTTCAAGAAAACTCCAATCTGAAAATTAAGAGTCTCATATAATCATGGATTTTTATTTCAACAAATATCCTGACATATGAAATACTTAGTTTTTAGAATTTTTCTTATACAGTAATTTGGCTTGCAGTTGAATTTATTCTTACGCAAACGCCAAATACTGTTTATTACTTCACACATGCTATTTTATTTATTTACAGATAAATAGTACTGACACAATTGGTACAGAGTTAAATCTTTTTGCAGGCGCAGAATCAGGAAACTCAGACTGTACTGGTAACAAGTAGATTATTATTATCTTTTGTTTCCCACTAATTTTTGTACTATATTCCATTATTTTCAAAAATCTTTTCAAATCTCTTTTTTCAAAAATTAAATCCTAACTTTATTCTCTACATCTCTCTTTTTCCCAACACTATCATACACTTTCTTTCAAATCTTACTTCCACTCAAATTTTCCTTTTGTACGGAATCACATCATTCCCCAACGTCTCTATCCTTCTTTCCATTCTATAAATACCTCTCATTTTCTCATAAAAATCTCACATCAAATTCTAATTCATCTCTCAAATTTCTACTTCATAATCCATCCTTTCTTCTTCCCCGACAAAATGGCGAAGCGGTGGGAAACGTGTTTTCTTATGGTCATCACCATTGCTACGGTGATCATGTCTTTCTTCTGTCTACATAGCCCGGAACACTGTGGACCTGGGATGCTTATGCTCCCAATCATCTACATGTTACTATTTGTAGCATGGGTTATCAATCGTCATTCTTAAAATTTGCCGTATTTCTTATTTCTTAAATGTACCGTTTATTCGTCGTACTGTTCAATATAGTATGTAATATTTGTACTGTCAGTATTAAATGTTGTACTATTTGTCATAATATTGCTTAATTACTCAGATAATATTTTGTGTGTTTTCTGCCAGTCAAATATTCATTTTTCTGTGCATTAAATGATTTTCAGGGTTATTATCGGTAATTTTGCCCGCATACAGTAAATATTAGTTATTTATTATGTCTGTGTTTTTTTTAACAAGTCATGTAAATAAACTTTCATTTTTCACATAAAACAAAAACAACAAAAAAAGAAAATTAACTTTGACTGTTGATTTTTCACTCTAACTGCTACGTCAATACCTGAACAGTCAGTTGACAGCCAAACTGCTGGCAGTACAATTCTCAGTGTTTTGTACCATCAATCAAATCAATCTTTTACAATTCAAAATTCCAAGATTTTTGTTCTAGAAGTCTTCTGAATATCACGCGATTAGCAGAGACTCAACACTGCACAAAAATCAGGTACGCTTAACTGTCTCCTACACAAACAGTCCCTGACTAGGGTTTTCTTGTTTTTACAGGAGAAACAAGTTTTTGAGACCTCAAATGGATTTCATGCACATCCATATATCTCAAAGTACCATCATACAAATTTTCAAACTTCAATTCACTCAGACGCACCGTCAGCAGCTCAAACAGTCATACAGACGACCCGTTTGACCAAAAAGTCAACAGACAGTCAAAAATGAATTTTTTTTGTCAAAGTCCATATTTTGTCAAAGGATTCATCATTTGATCATTGGATGATCATAATTCATCAAGGAAAGATCAAAAATCAACAAAACCCTAAGATTCAAAATTAGGGTTTTTGCCTGAAAAGTCAACTCAACTTTGACTGGTCATAACTCTCTCATCCTTCATCCAAAAAATTCAAACCAAAGCTCATTTTGAAGGAAATTCAATTATCTTTCAAATGCAATTGATCCCATGGTCATTGCATTCACCATTTGAACAATATGACCAAAGACATTACAGGTCATTTTCAAAGTCAACAAAAAGACACTTTTTTCAAAAGGACACACAAGGAGCATCAAAAATCATTTTGACATGAGACCAAAGAAATTGGTTAGAGGACTCTTTGATGTTTCCAAAAAGTGCAAGATCTCCTTCATATGACAAAAATTGAGGGATTTACACCTTGTTGAAGTTGGCTAAATTTTGGGAAAATACATGAAATCAACATTGCTCAAAAATGTATTTTTTCCAAATGGGGCCAAGTTTTCATGGTTCAAACATCATTTCCATAATATAATGGGCCTCCCACGACCAAGACAAAGCCCACATCATTTTTATCCATTTTTGATTTAATTTTATCACATATAAGATTAAATTTAAAAAGGAAAATGGAAGGATAATGCATAGCTTGAATTCCAAGCATGACTCATCAAGAGAATCATTCAACTCTGTCCCAAGCCAAAGTACAGCAGAGGGAGAGAAGAAAATCAAGCCATAGTGGCTTAAATGCCAAGCTACACATGTGGAAAAAGTCAAAAATTCAACAAAGCACTTATTGCTTTCTAGCTTAGATTTTAAGCACTTCAATGCTTATATATAGGCTAGCATACTTCAGTAATGAAGGGAGACAAGTTCAGAAACAAAGCCTTGCTTGTAACACACTTGTAATCACTTGAAACTTTTCAAAGAAATCTCAAATTCGAAATTTGAATTCCAGTCACTTTCCATACAAACTAAACATTCTAATACCTTCCTCAAGCATCACTGAACATATCTCAATCATTTCCAAGTCTTGAAACCTCATAAATCGAGCTACCTAGGCCACGGTTTGTTCAAACTAAAACTAACTTATATCTCATAACACACGCATATCTAGCAAGATGTAGACATATATTTGAACTTAGTGTGGCGTGTAGATCGTTTCTGGACATTTAATTAAGGTTTGGTTGCTTATATACGAAGTTACCATTTTAGGGTTCATACTCTCCAAATTAGGGCTTTCTGAAATAAGCAAAATTACAGGTTCTAAGTGGTACCACTGAATTCGTATGGACTAGACGAATTGAATGGGCATGTCGCGCCAAATTTATATTCACGTTTACACCTATTCGCTATTTTGCAGGCTTAAGCATCACTTATTATAGCGCTTTTTTACAAAAGCGCTGTCAAAGGTGTTGTCTGGAGGTTGAAGATGATGCGTGTCCTCACCCTATTGGCTGGCATGCGCGCGTGTTTTTTAAATTTGTCTCTGATTCTGTGCTTTGCAGGTGTAACTTTTACCACGTGCCTCAATATCTGGGCCATCTGATCTCATTTAATGACTCATCCAACGCATCAGAATGAATCCCCATACCATGGACTCTCAGATTAATCACACATGATCATGTATCCTTTTATTTTCTATTTTATTTTAATTTTCTTTGCAAAATTAATTAAAAATAGTTTTAAAAATCCAAAAAATACACAAAAAATATTCTTAGACTTCTAAAATAATATATTATTTTCTGAAATAAAAATATTTTATTTTTCTTCAAAATTTCAATATTTTGCATAATTAATTAGTATATATTTATATATTTGCTTTTTAATTATTCTAACCAATCAAAAAATCATAAAAAAAATTGTTCTTTATATTAAATATTGTTTATATGTTATAAACTAATTTTGTACATATTTAGGATAATTTTCTCTTTAAGTTTTAATTATTTGTATAATTAGTTGCATAATTATGTTTTAATTAGCTTAATCAATTTCAAATCAATTTCAAAAATTCCAAAAAATTAGTTTTGTTTTAAAATTAATTGACAAATATTTTGTACATTTTTTTAAACTTAATTTCTAGGTTTAAATTTATTTTCATCTTTTTTCTTCATTTTAATTTAATTAATCATGCATTAATTATAATTAAAATCAATCATAAAAAAAATCCAAAAACATGCCTTTTATTTTTCTTGCAATTTAAATTCCTAGATAAATGTATAGGATGTCAAATTCATGTAAATAGGCTAGTTTACATTTCCTGCACAATCGATGTAATAGCGTAGATTTACTTTCCGCACTTTACATTTCCGCATTTTAATTTCCAGCAAATATAAACTGCGTGTATGTCAAAGATAAAATTGAACCGTTAGATCACTAACTTCAAAGATAAAATATTTGAATCCAATCACAATCACACTTGCACCTTTTAAGGTAATCCCTTCTCATTCTTTTCAAAATCAAAATCAAAATTCTACTGTTTCGAGTACAAAATCGAACCTTTTGTTTGTATCCGGTGAAAGGATAGATTTTTAAAGGAAATAGGATAAATACCTTACAACTCAGGGTAGACCTCCTAGTTTGCTTGCTCAAATCAAAACAAACAAAATTCTCATACACTGTTGTTTTTCAAAACAAAACTTTCCAAAAAGACAATATTTTGTATACATCCAAACACGGATCATTACAAAGTTAACGTTCTTTTCAAAACATCTTTCGAAAGATAAACAGACATTTTGTATACATCCACACAAGGATCATTATAAATTCAATTTACAAAGGTATTTGAAACCACATATGAGCATTCTAAAGCAATTGAAAAATGATCGAAAAACAAGTGAGCTAAGCAAACTTAAGAGCCCATGGATAACCATGGATACAAAGGGTGCTAACACCTTCCCTTTGTATAACCTACCCCCTTACCCAGAATTTCTTAAAGGTATTTTTCTGTTTCTTTTATAAACCTTTCCTTAATTGGATAAAATAAAAGGTCGGTGGCGACTCTGTGAATTTTCAAAAATGCGAAAGCATAAGCGATAAAAAAGAGTCAGTTCACGTATCTCTCCCGCTCAGAGGTATGGTGATCGGAAAATAGCAAGTGTACTATTTTTTTACCGATGTAGTTATTAAAGTGGAGGTTTATCCAAGTATCGATCACAAGGACTGCGGATAAAATATAAGCCAGGACTAAATTTCAATTGAACAAAAAGCTATGGTTGGTTTTTTGATTGGTTTGATAAAACTGAATAACTGTTTATAATTAAAAACGATAAGTAAATGATGATTTGGTACACAAATGAGAAGACATGCTAGGTTGATGTATAAATCTTACGTAACTCCTTGAGAACACCGTTGTTCACGAAAAGATGTGACTACAATTGGGTATCAATTCTATAAAATGGTTTTCCCTAATTCCTTAGTGGAGAACTTCTTAATACTTAAAAGTCAATTTCAATTCCTCAATAATTGAATTTAGTAATAAGACATTATGCATCGTAATCTAGAATGAATGATCACTATAGAGAAATCCTTATTCCTAAGCGATTTACCGGTAATGTTTTGATTCAAAATGCATTAGGGTGGTGTGTCACGCCTAACCCTAATCATAGATCAACAAAATATTTTCCAATATTATGAAGCATGAAAAACTTTGAATCATAAACTCAATTTATAAAAACATCAAATTCATCACAACGGCTTTAACAAGTCATTACATGAAAAGATTTAGGGACATCACCCTAGCATAGTATAGTTTAGCTACTCATAGTGTTTAAGAAAATAACAAGAGTAAATGAAGTCATTACAAGAAATTATCGGTCGATATGATCTCCAATTGCGAGTGCTCTTGAAGATCTCTCCCAAATCCCTTGATTGCTCTTTCTCTGTAATTCTCTATTCTCAATGATCCAAGATGCCTCAATCCTCCTTCCCGTTAGGTTTTAGTAGTGTTGGCTCTCATCCCCAGTATCCAAAAGTTCCAAAATACCCTTAATGAGTTCAAAGCTTTCAAAATCTCAAAAGTTGGAGATCTGCCTGCACCTGCCAACACGGGCCGTGTGCAGGAACACGGGTGCCCGTGTTGGTCAACTGTTCCTTTGTCAAAAATACACTTTCTGCTCATCTTTTCACACGGACCGTGTGCAGGAACACGGGTGCCCGTGTGAAACCTCTGCCTAGCCTTCAAGATGACTTTTCCATCCACTTTTTGACACGGGCCATGTGCATGCACACGGGTGCCCGTGTTGACCTCAACTTTGGCTCTTTTGGCTACTTTCTCCGCTCGTGCTCGCCATAAGTTTCTACCTTTCCCGTGCATCAACCTGGCCACACACAAACTAACAACCAACGCATAAAACGGCACTTGAATAATACTCAAAACACACTAACATGCAACAACATCACACAATCGAAAAACAAGAAACTTACTTCAAAAACATATGACAATGCCACTTAGTATTACCAAGATTGCGAATTTCGGTCGGAAAAAGATGCGGAAACTTACTAGAAATGGTGACCGATCATATGGCCCGAAAAAACGGAGGTCCACAGAACTGGCGACTCTGCTGAGGAATACTTTCAAAAAACAAAATGTTTTCAAAAGGGGTTACCTTAAGAGAATAGATTACTTCGATGTTTTCAATTGTTTGACTTGATTGCTCTATTTTTCAAAGGTTTGTTTGGGTATTTTGCTTGTGTGAAAGATTCTAACCCGAATCTCGAGATACCTTAAGTATATGACAATAGACCAAGGAAACTGTACGGCATGTACCGATACGGTTGATCTGGTAGTCATCGTTAGTGCGATACTTTGGTTTATACTGATGTCCCTTGAAAACGATCAAGGAGTATATTAGGCTTCCAAAATGTCATTAAACACTAATTTGTCTTAGAACCTTTTTAGTTGAACTTGACTTGTGGCCTATCAAGTGGCTAGCTTTGAAATTGATCGAAGTTAGTTATCCTCGAGGAATATTTTAATCGGCCGTTCGAGCGCCGTATTGAGATGTTACTTCCAAGGATCATAGAACCCGAATGCTATTCTAGGACAGGTTTTAACCAACTCAACTTCAGTGGGAAGGGTATCACCTATCATCTCCATGCAAGCCTTTAAACCTAAGGCTATTGTTTGATTTGTTTTTGTGTGCCACATGTTTGCATCATAAGCATATCATTTTCACACTAAACACTTCAAGGATCAAAGAGTTTACCTTTGTTTTTGCAGGTAATGGCTCCCGCCACCCGAGATTACATCCGAATCAACATCTCAACGGTACCATCTGAACTAAAAGACTTAGTGTCAGAATTCCCCAGGAATGTTCAATTCACCGAAAGGCATGGTCACCTACTCCATTTGGTTACCTCAAAATTTGAAGAAGACATGATACGGGTCCTGTTCCAGTTCTTTGACCCTGAACATCATTGCTTTACCTTTCCTGATTACCAGTTGGTACCCACTTTGGAAGAATTCTCTGAACTAATTGGATTGCCTGTTCGAAATCAATTACCTTTCACTGGTTTAGAAAGGATTCCAAAACTTGAAGTCATTGCTGCTGCTTTACATCTGCGAAAATCAGAAATCAAGTCCAATTGGGAAACAAAGAGTGGAGTTAAGGGTTTGCTTGCCAAGTTCTTATTGGAAAAGGCTCGACTACTGCTAGAAAACAAAAGTTATCCAGCTTTTGAGGAGGTTATGGCCCTTTTGATCTATGGGTTGGTTTTATTCCCAAATCCCGACCAGTTCATAAGTGTACACATCATCAACCTTTTCCTAATCCGTAACCCGGTACCAACATTGCTGGGAGACATTCTACATTCTCTACACACTCGTACCATGAAGAAACGAGGAACTCTCATGTGCTGTATACCACTACTGACTAGGTGGTTTACATTTCATCTTCCCCGATCAGTGTTGAGAAATGAACAAAGAATGCAATGGTCTCGCAGGATTATGTCTTTGTCTCATTCAGATATCCGGTGGAACAACTTCTTTCAAAGAGACATTACTATCATTGATCATTGTGGAGAGTACCCTAATGTACCACTCCTTGGCATCAAAAGAGGCATCACTTACAATCCCTCTTTAGCTCTACGCCAATTCGGATATGCAAGGAGCAACGGTCCTCATGACATGATTATCCGTGGCATTGTGTTTGATTACGAGAATGATTCTCATAGACACCGACGGAGTTTCATACATGCATGGGACAGTGTCTATATAATAGAAAGCAAAACTTTGGGGCAATGGAATTCTATCCCTATGGAATCTTACCTCAGATGGGTCCGCACTCATGCTCAGAAACTCATTATGCCATATCCCGCCATTCTACCTGTGACTATTGAGCCAGAGGTTGAAGGAGACGAACCCCAAGTTATTCTACACCCGGATATGCCAACTGACCTAGAAGAGTTGCAAAAATCTTGGTTTCAACTAAAAGAGGAAAGAGACACCTTCAAAGCACACTGTCAAGACTATGAGAGAAGGATATTGGAGCTCGCCAGACAGCTTCAAGAAGAACAGCAGATCAACACATTCCTGGGGGCAAAGAGAAAGCGTCCATGGGAAACCTGAGGGATCATTCATTTCCTTTATTTCTGTTTTGTAAGCCCAAATGAGGCAAAGAAAAAAAAGAAAAAAAAAAGAAATAAATTGTTTAACTAATGTTTGTTTCTTCTTTGTTTTAACAAATCTAAACTCTAAGATCCTTGAAAACATTGCACACACATTTCATTCATATACACTGCATTCACATACATTGCATTCATATACATTGCATATACATTTCATACATTTGCATATACATTTCATTCATATACATTGCATCCAGTCATACACATTGCATAACAGGTTCACAGGACGGATTTCTCATCTCCTCGCTGTTTATTTCAGTCAGAAGAGATGGAATCTGAGACAAGCATCAAGAACCTCGAAGCACAGAATGCCCAAGTTCAAGTGGCAATTCTGGAACTGGAAAAGGGGCAACAAGAACTGAAAGCCCTGATAATCAAGAAGAAAAAGAAGCCCAAAGGATCTGTAGGCGTGAGTCACCTGAAAAGGAAGATCAAAATCCCAGTCAAAAAGTTCAAAAAGCCACCGATCCCTGAAACAGTCGGTGATGGTGAACAAGAAGACAATCAAAGCAACCAGGGTTCTGCTAAACCCTCTCTCTCTTCAAATGAAGAAGATGATCATTCTGGGGACGAACCGGATGATGGCAAATACCAACAGCTGGAAGACCGTATGAAAGCTATGGAGATACAAAAAGTACCTGGTTTAGATTTCAATGATCTGGGGCTCATCTCGGATGTTGTCATCCCTCCAAAATTCAAAGTTCCTGTCTTTGCAAAATATGATGGAGTTTCTTGCCCGAAACTACATCTGAGATCCTATGTGAGGAAGATACAACCTCATACAACAGATAACAAATTATGGATTCACTTCTTCCAAGAAAGTCTGTCGGGTACACAACTCGAGTGGTACTACCAGCTGGAAAATACCAAGGTTCATACTTGGGAAGAATTAGCTGCTGCTTATTACAAACAGTACCAATACAATGCTGATCTTGCGCCAACCCGTACTCAACTAAGGGGCATGTCTATGGGACCAAAAGAAAGTTTCAAAGGATATGCACAAAAGTGGAGAGATATGGCTGGAAGGGTTCAACCACCCTTATCTGATCGCGAGCTAGTCGACATGTTCATGGGCACTTTAACTGGCCCTTTCTATAGCCATTTGCTGGGAAGCTCATCATCAGGTTTCACTGACATGACGCAGATCACTGCTGGGCCTTGAAAAATAAAATACAAGATATGATAGATGCTGGGGAAATTGAGTTCGATCCTCCAGAAACTCCAAATGTCATCACTGCACCTATGCCAAAGCATGACAAAA
The DNA here is from genome assembly GCF_029867415.1 of Vicia villosa. Lineage (NCBI taxonomy): Eukaryota > Viridiplantae > Streptophyta > Magnoliopsida > Fabales > Fabaceae > Vicia > Vicia villosa. Next base: position 33,920,261 of record NC_081185.1, on the reverse strand, counting down.
CTGTTAACGCTATCCTGGACACTGTTTACATCTATGATGTGAACGAATTATCAACTCCACTCTGCGAAGTCAAAGGAAAGCTAATCCAAGCTGGTTACTTTCCAGGGTGTGACCCCGACTGCTTTTATTGCTCATTCCTGCCCAATGGTTGTGAAAATCTGAGGATGGGAATTCAAAAGTGGATGGATCGCCGTATCATTATGTTTGAGAGGCTCCCTTCTATGGACGTGCTGTGCGAAGTCTTTGCAAACGGGATGAGAATAGAGGATGCCTCAGTGATCTCCAGCTTACCATTCAAAATCTCTGCCAAGGCTCCATTCAAAATTTCTGCTACACTCAAAGTGGCATCAATAGTCATTGCTAGTCCAACTCCATTTCCATACTCCTCAGACAAAGCTGTCCCATGGGGATACGACACTAATGTTTATGTTCATGGAGTTAAGCAGGGTACCTCGACTGAAGAGGCCGCAAAGTTAACTACTCCAACTGTGGGTAATATTATGGGTACCAGCAAGATCACGAGAAGTGGAAGAATCTTTTCACCAGAAATTTCTCCAAATGTTGCTGCTGGTCCAGTCCGAGTCCCAGTTCCTAATCAAGATAACAGCGCTCGAGGCAAAGAGCCACAAGTTGAACAAGTTCAAACCCCGGTGGAGATCACTGCATAGGATCCATCAAAGCAAGAAATGGAGGAAATATTGAAAATCATCTGCAAGAGTGATTACAATATTGTTGAGCAACTAGGGCACACCGCTTCAAAAATCTCAATGCTATCTCTGTTAAAATATTCAGAAGCTCATGCCAAAGCTCTGATGAAGTTCCTTAAAGCTGCGCATGTGCCTCAAGAGATCTCAGTCGACCAATTTGAGAATTGTGTTGCCAATCTAACCGTGAACAATGGTCTCGGTTTCTCTGATGTGGATCTAACCCCTGCTGGAAAAAATCACAACAAAGCCCTACATATCTCCATTGAATGTAATGGCACCACTCTATCTCATGTGCTAGTAGATAACGGTTCTTCTTTGAACGTGTTACCGAAAACAGTACTAGAAAAGCTTGACTTCGAAGGAATTGTGTTACAACCAAGTGATGTTGTGGTAAGAGCCTTTGACGGGTCAACAAGAACGGTATACGGAAAAGTGAATCTCCCAATCAGAGTGGGTTCTCAAATCTTTGATTCTATCTTTTACGTAATGGAAATTCACCCAGCCTAATCCTGTTTACTTGGACGCCCTTGGATACATGGGGCAAACGCTGTAACTTCTACCCTGCATCAGAAGTTAAAATATGCAGTAAAAGGAAAGATTGTCACAGTCTATGGCGAAGAGGAATATGTGGTTAGTCACCTAAGCAATTCCAAATATGTTGAGTTGGAGGACGAATTCATCGAAACTCCATGCCAATCATTTGAGGTGGTCTCCCCAGATGTCTCTACCACCAAGCATATTCCTGCTACTCCAACTACAACTATGGCTTCTCTCAAAGATGCCAAAGCTATGATTGAACAGGGTGATTGCACAGTATGGGGACAGCTTCCCGATATACCTTACAAGTCTGACAAGCTAGGCCTGGGCTATGATAGTGAAAATCAAAAGAATGATCAAGGTCCTCGTTCTGGAGGATTAATGTCACACTTCGTCAGCCAAGAAGTAAACGCTATTGAAGATGAAGGAGTGTTCTTGAACCATATCATTCAGCCATGTCCAGATGAGATTCTACCCATTTCCATGGGAATGTGGGATGCTGTGGGAGAACCAAGTGACGGGTATAATTATCAGTATACCGCACCTCAGAATTCTTATATTGCTATGGAAGACATTACCCCGACTGGATGGGGTGATCAAATTGGAAATGACGAAAGTTTCACAAGTCCCGTCACTGAGCAATATCAAAATCCACCCAAAGAAGTATGGGACACGCTAGGATAACCCAGCGGCAAATATGACTATATGGTGAAATATTCCGCTCCTCCAAGCTCACAAATTGCTATGAAGGACATTGTCCCAACTGGATGGGATGAACATTACGATGACAATTTCGCTTTTGAAAAAGCCAGGGAAATACCAAAAATACGAAGGTTGCTTTCTGTCAGAATACACTCCTCACCAGGATGCACAAGTCTCTATTCAAAACATCATCCCGACTGCATGGGACGGCCTTATCGAGCATCTCACTCAGCCAACAGAGATATCTCAGCCTGGGCTCTCGTATCCAGCAGAGTATATCCCTTATCCCGAAGGATCACCGGCTCATTTTCCCACTAATGAAATCAATGCTGTGGAAGATGAAGAAGACAACTGCAACTGGAACAACTGGATACTCCCTGCTCACAACAGTGGATTGAACAACTGGAAAGCTGAGGATGTGATCTCCTTTGACCAGGAGTAAATGCCATTTCCTGTTTTCTTTGTGTATATTGTGCAAAGATAAAAATGGTTCCTGAACAATCGAACCATGAGCCTGAAAGCCGTGTGCCTTGCCCAAAGCACACTGGCCCTTCTATAAGGGCTTATCATATCATGATCATGTGCATTCAATAAAATCATGGGACGCTTGCATATTTAAATTTTGTGATCCTTTTTCTTTCTTTCTTCGCTTTCAAATAGCTATGTTTTTTCTTCACACACACTCACATAACTAACATGCAGATTCACATACACTCTGGATCCAGTCAACAACGATTCTGCTATTGCCCGTCATGACTTTGAAAGTCCGATCTACCAAACTGAGGACGAAAGTGAGGAAGATTGTGAAGTGCCAAGAGAAATTGCAAGGCTGCTAGAACAAGAAGACAAGACCATACAGCCTCACGAGGAGCCAATTGAGGTCATCAACTTGGGCAGCAACGAAGAAAAGAAAGAAGTCAAAATAAGGGCTGATTTAGAACACAGCATCAAGCAAAGACTTATTCAAATGCTGCGAGACTACATCGAGATATTCGCCTGGTCCTATGAAGATATGCCAGGCCTTGACACGGACATTGTAGTTCATCGCCTGCCAATCAAAGAAGGTAGCACTCCAGTCAAACAGAAACTACGAAGGAGTAGGCCTGATATGTCAAAAAAGATCAAAGACGAGGTTGAAAAACAGTTCAATGCCGGATTCCTAAAAGTTGTAAGTTATCCTCCTTGGATAGCTAACATCGTGCCTGTACCTAAAAAAGACGGGAAAGTCAGAATGTGCGTGGACTACAGAGATCTGAACCGGGCAAGCCCCAAAGATGATTTCCCTTTACCACACATTGATGTACTGGTTGACAATACCGCACAATGCAAGGTATTCTCCTTTATGGATGGATTCTCAGGGTACAATCAAATCAAGATGGCACCCGAAGACATGGAAAAAACAACCTTCACAACACCCTGGGGAACCTTTTGTTACAAAGTAATGCCCTTTGGTCTGAAAAACGCAGGAGCAACCTATCAACGTGCAATGGTAGCGTTATTTCATGATATGATTCATCAAGAAATAGAGGTGTATGTCGATGACATGATTGCAAAATCCAACACCGAGGAAGAACATCTGGGTCATTTACACAAGTTGTTTGACAGACTCAAGAAATACAAGTTGCGACTGAACCCAAATAAGTGTACCTTTGGAGTAAGATCCGGCAAACTCTTAGGTTTCATCGTCAGTAGCAAAGGTATTGAGGTTGATCCCGCCAAGGTTAAAGCCATTCAAGAAATGCCTATACCTCGTACCGAGAAACAAGTCAGAGGATTCTTGGGACGTCTAAATTTCATCACCCGATTTATTGCCCACATGACTACTACTTGTGTGCCGATCTTCAAACTGTTGAAGAAAGATCAAGTGGAAAGGTGGAATGACAAATTCCAGTTAGCCTTTGACAAAATCAAAGAATATCTCCAAAAACCTCCAATTTTGTTGCCACCTGTGGAAGGCAGACCTCTGATAATGTACCTAACTGTGTTAGAAGACTCAATGGGGTGTGTACTAGGACAACATGACGAATCCGGCCGAAAGGAGCACGCAATCTACTATCTTAGCAAAAAGTTTACCGATTGTGAAACAAGATACTCACTACTCGAAAAAACTTGTTGTGCCTTAGCTTGGGCGGCTCGCCGACTAAGACAGTACATGCTAAATCACACCACTTTCCTAATCTCCAAGATGGATCCCATCAAATACGTGTTCGAAAAACCTGCTCTCTGGAAGAATAGCGAGATGGCAAATGATCTTAACAGAATATGACATTCAATACACTTCACAAAAAGCAATCAAAGGAAGTGTGGTAGCTGATCATCTGGCTCATCAAGCAGTGGATGATTATCAAGCATTGAACTTTGACTTCCCAGACGAAGACATTATGCTAGTCAATGACTACAAACAACCAGGACCAGGAGAAGGACCCGAGCCAGGATCCCGGTGGACTATGGTTTTTTACGGAGCTTCTAATGCACTTGGCAATGGCATCGGAGCTGTGATCATTTCCCCCGCAGGAGGTTATACACCATTCACTGCCAGGTTATGCTTCAATTACACTAACAATATAGCCGAATACGAAGCATGTATTTTGGGTCTTAAAGCTGCAATCGATCTAAGAATCAAATTCCTGGAAGTCTACGGAGACTCGACCTTGGTAATCTACCAAGTCAAAGGGGAATGGGACACAAAGCACCCAAATCTAATTCCTTACAAAGAATATGTGCTGAGTTTGATTCCTTACTTCGAGGAAATCACTTTCGAACACATCCCACGCGAGGAAAATCAAATAGCTGATGCTTTAGCTACCATGTCATCTATGTTCAAAGTCAGGTGGGACAACGAGGCGCCTATGATCACCATTTACAGGCAAGATGAACCATCCTATTGCAATGAGATCGATACCGAAGGAACCGAGGAAAAACCATGGTTCCATGAAGTAAAAAGATATCTCGAAGCTCAGGAGTACCCTGAAGGGGCATCCATTAACGACGGAAAGTTTCTAAGGAGATTTGCTGCCAAATTCTTTCTAAGCAATGGAACCTTATACAAACGCAACCATGAATCGACTTTACTTCGCTGTGTAAACAAGAAGGAAGCAGAACAGATCATGAAAGAAATACACAATGGTGCCTTCGGTACTCATTCCAGTGGACATACAATGGCTAAAAAGATCCTTAGAGCAGGTTATTACTGGTCTACCATGGAAACAGACTGCCATCATCACTCCCGAACATGTCACAAATGCCAGATATACGCTGACAAAGTACATGTACCTCCAGTTCCATTAAGCGTCCTGACGGCTCCTTGGCCTTTTGCAATGTGGGGTATTGATATGATTGGAGAAATCAAACCTACTGCCTCCAACGGACATCGCTTTATCCTGGTCGCTATTGACTACTTCACAAAGTGGGTAGAAGCAGCTTCATTTGCTTCTGTTACCAAGAATGTGGTGGCCCGGTTCATCAAATACAGTCTCATTTGTCGGTACGGCATCCCTGAACGGATTATCACGGACAATGGCACAAATCTAAACAACAGAATGATTACTGAACTTTGCACACAGTTCAAGATCAAACATCATAATTCTTCTCCATATCGACCAAAGATGAACGGCGCGGTGGAAGCTGCCAACAAGAACATCAAGAAAATCATACAAAAAATGACAGTAACCTACAAAGACTGGCATGAGATGTTACCTTTTGCTCTTCATGGTTATCGCACATCTGCGCGTACTTCAACAGGGGCAACTCCATTCTCCTTAGTCTATGGTAGGGAGGCAGTTCTTCCAATTGAAATTCAGATTCCTTCCCTAAGGATTATGAAAGAAGCCAATCTAGACGAAGACGATTGGATTCAAACACAGTTGGACCAGATAAACTTGATTGATGAGAAAAGGCTCGCAGCTATTTGTCATGGTCAGCTATACCAAAAGCGTATGATCAAAGCCTTCAACAAAAAAGTCAAAAGTCAAGCATACCAAACTGGTGACTTGGTTGTCAAACGCATCATCTTACCACAAGGTGATCCCAGAGGCAAATGGACTCCCACCTACGAGGGACCATTCATAATCAAGAAAATATTCTCCAGCGGCGCCATGTTGCTTACCACCATGGATGGTGAGGATTTCCCACACCCTGTGAATGCTGACATAGTCAAAAAATACTTCGCTTAAAAAGAAAAAAAACAGCTCGCTAAGTTGAAAACCTGAAAGGGCAACTTAGGCAAAAAATGAGCGTCTCGGTGGATTGAAAACCCGAAAGGGCGGTCCAGGCAAAAATTAGAGACTAAACAAATACTATCCCGGTAGGCTGAAAACCTGAAAGGGCAGCCTAGGCAAAAGTTAGGGAATGAAGCATACAACTATGTTCCGTTCAGCTGCCTACTCACCATCAAGATTCAACACCTCAAAGACACCGATTAGTCCAATCACTTTCTTCCAACAAGTGAGGGATGAGATGCTCAAAGACAGATTGGCAATAGCAGAATTGAAACTTGACTGGATTGTTTTCACATAGCTATTTATCTTTATAAATATTTTCCAAAACTTTATGACAGTTTCCTACTTCTAGGATTATTGTCTCCCTGTGCTAATCAGCCTATCATGGCTCTTTTTCAAAAATCAATGCAGCTTAGGCTCAAAAATCACCATTTTCACTTTTTCTGTTTTAAATACGTAAACGTCCCAATGATAATTCTGAATGAACATGTGCATTTGAATATGATTGATGTTTACCAGGAAAAATAGGAATAGCATTCAGGTAATGTCCCAATTATCTGGACATCATTCCATCAGAAGAAAATCTCCAAGAGAAACACATTTCTCAGCAAATTCCTCAAAAAGATTTTCTCTCCAAAAGAAGTCTTATCCCCCAGCAGGGTTGTTCCAGATTACTATCTTCAGAAGGTGTGATCCCCGCACCCGGACTTGGTCAGATAGTGCATCGGATGATTATGCATCTTCCTCATTCCCATTTGAAAGGGCATCAGCACTTCCAGCTACCTTTCATTCCCAAGTGATAGTCAAAGATCCTTCAACAGAGTACCGTGGTTCTCAAAGAATTTCCCCAGCCGAGGGTACTCAAACAAGACAAAAGATCATCAACAATCACAATATAGTCATATCCAGATGACTGGCGGAAATTTATTTTCCCAAATAAAAGCTTGACATCATATTCATACATCACACATTCATACATCATATTCATATCACACATTCATATATTCATACATCATACATCATACATCATGCATCATGCGCATATTCATACGCATATTCATACACAACATAACATGCATATTTCTCCTTTAGCTCGAGAATATCTCACATTACATACATCATAAACATTGCATATCACTAACTTGATTTTTCAGGTAGACGGATATCTTCAACAAAGATGTTCTCAATCACATGCAGTATTCACCTGAGTTCCATGAACGATTCTCTCAGATATAATCAAGCCGAAGATTCATTCTGATCACTTATCAACTCAAAAACAAACATTGCAGATCTAAAGTTGATACCTCAAACGGTTCCAGAACGATCTAACATTGCAGATCTAAAGTTGATACCTCAGACGGTTCCAGAACGATCTAACATCGAAGATCTAAAGTTGATACCTCAGACGGTTCCAGAACGATCTAACATCGAAGATCTAAAGCTGATACCTCAGACGGTTCCAGAACGATCTAACATTGCAGATCTAAAGTTGATACCTCAGACGGTTCCAGAACGATCTAACATTGCAGATCTAAGTTGATACCTCAGACGGTTCCAGAACGATCTAACATTGCAGATCTAAAGTTGATACCTCAGACGGTTCCAAAACGATCTAACATCACACATCTAAGTTGATACCTCAGACAGTTCCAGAACGATCTAACATCACAGATCTAAGTTGATACCTCAGACGGTTCCAGAACGATCTAACATTGCATATCTAAAGTTGATACCTCAGACGGTTCCAGAACGATCTAACATCGCAGATCTAAAGCTGATACCACAGACGGTTCCAGAACGATCTAACATCGCAGATCTAAAGTTGATACCTCAGACGGTTCCAGAACGATCTAACATCGCAGATCTAAAGTTGATACCTCAGACGGTTCCAGAATGATCTAACATTGCAGATCTAAAGTTGATACCTCAGACGGTTCCAGAACGATCTAACATCGCAGATCTAAAGTTGATACCACAGACAGTTCCAGAACGATCTAACATTGCAGATCTAAAGTTGATACCTCAGACGGTTCCAAAACGATCTAACATTGAAGATCTTAAGTTGATACCTCAGACGGTTCCAAAACGATCTAACATTGAAGATCTAAAGTTGATACCTCAGACGGTTCCAGAACGATCTAACATTGAAGATCTAAAGTCGATACCTCAGATGGTTCAAAAATGATCTAACATCAAAGATCTAAAGCTGATACCTCAAACGGTTCCACAATGATCAACTTTCAAAATCTAAAGCAGGAAAAACTTTGGACAAGTTCCGTAGCAATCATCCTCCTAGACTTAAAGCGGTAACCTTGGACGGTTCCGAAACAGTCAACACAAAGACTTTCAAATCCTTCATCCAGATATAATCAATGGATTCATTCTGATGAACAAACCCTCAACATATTTACCAGGTGGCATCTGAAAGCCCATCTCAGGTAATGTTTCAATCTGCCAACAACATTTCGCAGACGACATTCAAATGCAACTTCCAACATCTCTTCTGATCAAGGTAAGTGCAAATTTTCAGGGCATCTAAATATTCAATCATCTTCTACCTTCAGATTTCAGACAATCTCTTCAGGTTTAAGAAGATTGAATAGGGGCAACTGTTATACCCCAAAATTTGCCCGCATCTTTTTTCAAGAAAACTCCAATCTGAAAATTAAGAGTCTCATATAATCATGGATTTTTATTTCAACAAATATCCTGACATATGAAATACTTAGTTTTTAGAATTTTTCTTATACAGTAATTTGGCTTGCAGTTGAATTTATTCTTACGCAAACGCCAAATACTGTTTATTACTTCACACATGCTATTTTATTTATTTACAGATAAATAGTACTGACACAATTGGTACAGAGTTAAATCTTTTTGCAGGCGCAGAATCAGGAAACTCAGACTGTACTGGTAACAAGTAGATTATTATTATCTTTTGTTTCCCACTAATTTTTGTACTATATTCCATTATTTTCAAAAATCTTTTCAAATCTCTTTTTTCAAAAATTAAATCCTAACTTTATTCTCTACATCTCTCTTTTTCCCAACACTATCATACACTTTCTTTCAAATCTTATTTCCACTCAAATTTTCCTTTTGTACGGAATCACATCATTCCCCAACGTCTCTATCCTTCTTTCCATTCTATAAATACCTCTCATTTTCTCATAAAAATCTCACATCAAATTCTAATTCATCTCTCAAATTTCTACTTCATAATCCATCCTTTCTTCTTCCCCGACAAAATGGCGAAGCGGTGGGAAACGTGTTTTCTTATGGTCATCACCATTGCTATGGTGATCATGTCTTTCTTATGTCTACATAGCCCGGAACACTGTGGACCTGGGATGCTTATGCTCCCAATCATCTACATGTTACTATTTGTAGCATGGGTTATCAATCGTCATTCTTAAAATTTGCCGTATTTCTTATTTCTTAAATGTACCGTTTATTCGTCGTACTGTTCAATATAGAATGTAATATTTGTACTGTCAGTATTAAATGTTGTACTATTTGTCATAATATTGCTTAATTACTCAGATAATATTTTGTGTGTTTTCTGCCAGTCAAATATTCATTTTTCTGTGCATTAAATGATTTTCAGGGTTATTATCGGTAATTTTGCCCGCATACAGTAAATATTAGTTATTTATTATGTCTGTGTTTTTTTTAACAAGTCATGTAAATAAACTTTCATTTTTCACATAAAACAAAAACAACAAAAAAAGAAAATTAACTTTGACTGTTGATTTTTCACTCTAACTGCTACGTCAATACCTGAACAGTCAGTTGACAGCCAAACTGCTGGCAGTACAATTCTCAGTGTTTTGTACCATCAATCAAATCAATCTTTTACAATTCAAAATTCCAAGATTTTTGTTCTAGAAGTCTTCTGAATATCACGCGATTAGCAGAGACTCAACACTGCACAAAAATCAGGTACGCTTAACTGTCTCCTACACAAACAGTCCCTGACTAGGGTTTTCTTGTTTTTACAGGAGAAACAAGTTTTTGAGACCTCAAATGGATTTCATGCACATCCATATATCTCAAAGTACCATCATACAAATTTTCAAACTTCAATTCACTCAGACGCACCGTCAGCAGCTCAAACAGTCATACAGACGACCCGTTTGACCAAAAAGTCAACAGACAGTCAAAAATGAATTTTTTTTGTCAAAGTCCATATTTTGTCAAAGGATTCATCATTTGATCATTGGATGATCATAATTCATCAAGGAAAGATCAAAAATCAACAAAACCCTAAGATTCAAAATTAGGGTTTTTGCCTGAAAAGTCAACTCAACTTTGACTGGTCATAACTCTCTCATCCTTCATCCAAAAAATTCAAACCAAAGCTCATTTTGAAGGAAATTCAATTATCTTTCAAATGCAATTGATCCCATGGTCATTGCATTCACCATTTGAACAATATGACCAAAGACATTACAGGTCATTTTCAAAGTCAACAAAAAGACACTTTTTTCAAAAGGACACACAAGGAGCATCAAAAATCATTTTGACATGATACCAAAGAAATTGGTTAGAGGACTCTTTGAGGTTTCCAAAAAGTGCAAGATCTCCTTCATATGACAAAAATTGAGGGATTTACACCTTGTTGAAGTTGGCTAAATTTTGGGAAAATACATGAAATCAACATTGCTCAAAAATGTATTTTTTCCAAATGGGGCCAAGTTTTCATGGTTCAAACATCATTTCCATAATATAATGGGCCTCCCACGACCAAGACAAAGCCCACATCATTTTTATCCATTTTTGATTTAATTTTATCACATATAAGATTAAATTTAAAAAGGAAAATGGAAGGATAATGCATAGCTTGAATTCCAAGCATGACTCATCAAGAGAATCATTCAACTCTGTCCCAAGCCAAAGTACAGCAGAGGGAGAGAAGAAAATCAAGCCATAGTGGCTTAAATGCCAAGCTACACATGTGGAAAAAGTCAAAAATTCAACAAAGCACTTATTGCTTTCTAGCTTAGATTTTAAGCACTTCAATGCTTATATATAGGCTAGCATACTTCAGTAATGAAGGGAGACAAGTTCAGAAACAAAGCCTTGCTTGTAACACACTTGTAATCACTTGAAACTTTTCAAAGAAATCTCAAATTCGAATTTTGAATTCCAGTCACTTTCCATACAAACTAAACATTCTAATACCTTCCTCAAGCATCACTGAACATATCTCAATCATTTCCAAGTCTTGAAACCTCATAAATCGAGCTACCTAGGCCACGGTTTGTTCAAACTAAAACTAACTTATATCTCATAACACACGCATATCTAGCAAGATGTAGACATATATTTGAACTTAGTGTGGCGTGTAGATCGTTTCTGGACATTTAATTAAGGTTTGGTTGCTTATATACGAAGTTACCATTTTAGGGTTCATACTCTCCAAATTAGGGCTTTCTGAAATAAGCAAAATTACAGGTTCTAAGTGGTACCACTGAATTCGTATGGACTAGACGAATTGAATGGGCATGTCGCGCCAAATTTATATTCACGTTTACACCTATTCGCTATTTTGCAGGCTTAAGCATCACTTATTATAGCGCTTTTTTACAAAAGCGTTGTCAAAGGTGTTGTCTGGAGGTTGAAGATGATGCGTGTCCTCACCCTATTGGCTGGCATGCGCGCGCGTTTTTTAAATATGTCTCTGATTCTGTGCTTTGCAGGTGTAACTTTTACCACGTGCCTCAATATCTGGGCCATCTGATCTCATTTAATGACTCATCCAACGCATCAGAATGAATCCCCATACCATGGACTCTCAGATTAATCACACATGATCATGTATCCTTTTATTTTCTATTTTATTTTAATTTTCTTTGCAAAATTAATTAAAAATAGTTTTAAAAATCCAAAAAATACACAAAAAATATTCTTAGACTTCTAAAATAATATATTATTTTCTGAAATAAAAATATTTTATTTTTCTTCAAAATTTCAATATTTTGCATAATTAATTAGTATATATTTATATATTTGCTTTTTAATTATTCTAACCAATCAAAAAATCATTAAAAAAATTGTTCTTTATATTAAATATTGTTTATATGTTATAAACTAATTTTGTACATATTTAGGATAATTTTCTCTTTAAGTTTTAATTATTTGTATAATTATTTGCATAATTATGTTTTAATTAGCTTAATCAATTTCAAATCAATTTCAAAAATTCCAAAAAATTAGTTTTGTTTTAAAATTAATTGACAAATATTTTGTACATTTTTTTAAACTTAATTTCTAGGTTTAAATTTATTTTCATCTTTTTTCTTCATTTTAATTTAATTAATCATGCATTAATTATAATTAAAATTAATCATAAAAAAAATCCAAAAACATGCCTTTTATTTTTCTTGCAATTTAAATTCCTAGATAAATGTATAGGATGTCAAATTCATGTAAATAGGCTAGTTTACATTTCCTGCACAATCGATGTAATAGCGTAGATTTACTTTCCGCACTTTACATTTTCGCATTTTAATTTCCAGCAAATATAAACTGCGTGTATGTCAAAGATAAAATTGAACCGTTAGATCACTAACTTCAAAGATAAAATATTTGAATCCAATCACAATCACACTTGCACCTTTTAAGGTAATCCCTTCTCATTCTTTTCAAAATCAAAATCAAAATTCTATTGTTTCGAGTACAAAATCGAACCTTTTGTTTGTATCCGGTGAAAGGATAGATTTTTAAAGGAAATAGGATAAAGACCTTACAACTCAGGGTAGACCTCCTAGTTTGCTTGCTCAAATCAAAACAAACAAAATTCTCATACACTGTTGTTTTTCAAAACAAAACTTTCCAAAAAGACAATATTTTGTATACATCCAAACACGGATCATTACAAAGTTAACGTTCTTTTCAAAACATCTTTCGAAAGATAAACAAACATTTTGTATACATCCGCACAAGGATCATTACAAATTCAATTTACAAAGGTATTTGAAACCACATATGAGCATTCTAAAGCAATTGAAAAATGATCGAAAAACAAGTGAGCTAAGCAAACTTAAGAGCCCATGGATAACCATGGATACAAAGGGTGCTAACACCTTCCCTTTGTATAACCTACCCCCTTACCCAGAATTTCTTAAAGGTCTTTTTTCTGTTTCTTTTATAAACCTTTCCTTAATTGGATAAAATAAAAGGTCGGTGGCGACTCTGTGAATTTTCAAAAATGCGAAAGCATAAGCGATAAAAAAGAGTCAGTTCACGTATCTCTCCCGCTCAGAGGTATGGCCCGAAAAAACGGAGGTCCACACATTGCCTTGAGAGGCTGAAATATTAGTGAATATTCAGTTAGGGCTAAAGCCCATTTACCGATTCGACTATGCAGTATAGGCTTGGATAACATATGCTTAATAACATCACAATGAGACGAAACATAAACATCAACTGGCTTTATATAATACTTAAGTTTGATACAAGAGAAATACAAGCAAAGGCAGAGTTTTTCTATAGCGGTATATCTAGTCTCCGCATCATTGAGTACTCTACTTAAGTAATAAATGGCTCTTTCGATGCCGTTCTCATCTTCTTGCGCCAGCATGCTGCCTATTGTTTTATCTGAAGCTGAAATATATAGGCGCATGTGCTTCTTCCCATTTGGGGGAGATAGAATTGGTGGACAAGTCAAGTATTGCTTGATTTTATCAAAAGCTTCTTGATGTTCCGCATTCCATTCGAATTTTCCTTGCTTAAGCCGCAGTAGAGGTGAGAAGGCTTGTGTGCGTCCACTCAAATTAGAGATAAATCTCCTTAAGAAGTTTATCTTCCCCAATAAAGATTGTAGTTCTTTCTTCGTTGATGGAGACTTGGTTTCCATTGTGGCTTTCGTCTTATTCTGGTTAATTTCTATTCCCTTTTTGTGGACTACGAAACCCAAGAAATCACCTGCCTGCACAAAGAAAGCACATTTGAGGGGGTTCATCTTCAAGCCATGTTTCCTCATCCTTTCGAATGATTGGCTCAGATGATTGAGATGAGTTACATCTGAGGTGGATTTTACCACAATGTCATCTATATATACTTGCATGAATGTTTCTATGAAGTCATGGAATATAGAATTCATTGCTCTTTGATAAGTTGCCCCAGCATTTTTTAAACCAAACGGCATTACAATCCATTCGTAAGTACCTATTGCCCCTGGGCAACGAAACGCCGTTTTGGATACATCATCTTCTGCAATAAAGATCTGATTGTATCCAGAATATCCATCTAACATGCTCAAATACTCGAAGCCTGCGGCTGAGTCTACTAGCATTTCTGCCACAGGCATGGGATACTCATCTTTAGGTGTGGCTGCATTAAGATCACGAAAGTCTATGCATACTCTTAATGAACCATTCTTTTTAATTACAGGCACTATATTAGCAATCCATTCAACATACCTTGTAGTTTGGATGAACTTGCAGCGTAGAAGCCTTTCGACCTCTGCTTTAATCTTCGAATGAATCTCTGGCGCGAATCTCCTGGGAGTCTGCTTTATAGGCTTCCTTCCTTCCTTTATTGGTAGTTTTAATTCGACCAAATCTCTTCCTAGACCAGGCATCTCGTCATAATCCCAAGCAAAACAATCTTTGTTTTCCTTCAACAGTTTGATGACCGTTGCCTTTAATTCTGGTTCTAGTTTCGCGCTGATATATGTTATTCTTTTTTGATCTTCGTCTCCAAGATTCACTTCTTCGAGTGGATCTTGAGCTAACATCTTTATATTTGATGCCATTGGATCTTTTTCGAATCCCAAAGGCTCTTCATCGTAAATTGCATCTAACCTTTGACTCGATTCTTCTCTTATGGTTCTTTCGACTTGAAACGAATCTTCAGAAGATTTGGAATTCATATGTATCTCTAAATCTGTGACTTCCTTCTTGGTTAGACCTGTGTCAATCTTCACATTTGATAGTTCGGCCTCGAGAGCCGCCTTTCTTTTATTCTCGGCCACGTAAGCCGAAATCTTTTCAAAGAAAGAAAACTCAGACATTATTAATGTCATCGTCCCAGCCTGTCGGCCGTTCTGTTGGATAATTCTCCAATGGTGTTGGATCTGCTGGGCCATCCATGATCTCTCTATCCCACTGGAATCCATTTGGGTGTAGAGTTAAATAGTACAACGCATTCTTATTTGGGGTGTACATCTCTTCTGCCGCATGACAAGGACTTATGTTTGCCAAATTCCTATCGAAGTTAGTTTTATTAACCTGGTTAACTTCAGCCATATAGTAGCTCTGATCTCCTTCGATATTCTCTACTATACCGTCTTCCCTCCAAATTGTCACCCTTTGATGCATTGTTGAGGGCACAGCTGCCACTCCATGAATCCATTCTCTACCAAGCAAAAGGTTGTAGTTTGCTTTTGCTGGTATAACCATAAACATAGTTGGCCTGGTGACTGAGCCTACTGTCAAATTGACCTGAACAACTCCTAGTGTTTGTCCTATTTTGCCTTCGTAGTTAGATAAAACCATGTTATGTGGCCTTATATCAGTATCGAACATACCAATTCTTTTTAGCATGTATTGAGGCATTAGGTTCACTGCTGCTCCCCCATCAACTAAGACTTTGTTGATGCTAACATTCTCAATTTTAGCCCTGATATAGAGTGGCTTCAAATGATTTCGCATACCTTCATCAGGCCTTTCGAAGAAAGCGTTCTGTTCTTCAACTGCACCGTTATTCAGCACATAATAACACACAGGTCTGTGTTTTGCCATTTCTTCGATGTCAGCCTCCTCGCAGTCTTCAACTTCCGTTTCCTGATTGAACTCATGAGGAAGCACGGACACAACATTGCAGTTGAGGTTTATGGATGACACTCCATCAGAATCAAAGTCATTTGTCATTCGATCTTCTTCTTTCCAAGAACTAGAATGCATCTTTTCTTTTTCATCCAAGATCTTTTCAACTTCGAATAGCCTGCGTTCCACTGGAGGTTTGTCTGACTTTGCCCCCTGGCGTGGGACTTGGTTGCTACTAGACTCTCCAGCTTCTCTTGGCCTGTATTCCTTTTGAGCCTTTTTTATTCTCTGATGCCTTCTCCACTGGGATCGGGACATAGGATTTTTTCCTTTGTAATTCTCCAATGGATACGCCTCTCGATTTGGTTTTTGAAATTGCTTCCTGTATGCCATTGCAGTTCTTCCTCCTTGGTCCCAACTCCGCCATTTGTTTTCTCTTGCACCAGCTTGCACCCATCTATCCCTGGGTGCATCTGCAGGGACTTTGAATGTTACCTTTCGAACTCTGGGGTGTGGACTATCAGGTCTCTTCGTAGGAGTCCATATGTCGAAACCGTATAGGTTAGGACGCAACCCCTGAGTTTCTCGACCCATGTAGCAGTACACACGTTCGAAGGATCGTGCCAGCATTTCATCATAGACTGCCCCACATCTGGGACATAGTGCAACTTCAGTATTGCCTTTGTGACATCTGACCAAAAATCCTACTAAGCTCTCCTCCATCCTTGGGTACACTTGTAGTAGGGGATTTGGTTCTCTCCTTGGGTGTTCCCATCTTTCGCGTCGAGCCCTTTCGAAGTTAGCTTCGACCCTTCGATTCAGCATGATCGAACACCTTGGACACATCCATTGTTTTCCACCGTTCCTCTCATGACAACCCCAAAGGTAGTCCTTGAAGCTTTCTCCTCTTAAAGGAACTTCAATACCCCCTTTTTGCCTTGTTAGCCATGTCTCTAACTCACCAAATTCAGAAACTGGACGTCTGGCGTTGACCATGTTAACGACTGCTGGAGGAACTTCAGAGATCTGGATTTTCTGGAGTTTCATTCTGAGGTCTTTAGTGGCCTCGCTGTTCTCTCCCCTCGAAATTTCAGTTATCTCTGTCCTTGGAGATTCTTCGACATCAGTATCGAAGATTATATGGTTATTCAGACTCTCAGTAGCCTGCTTTCCATCGAACACTGCCTTAGCTTCTGCACCTTCGACTTCAGATGCCTCCACCATGTTGACATCCACTGGCTCACAGAGGCTAGCATCAGCGATGTTCAGAGGATTGGTATCGACCTTCATGTGACTCTTGGTCTTGTCAGCAAACTTCAACCTCCCATCTTTGATAGCATTTTGAATTAGATCCCTGAAAAGAAAACATTGTGAAGTTTTATGGCCTAAAAAACCATGATATTTGCAAAAACCTCTCTTCTTTCGTTGTTCTAATGGAGGAATTTTGGAATTTGGAGGCAGTATCATTTGACCATCTTTTACTAGTAAATCAAATATCTCGTCACATTTGGTGATGTCGAATGTGTAAGTTTTCTTAGGGAACCTATCATTCTTATCGTTTTCTACTAGGTTTTTTCCATTTGCAGGGTTGAGTAATTTGCAGGCATAAGGTGGCGCTTCTCTTAATTCAGCCACATCTATTTCGACTTCTTCAGGGTTGTATGAGTCGCTAAGAGACTCATCACCAGCGTCCTCTGCTTCGACATACGCTACCCTTTCCTTCTTATAGTTTTTATTTGCCCTAACCTTTTCTGCCTTCAAGCGTTCGACTTGTCGAACCCTATCTGCTAACTGGGCCATATCCCTAAGATACTGAGTATCTAATTTCTTTCTAATTGAATAATCTAAACCCCCCGCAGCCATTTCGACTAATTCATGTTCTGGGACAGTTGTGAAACATCTAGATTTCAACAGACGGAACCTATTCAAGTAGTCATCAATTGGTTCTGTAAACTTCCTCTTAATACTAGCCAATTCCTTCAAACTTATCTTGGTTTGACCCATATAGAATTGTTCATGGAATAACCTTTCCAAGTATGCCCATGCATCTATCGAGTTTGGTGGCAAAGTGGTGAACCAAATGAACGCATTCTTTGTTAGCGAACTAGGGAAGTATTTGATCCGTAAATCCTCGTTCCCTGTTAAATCCCCTGCTTCTGTCAAATATCTGGCAATATGTTCCACAGTTGACTCGCTAGTTTCGCCTGAAAACTTTGTAAACTTAGGTACCTTAGTGCCCCTAGGCAATTCTGTCTGCATAATGTAATCTGATATGGGGGACGTATAGTTTGGACGTCGAAGTCCAGTACTAAGGCCATTATTGGCCATAACCCTTTCTATCATGGCAGTTAGGTTATTTTCCGTAGCCAGATTTTCCCTTCTGACTCTCTGGACAATCTCATATGGATGTTCGTTCCTACCCACAATCCTTAATCTGGGTCGCTCTTCTTCTTCCGTTTCCTGTCGAATGGGAACGGTTCTTTGATTCGAAGCCTCTAAATTAATCACTTGAGTTCCTTCGATCGTTTCTGTTCTTCGTGAGGGGCCTACATCCCTAGTGGCTGTCCTAAATGGGGGATCCACATCTTGTATACGCTCCAAAACAGGCCTCACTTCTTGATTCGAAGGCTGTTTGTCTTTTCTTCTGGGTGGTGGCACTCCCATGAAATCTGCCATTCGATTCATTTGAGATGATATCTTTTGGAAAGTCTCCACGTTTTCCCGATTTGTACTAGCAATATTCGTCGCTAGTGGGTTCAAAATTGAAGCCAACTCTTTGGCCAAAGCCCCTAACATATCATGGTTGCTTGCATCCACTTCTTGCCGGAATGCTGCTTGGTTACTTGTGGTAAACATGGGTATCTGGGTAGAAAAACTAGTGTTGTGTGCACTTCGACCCACTGAACCAACATTTGGCGAAAACGTCGCATTATTAGTTGTAGCATATGTAGGCCCAGCCCCTCGTACGCCTGTTCCATATGGGTATGGCATTCCGTATGGGTTATTTGGCCTCCATTCGAAAGCAGAGTTTGTGCCTTGACTAAACAAGTTGTTTGCAGCATTTGTCGAGGAAAACGGTATATCCTCTGCGCTTGTGGATGAAGGTGCAGTGGTCGACACTGAAACTGGAACAATCCCTAATGGTCCTGTATTATTCTCAGGGATGGCCTGGGAATTATCTGCAGGTCTTGACCCATTTGGACCTGGTATATCCCGTGCTCCTTGAGTGGAAGTCGAATTTGCTGCGCCTGATCCTGAACCTTGTGGGGGATCTTGATCTCCCCCTGCACTGGTCGTGACGACCATTTTCTTGTTGTACCTTCGTTTGGGAATCGGTTGTGCACTGTTCGTTAACTTACCGTTCCTAAGGTTCATACAAGGTCTTGATATTTTCTAGACAAAAATAAAACAATTGATTAAAAACAATCTGGTTGACACAGTCCCACCAGGTGTGCCAATTTGTTTACGGTGATTTCCGGTAAACAACCGCTAGTCTTCCAAACTATAAGTAAATATGATTTGGTTACTCGCAGGATCGACTAGATTGATCCTAGGACACATAGTCAAAAAGATTGTTATTAATGGTCGTTCGAACCATATTTATGATTTATCTTTGTCAATAAGAGTTTCTTCGAATAAAACAAGTAAACTTGATAGTGACTTTGTTATATGCAAGTATAACTTCAACAAAAGGGTAAGTAAAAATAAGACATGAAACGAAAACTGTTTAAAGTACAAAGAATCTAAAATTGCAGAAATATTAAATACTTCAAAAGTAAATGACATGAAAATAACAGTACAAGAATGTAAATGGCAAGAAGTAAATGAAATGCAATAATACTGAAAAGATATCTGAAAACGAAAAGGGAATACACATGTATTAAAATGGTGGTGTCATACGTACATTTCTCAGCGAACTCTTTCTCTTTAACACTTGATACTTGAGTGATATGTGAGTGATTTGTACAAAATGAACACACAGAATCTTAACATTAAGACTCCTATTTATACTAATTTCGACCTTAACGGCCCTACGCTAATGTAATGCCACGTTTCTCATAAGAACTCCAGGGATGCCATCTGTTGTTAGACAGTTACGAAACCGTCTTCGAATTTCAAATGTTCCCGCCTAAGTCCTTCTTCGACGCGTGGCAGTGTATTTAACATTAAAACACTACGAAAACACGCTAATTAGTAATAATTTAACATATTTCATGAAATTTGCCTAAGTCTTCGAAGACATGTACTCCTATGAGCTTCAGTGTTCATCATCTCCGCTGTGACTTAGAAATCTTCACTCTCGAAGCATGGCCATCAGGAGCCATTTTCTTATCTTCAAACGATGGTCATCAGTAACCATCTCTTCTTCGAATTTTTATTCTTCGAAGAACCATATATTTGCAAAACGAAATCTTCAGCTAACACTCATACATATTTTCCAACACTTGGACGACATCTTTAAGACCGTCTCCGGCAAAACTCCCTGCTTCAGCTAGGGCAAATTCCTGGGTATTCTAGTGTTCAATCCTCTTCTACCTTCAGATTCCGACAGGTACACAAGCCAATCTACATCCTTAGGTTTAAGAAGATTGAACAGGGGCAGCTGTCATACCCCGAAATTTGCCCTCATATATTTGCAAATGTCATTTTATTTTGAATAAGCGACATAGCACAGTTGGTAAGTTTCTATTTAGCTTTCTCAACAAATTAATTTCATTGCATTTTTTTATTTAATTATTAATCCTTGATTTTTATCTTATTGATTGCAAATTATATTTTCCATTTTTAGTTAACCTAGTTGTTGTATATAAATAGGACAGTCATTCACGTACAAAGGACACATAATCAACCCTATTTTTTACTGCCACCCACGGTACATTCTCTCCCACCATTCATACACAGAGGAACCCTTATTCCACATACCGCTTTTACGTACAAACACTAATCCTTATTTTTTCTAAACTCAAACAAAGTCAAACTTTTGTTCTAATCCAAGATACCACTTTGTACATAGTCCTTACACACACAAAAACCTCTTTTTGATCAGCCACCATACTTCAATCTCGAGTATACATTAAACAAATCTTCAGCTTTTCCATTGTAAACAAACAACACCATCTGCGAGTCGGTTTCAGCATCACAAATCCTCGCAACACATCAGAATCAAAACAACAACTCTTGCAACATTGCTATCATCAATAACTTCACCAATCCAAATCACAGCAACGATTTTGATCGATGACCAATCAAAGCGACGTATAGCAGTTGCGGCTTCAGCAATCGAACACAACACATCCGCAATACTGCTTTAACAACTTCATCAAACCTACGTCATTACGCACCGATTCAGCAACATCAACAATTCAATCTAAGCATAACAACGCCTGACGCTGACAGCAAGGCATAGCCGACAACAAGAGCTCGCAACCAACAACTAGCTCCACGCCGATCTTCACTTGAAGCATCCAGCCACGGCCAATTCGAGATGCGTTTTACAGGAGACCGCTGATCAAATAACAACAAGAATAATTAGTGGACACAACACTAACAATAAGCCAATATCAGAAGGAGGAAACGGACTTGCAATCGTCAATGAATCATTCAACATCCCATTCATTATCGACTTGCAATTTTAACAGGGTAGTTGTTAGCAACAACAACAACAGTTCATGTTTTTAGTTTACTAGTTTTCTTGTTTTGCAAGAATTTGAGAGAAGAACAGGGGCCACCCTCGAGAATTCAGAATCAACACCGGTGCAACACCACAAGCATGCCAACCGTTATCCCGCGCAAGCTCCGGTGGATCCAGCAGATCCGTCGGCCCTCAGCCTCCTCTGACATCGCGACACCAACCCAGCCACCGAACAACCGCTCTCCACCATGAGTCTTTCCGATGTGAGATGTGCCGTTATAGCTCGTCGTTGCCGTCGTTATCCATTCCAATGGTATTTTTCTCCCCTTTTCCATTTAATTCGTAACCCATATTCTTGGAGAAATTGCAGGTTTAATTTGTTATGGACGTTTGTCGCTGTTGGAAATTTGAAGAAGATTGGGGATGATTATGTTAAGGGTGAAACCATCAGCAAGGGAAGTTGGGATCTGTTTATTTAGCTGGTTTCTGTTTTAAGGAAAAGAGAAGATGAGAGAATCGAGAGAGAGAATGGATAACAGAGATAGAGTTTGTGATGTTAAAGCAAGAAAGGCATATACTCCCTTCTCGATGCCACGGATTTGCGACACATGGCCGTTCCCTGGCTATGTGGTTAGGTCACCCCACTATAATCCTACGCGCGACAATCCACCGTAGACGTTCGATCAATCATCAATCACGTCCCTCCGTTTGATCTACTTCAGTTCAACGTCTCTAGAATAACTCTTGGAATCCATCGGATCAAATCAACCACACTAGAGCTAAGTTTTTTTTATTCTTTTATTCTAATTGGGTTGTTTATTTTATTTATTTTCTTTTTAAAACCAATAATTTCTTTTGATAATTTTAATTAGTTTATTAATTTTAATTACATATTGATTTAAGTTAGTGTATTAATTTTTATTAGAATGGTTTTTTTAGAGTAATTAGAATAATTAATTTAGGTTCTAATTTAATTAGTTTAGGGTTATTAGGTTAAATAATCAGGGGTCATAAAATTATTATTATTTTAATTGGGGTTAATCGGTTTTAAAATTAATTAGGTTAGAAACCAATAATTAATATCTTAGGTTTGTTAACCTCGATTCATTAGTAGCCTAGGTTTATTGGTAGGTGTTGCCCATTAACCCTGGTCAGCTTGCTCCCCATTTGGGGTTTTTCCTGTTCATTTGTTTGCCTAAATTATTATTATCTTAATTTTTGATCTTCCACGTTATAATTGTTGAGATCTTTAATGCACTAACATTCTTCTTCTCTGTGCCTAATTTTTCAGGGTTACCTCAGGTTCGCGTCTAAGTTTCTAACTGTCTTTTTGTTTAATTTTTAATTTTTGCCTTATAGGTTAAATTAGGGTTTATTTTCAATGCCAAGGAATTCCTCCTACACTCGCCCCTATTATTTTCTGTTTAATTCTCAGATGTTCAGAGTCAATCGAAGGTTCGAGGAAGATCAAGGCTCGAGATAAAGATAATTAAATTAATTATTCATATTTCTTATTTTCTGCTTTTATTCCCCTTCCCCGCAAGTGTTTATTGTAATAGCGTAGGACTTTTAATTCCTGCCTTTGATTTTTGTTTATTTTAAACTGCGTGGTTAGTAATCCTAGGGAGTGATAAACCATGAACTGAACGTAGAATCACTAACTTTACAAGATAAATGTCATCGAAATTAACCACGTGATTATTGCACCCACACACCTTTAGGGTAATCCCTCTGGTTGCCTTGTTGCCTTATTGTTGCCTTGTTGCCTCTAAGTATGCTAAATAGTCAAAGTCCCTCGATTCCGAGGATACCTAAAGCAATGTTGCCTTTAAAGTTATTGAAACTCCCTCGAGGTTGCCTTATAAAAATATAACGATTGTCCCAATTGCTAAGGTATCCTCGCCTGTTGCCTAAAAGTTAAATGACTATTATATCCTTCCCTTAGACTACCTGCCCTCTTTATGGCATGGGACAGTCTTGTGGCGAACGATTATTCTCGATGACCCTTAAACATCCAATTGAAAGACTTCCTGCCCTCTCATGGTATGGATAGACCCTTTCGCCCTGAAAAGCTAAAAGAACAATTTTTTATAACTTAAGGGTAATTGCTTTTTAATTGCTTGCTCTTTTTCAAATTCAAATTCAAATTCAAAATCTTTTCCCACTTCTTTTCAAAGAAACTTTTCAAAAAGACTACGCTTATTTACAAGCTAAAGTTCTTATTCAAATTTCTATTCACACCCTAATTTTCAAACAAATTCAAAACATTTTGAAAACAAAGTGAGCTAAGCAATTAAGAGCTCATGGATAACCATGGATGCAAAGGGTGCCTTACACCTTCCCTTTGCATAACTTACCCCCCGAACTCAAAATCTTTTTAAAAGGTCTTTTCCTGTTCTTTTAGCCTTTCCTAAAATTGGATAAAATAAAAGTCGGTGGCGACTCTTGCTTACCGCAACATTTCTTTAAAAGTCAGTTCACCGTATTACACTCAGCCTCCTCTTGATCGGTCTCCTGTCTTAGGACACAAGTAACAAACAACATTTTTTTGTATTTTTGGGTTAACAAATGGTATATGCATGATGATAATGATGATCCTAATATTTGGAAATATGGTGGGATCTCAATGGTAAAAAATTGGGGTGCAACATATTTTACTTAATATTTTTCATTCCTTTTATTTTGCTTCCAGCTTTTTGGGTTCAAAACCCGTTTATTCCGAGGTTGCTTCACGGACTAGTGTCAGATACAAATGGAATAGCTGAACCAAGCTTCAGTAATGAGATTTCTAAAACAGAGCATGATGATTTATTAATTCCCTTGGGAAGATCACGTTCTAAAGAGTCTCAGGGCTGTATTGATGTTTATCTTTATGCTCCCGATACACCAGATGAGGAAGTGCTAAAATATGATTCAAATATAAGCCCTAAGAATGATTATTATAATTCGGCTAACAATGATGTGGCAAAGTCGATGATGTCACTTCTACTTCCTCAAGCAGCTCCTTTTCTAATAACTCAACAGATGAGAAGTTCACACTTATCCCTTCAAATACACTGCCTTTTAAACAAGAAAAAAATGAAGTTGGGTGTGTTTTGGATGTACCATCGTCTGGTAAATATACCAATCGGTGCTATTTTAGTTTTTCTTGATTATTTCTTCTAAACATCATGCTACAAGGGCTTTTGATGAAAAATGTTGTCTTTTAAATCTTCTCTTTATTTTTGGGTCTGTATGTTCCGTGTTTATGTTTTTACGTGCTTTGTTGAATCACATGTTTATATGGCAGATAAAAACAGGCCTCGTGATTATGATGTATGTATTCCTGATTCTGATTTAGAGGACATGTCTTCTCCTGATGTATGTGTTCCTGAATCTGATCTGGATGACATGTCTCCTCCTGATGTATGTGTTCTTGAATCTGATCTAGATGACATGTCTCCTCCTGATGTTTGTATTCTAGATTTTGATCTGGATGGCATGTCTCCTCCTAATGTATGTGTTCCTGGTTCCGTTTTGGACGAGTCTCAAGCACATGATAGTTTCAAGTCATTGCAAAATGACCTTCCAATTGCTCAGGATTTTACTGGAGGTAATGTGTTTGTTATACTTGGCATCAAAATAAAAGTTCTTAAATTCAGATAATCATGATCATAAGGTTTGAAGTGTGTATCATAGTATAATTCTTCTGCCTGTTTTGAATTGAGATGCTTGTTGAGTCTGTGTGAACCTATTTGCATTCCAATCCAACTTAACTATTGTTGCAAACTATTAACATATGTTGTGTTTGATCTAAACATCATCATTACTTACAATTTTTAAAAACAAAGGAGATATTAGTAATGCATTCTCACTTGTTAAATCAAAGATTTTTCATTTAAAAAGCATGGAAACTATTGCTAAAAAGACGCAAGATGAAGCCGTTGGTAAAAGGCAATGCTAAAACATTGGCGATATCTTCTTCTCAGTCACAAAATTTCCTAAACCCTAGAAGAAAGAGGCAAAATTTTGTTTCTCCTCGAACGCGTACTTCCCGCAACAATATCCCTCAATCAAAAACCATTCAAGCAAAAAATGATAAACTATGGAAACTAGATGATTCTGCGGGTTTAATATTAGAGACACCTGAAGTTCATAGTGATGTTCCAGATCTACAAAATAACCTAACAGAACTAAACCTTTCATCTCAAAATCCAAACCCACTTTCCTGTGAAAATAAATGCTCTGGTGGCAAGGAAGCTCAATTTATTTCAGAACCAATGGTTCAAAAAAATCAGGAACTCAAGGATAATCCGAAAGACAATGTAAAGTTTGTGGGGCTCTACATGCACCCAATGCGTGTTTCATCATTACTTTTAAAACAGTTGGAGATGAAATCCACATTTGTGTTTTATGTGGCCTTTTGACAAATTAGAACAAAACTCTGTTTACATACAAGGCAGCTATCAAGGAACCGAATTTCGGTTGCCCCTCTGCCATGGCTCACACCACGATAATGTTTCCAGATCCTAAATATAACTTCATGACAGAAGTAAGTTACTTATTTTTTCCTTATTTACATTATACCCAAACATTTGGCTACATAAATGCTTACTTTCAAAATATATCACATTGTTTGCTAGACTATGGTGGAAAGGACAGGGATGGAGTTGACTCCTGATGGACAGTTTATTGTCTTAATAGGCAGCATGATGGACAGTTTATTCTCTTAATAAGTTACAATTATATCTCTTCACTGCTTATCATCCCATGTCATTCTTTCCTTATAATCATCAAAATTATTGTTTATGTATTAATGTTGTGTCATTTTGAGGATTCATATTTTGACATATGGTTTCAATAAATGTTTGATTTTTAGATGACACTATCACAAGTATTGCTTCGGATGATTTGGATTCAAATTCAAGTGTTGTGGGTGTCGCCGGGTGTTGTGAAAAACGATGTTAAGAACAAAATATAATAGGAATTAGGGAAGATAAGAAGACAAGGAAGAAGAAGAACACAATAATTGGTTATAACTGCTATTCTTTTACTTTCTCTTAAAACAAGATTACAAGTTTACAAGAATAACAAATAACCTCTCTCACCCTAAATTAGGATTTCAAACTTAGCAATGATGAGAGACTAGTATGCTATTTATAATAAAAACTAACATACTAACTAATGGGCTTTTTCCACAAGGCCCATTACACAAGTCAACTTAATAAAAAAGCTAACTTAACAAATTAAGGTTTAAACACTAAAACCTAATTTAACATGCTAACACCCCTAGCATCTTCGACACCAGCATGTGAACAACCTTCGACTTCATGCTTAATCCTGTCAAACCAAGAAGCTACCCTTCGACCATACTAGAGTTCGATCCAATATCTCACAACTCTCCACCTTGGATCTAACTCTACAGCATCAAGGGAACAAACTAGCTTTCTTCATGCATCTTTATCAACGGCATACAGTGGAAAACTTGCAACTCGGCAATGACTTGGTGATCATATCAGCAGCATTGTGATCTGTCGAAACCTTCAGCACTTAGACTTCTCCACGCTCGATTACTCCTCTGACGAAATGCAGCCTCACATTAATGTACTTAGTTCGCTCAGGTTCTTCGACAGGTGTATTGCACTTTGACTATCACATTTAACAGTGATACCTTGACCTTGAAGGTTCAGCTCCTTTGCAAAACCTTCAAGCCACAATGCTTTTTTCACAGCTTCAGTTAGGGCAATATACTCCGCTTCAGTGGTTGATAGAGCAACAACCTTCTGAAGTGTTGCTTTCCAACTAATTGCAGTGCCAAACATAGTGAAAACATATCCAGAAATAGACTTTCTAGAATCCATACAACCTGCATAATCAGAGTCGACATATCCTTCAATGACTGCTTTTCTATCTTCACTCAAGGCTCCACCATAAATTAGGAGACCCATTTATGTACCTTAAAATCCACTTCAATGCTTGCCAGTGAGCCTTTCCAGGATTCGCCATGTACCTGCTTACAAGACTTACTGCATATTGTAACTCGGTGAGAGAACTGACTTTTTATTTTCGCAAGCAAAATGTTGCGGTGAGCAAGAGTCGCCACCGACTTTTATTTTATCCAATTATTAGGAAAGGTATAAAAGTACAGGAAAGACCTTTTAAGAAAAGAGTTCGGGGGGTGAGTTATGAAAAGGGAAGGTGTTAGCACCCTTTTCATCCGTAGTTGTCTACGGCCTCTTAATTTGCTTAACTCGTTTTGTTTTGTTTGAAAAGCTTGAAAAAGAATTGTTTGTGTGTGTGTGTGTTTTGAAAAACAGTTTGATTTCGAAAATGTCTGAAGAGACAATGTTGAAAAACGGGGTGTGAAAAGCATTTGTATGTTGAGCAAGCAAACTAAAGGCTACTTACCCTATGTTTGGTCTTTCCTATACTTTCTACTTTCATTTAGGGGATAAGACTAACCATACCATTTGTGGGTAGGTAGTTTTATCTATTGGACGTGTTAAGGGACATCGAAGGGTCATCGATGGTCGTTGAAGGCAACAGGATAGAAGTACCTTTAGCAAATTCGAAGGGACAATCATCTTTTCGTAGGCAACCGTTCGAGGGACAAGATCATGTATTCGTAGGCAACATCGGGGGTCATCGAGAGACCATGATCTTTGATGATTTAAATTATAGGGACTTTTGCTAATGGTACCTCTATATTCGAGGGACACGACCATTATTGTTCGTAAGGCAACCAAGAGGGGCGTACCCTAGAGGTGAGTGTGTGAACAAGTATAAAAGGAGTGTGTTGATTTAAATATTTATCTTGAGTTAGTGAGCTAATGTTCAATTATTAGTCTTTCCGTACAATCCTAATTACTAGCAGTTAATATATTTACATAAAATAAATTGCGGAAAAGTAAAGGTTCCTACGCTAGTACATCGCTTTGGGGGAGATACATAATAAGGAGGTGCGGAAAATAAAAGTCCTAGTTAAAACTATTACAACCCTTAGCAGTTACATAAAAAATATGCGAGAATAAAATAATATATAAAAAATTAAGAGAGAACTTGTGGATATCCATGAAATAACCCAATGCCTGAATGTGGTGGTACCTCACAAAAAAACAAGAACATGTTAGTAACACGAAATAATATATGAGAGAAACGGTAAAAATATGAACAAACGTTAATCAAAAGAGAAGCTAAGGCTTAATACCTAAAACAAATATTATTTTTTGTATTTTTCAATAAAAAAATCTAACTTTCTAATATTTTTGGATTTTTGATTTTTTTTGTTATAAGAGAAAGAAATAAACTAGTGGAGTGTCAATAAGTTGAGAGTGGGATTTGAACATCAATAGTAACCCGGTAAAAGTGTAACTCAAATACAAAAAAAATAAATAGAAAAAAATAAAAAGAAAGGAAACGTGGAAGGTGGAACCGCCCACCCCACATCATGATTCAATTTTTGAATAAAAAATAAAATAAAATAAAAGGTAAAAAAAAAAACTTAAACAATAATTATAAAAACAACAAACATAAAATAAATTTAAAAAAAATAGAACCTGATGCTTAACATATGAAAACGTAAAAAGTAAACATCAATTGAAAGCAGGTGATAAACGAGAAAAAAAAGGAGAAAACCTGCGGCCATACGGTCGGATCTGATACGACAGTCGTTGTAGATGGTACGGCTGGATCGGAGATTCGAAGGTGGGCGGTGCAGCTGCGGGCGGGGTGGTCGCTGTCCGATGTGGTGGCCGGACGAAGACGTCGGCGCGGTGAACATTCGCCGGTGCGGCGCTGTCGAGTGGCCAGTGTATTTCCGGCGGTCGGTTTGGGAGAGCTGTGTCGGCACGGTTGTGTCAATAATTTGTGGAGTTTATTCATGATGTTTGTTTTAGATTCAATGGAGGTTGAAATTGGTGATTTGGCCATATTAATTGAAAAGTTTTTTCGTTTTGCAGCTTATTTACATGGTTTGATGGTTAATGTTCATGTGTATATACAGGTTATTAACATAAAAATGTTGTTAGATTTGTAAAAAAAAAAAAAAGAGTTTCGGGTGGTTTTGTTTAGTGTTACAGGTGATATATTTAGATCTAAATTTAAACTTTGGTTTTTGAAAAAAACGTTTAAGTGTGAATTTGTTATTATACGGCTAATGTTTATGATAAAAGTAATTGTTTAGTATCAATAAAAAATTTACATTAAGTTCAAGTTTAATATGCAAAGGTGTTTATTTAGTTACCGTAAGAATGAGGTGAAAAGATTTAGAAATTGTTAGTTTAAAATCGTAGAATACAAATACAACTATCAGACATTCATCATTTGGTTTAACAGCGAACAAATTAAAAATAAAACGGTGGGTGGCCTCATATAAAAATCATCGGCCTATGACCTTTTGTTTGCAAGCCTTACTTCCTAACCAACTGAGCTATGTTATTTATTTGAAATAAAAAGCCAATTGAAAGTGTATGAAGCATCGGTCAGCATTTTCTATTTATTAAAATATAAGCAATTTAAGAGTAAACTACCATATTTTAAAATAGACTTTAAATCGAATATTTATAAAATTCAGGATGTCAATGTAAATGAACTCGAGATTTTATAAAATTCAATGTTTGAAATGGTTTTGAAATTTCGAAAAGTGTGGGCAAATTTTGGGATATGACACATATGCTATGTCGGGTCTAGTACAGACCATAGCATACATCAAAGAACCAACTATATTAGCATATGGGATGTTGTTCATATAGGCTCTTTCGACATCAGTACTGGGACACTGATCAATACTCAGCTTGAATTGAGGGTTTGTCGGAGTCACAACTGGCTTTGAATTCGACATACCAAACTTTTCGAGAATCTTTCGTAGATATGCCTCTTGAGATAAGCATAACTTTGACTTCTTTCTATCTCTTCAAATGTCAATTCCAAGAATCCTAAAAGCAGCTCCCAGATCCTTCATATCGCACTCTTTATTGAGTTCAGCCTTCACCCTCATTACATCTTCGACATTGTTGCTAGCTATGAGAATGTCATCCACATAAAGAACAAAATAACAAATGAATTACCAAGTCGGAATCGAAAGTAAACACAGTGGTCGAACTGACTTCTAATGAAACTTATGCACGCCAAGAACTTGTCGAATCTCCTATTCCACTGTCGAGGAGATTGTTTCAGCCCATACAAAGATCTCTGTAACTTGCACACATAATCTTTCTTCCTCTTTTCGACATACCCTTCAGGTTGCCTCATTAGGATCGTTTCATCTAGATCACCATACAAGAACGCAGTCTTCACATCCATCTGTTCTAGTTCAAGGTCGAACTGTGCCACCATGGCAAACAACATTCGAATGGACCTATGCTTCACAACAGGAGAAAACACATCATTGAAGTCGACACCTTCTTTCTGAGTGAAACCCCTTGCAACTAACCTTGCCTTGTATCTTTTCGACGTCACTCCTTCACTTCCTTCCTTAACTTTGAAAATCCATTTACAGCTGATTAACCTTTCCCCAGCAGGTTTCTTGATCAATTCCCAAGTATGATTATCATGAAGAGATTTCATCTCATCATCCATGGCCTTCAGCCATTCAGTCTTATTTCGACTCCTCATAACTTCCTTATAATCTCTAAGTTCTTCGTCTAGATCCTCACTTGCAGAGATTAAGGCATAAGCTATAAGATCTGCATACCCAAGTCTCTGAGATGCCTTAATGACTCTTCTCGGCCTATCTATCAACAATAGGTAGTCATCGATAGTTTCCTCATCTTCCTCAGCATCTTCTGCTTCTTCTTCTTCGACTTCATCAGGGATATGCAATTCAGCATCAACATGCTCCACCTCAAGAAGAATCTCTACCTGTTCCAGCTCTTCTGCACTTCGACCATCATCATCATCATTTGTTTTCTTGAAAGCCATTTCAGCTTCATTGAAAACTACATCTCGACTGGTGATACACCTCCTGTGACCTAGCTCTAGGCATCATAGCCTATAAGCTTTGACTCCTTCAGGGTATCCCATGAACATGCATCTCAGAGCTCTAGGTTCGACCTTGTCTTGCCTAATGTGAGCATAGGCTACGCAGCCAAATACTCTCAGTTTGTCGAGATCTGGTAGATGTCTCGACCAAACTTCTTCAGGTGTCTTCATATCTAACGCTGTCGAAGGACATCTGTTTATGAGATATGTTGTTGTCGAAACAGCCTCAGCCCAGAACACCTTCTTTAACCCCGCACTAGTCAACATGCATCTGACTCTCTCCAAAATAGTTCGATTAAACCTTTCAGCCAAACCATTTTGCTTTGGAGTACCTGCAGTAGTTTTATGCCTTGCAATACCAGAGTCAGCACAAAAGCTGTCGAACGCTTCATTGCAAAATTCAAGGCCATTATTGGTTCTCAACCTCTTGACCTTCCTTCAAGTCTGATTTTCTACCAGAGTCTTCCAATTTTTGAAATTCTCAAAAGTTTCATCCTTAGTCTTCTGGATGAATACCCATAACTTTCTGGAATAGTCATCAACTATGGATAGAAAATACCTTGCTCCTGAATGTGATGGACACCTTGCAGGCCCCCAAAGATCAGCATGGATGTAATCAAGGGATCCATGTGTTCTTTGTTTGCCTTTGTTGAACTTCACTCTGTAAGATTTTCTAAGTACACAAGGTTCACAAAACTTCAGCTTTTCGACTTTGTCTCCACCAAGCAGATTTTGTTTCCCTAATTCGACCAGACCCCTTTCACTGACATGGCCCAATCTCATATGCCATATTTCTGTCTTTGACAAAGGTTTCGTGGATGCAACATTTGTCGAACCACTTACAACTTCAGCCTCAAGGGTATACAAGCCTTGTTTCTTCACGCCTCTCAAGACTTCCTTCGACCCCTTCATGACTCTTAGGATGCTTTTCTCTCCTTGGAAAACATATCCTTTCTTGTCGAATTCACCAAGAGAAAGTAGATTTCTCTTCAAATTAGGAACATACCTGACTTCAGTCAACAACCTTATTGATTCATCATGGAGCTTGAATCTCACAGATCCAACACCTTCAATTTTGCAAGCCTTGTTGTTTTCCAGCAATACTGATCCACCATCTTGATCACATAACTCCTCGAACAAGTCTTTGTTTTGAGTCATGTGCCATGTGCAACCTGAATCCATAATCCACTCTCTTCTCGAGTCACTGCTTGAAACCACAAGAACATCAGATGATTCAAAATCATCTTGAACAATGGCTGCATTGCCATTATCCTTACCTTCATGATCTTTCAGGCGTTCAGGGCACACATTTCTCGGGTGACCCTCCTTCTTACAATGATAGCATCGAATACAAGATGCTTCGCCACTATAAGACTTCGGTTGGCTTTTGCCCTTCTTCTTCTCGAATTTACCATCCTTTCGCAAGAATTTTCCTTTAACGGCCAAACCTTCACCAACAGTCGAAGGTTTATGCTCCTTTCGTTCATTCAAGTCCTTAGAATACAAGGCTGATTGAGCTTCTTCAAATGTCAGGGACTCCCTTCCATACAAGAGAGTTTCTTTGAAGTGAGCATGTGATCGAGGCAAAGAACACAATAGTAACAGCGCTTGATCTTCATCATCGATCTTCACATCAATATTTTCAAGATCAAGAATCAGCTTGTTGAACATATCTAACTGCTCAGCCAACACTTTGTCTTCAATCATCTTGAATGAATACAAAGCTTGCTTTAGGTAGAGTCGATTTACCAGCGATTTGGTCATATACAAACTTTCAAGTTTCACCCATAACCCTGATGTCGTCGTCTCCTTTGATACCTGCCGGAGAACCTTATCACCAAGGCTCAACAAAATTGCGTTGTGTGCTTTCTCGATCATATTCGTCTTCTCCGCTGCTGTCAATTCTGCATTCATGGTTGTCTCTCCCTTCAACGCTTCCAAGCAACCCTGCTGAACCAGTAGGGCTTTAATCTTCAAGTGCCACAGATCGAAATCATTCACTCCGGTGAACTTTTCAATCTCATACTTTGTTGAAGGCATCTTCGATCCACGCTCACCGCACAAATTTGTTGTGAAAAAAGATGTCAAGAACAAAATATAATAGGAATTAGGGAAGATAAGAAGACATGGAAGAAGAAGAACACAATAATTGTTGATAACTGCTATTCTTTTATTTTCTCTTAAAAAAAGATTACAAGTTTACAAGAATAACAAATAACCTCTCTCACACTAAATTAGGATTTGCAGCTTAGCAATGATGAGAGACTAGTATGCTATTTATAATAAAAACTAACATATAACTAATGGGCTTTTTCCACAAGGCCCATTACACAAGTCAACTTAATAAACAAGCTAACTTAACAAATTAGGGTTTAAACACTAAAACCTAATTTAACATGCTAACAACCCTAGCATCTTCAACACCAGCATGTGAACAACCTTCGACTTCATGCTTAATCCTGTCGAACCAAGAAGCTACCCTTCGACCATACTAGAGTTCGATCCAATATCTCACACCGGGGAAGAAAGCCAACTGCTGCTTTATTTACATCGTGATCGGGACTCAACTGAATAGAGACAATAATACTGTTGCTTTATATATAAACACGGGTTTTGGGGTACTTTTGAGAACACACATAATGATGGAGGTAATGTGTTTTGATCATCAAACACAGCAATCTGAATCTAGTTTGTACCAAAATACAATTGAAATTGCTATATTTTTGTAAAAATGTTTTTGATCCAATGTAACATGGCCAACCAGCTTTGGACCAATGTAACTGAACTCCATAGTGTCGGAAAGTATGTTTTCTTTTATCATGTGTGGCTTTTATCGTTACAGTTGAGGTTTGAATAACATGTTGAATGCGATGTTTTGATCAGGTATGCGGCAGATGTCTATGCTATATTTTGTACTGGAAAGTGGGATGAAGTTGTGCCAAATTATCATATGCTGAACAAATATTGGGATTTTCTTCGTAAATTGTGAATTTCACAAGATTATATATTTCAAAATGGCAATATGGATGATCAAGTTATTCTATTTTTATTGCTGAAGTTTATGCAGTAGATGGCAACAACAATACTTTTGTTTGTATATGGTTCTGCAAATCTATTTGAGACCTTTTGTAACTTTTTGAGCTATAAGAAATAGGACAGTCATCACTGTCTTTGTTTTTCAATTCACTCATTTCTCTATTCTTAAATTTTATTGAAGAAAGAAACACATCTGCATTTAAAATATATATTGTTTGAATTCAACTCAGGAGCAATTTATTAAATGATTCGATTCCTATAAAAAAAGATATTTAACAATTATTTTAATTTTTGAATTTTTGAATATGTGAGGTGTTGTCATTATAATAATCTTGAATTTAATGAAATTGATATGTATTTGTGAATTTGTGTTTTGTTAGTCATTTGAGATTTTTAAGTATCATTTAAGCTAGTCATATTAATTTTAAAATGTGTATTTTGTAAATCATTTTAATTTTTAAATTTATTTTTCATTAGTCAATTCAATTTTTATAATTTAAAAATGTCTCCTCCTAATGTATGTATTCTTGATTCTGATCTGGATGACATGTCTCCTCCTGATGTATGTGTTCCTGATTCTGTTCTGGACGAGTCTCAAGCACATGATAGTTTCAAGTCAGTGCAAAATGAACTTCCAATTGCTCAGGATTTTACTGGAGGTAATGTGTTTGTTATACTTGGCATCAAAATAAAAGTTCTTAAATTCAGATAATCATGATCGTAAGGTTTGAAGTGTGTATCATAGTATAATTATTCTACCTGTTTTGAATTGAGATGCTTGTTGAGTCCGTGTCAATCTATTTGCATGCCAATCCAACTTAACTATTGTTGCAAACTATTAACTTATGTTGTGTTTGATCTAAACATCATCATTACTTACAATTTTTAAAAACAAAGGAGATATTAGTAATGCATTCTCACTTGTTAAATCAAAGATTTGTCATTTAAAAAGCTTGGAAACTATTGCTGAAAACACGTAAGATGAAGCCGTTGGTAAAAGGCAATGCTAAAACATTGGCGATATCTTCTTCTCAGTCACCAAATTTCGTAAACACAAGAAGAAAGAGGAAAAATTTTGTTTCTGCTCAAACGCGTACTTCCCATAACAGTATCCCTCAATCAAAAATCATTCAAGCAAAAAATGATAAACTATGTAAACCAGATGATTCTGCAGGTTTAATATTAGAGAAACCTGAAGTTCATAGTGATGTTCCAGATCTACAAAACAACCTAACAGAACTAAACCTTTCATCTCAAAATCCAAACCCACTTTCCCGTGAAAATAAATGCTCTGGTGGCAAGGAAGCTCAATTTATTTCAGAACCAATGGTTCAAAGAAATCAGGAACTCAAGGATAATCCGAAAGACAATGTAAAGTTTGTGGGGCTCTACATGCACCCAATGCGTGTTTCATCATTACTTTTAAAAATAGTTGGAGATGAAATCCACATTTGTGTTTTATGTGGCCTTCTGACAGATTAGAACAAAACTCTGTTTACATACAAGGTAGCTATCAAGGAACCGAATTTCAGTTGCCCCTCTGCCATGGCTCACACCCGGATAATATTTCTAGATCCAAAATATAACTTCATGACAGAAGTAAGTTACTTATTTTTTCCTTATTTACATTTTCGCCAAACCTTTGGCTACATAAATGCTTACTTTCAAAATATATCACATTTTTTGCTAGAATATGGTGGAAAGGACAAGGATGGAGTTGACTCCTGATGGACAGTTTATTGTCTTAATAGGCAGCATAAGAACCCCAAATTGCAGGTTAACTGTTTCTACATGTTAGAATTGATATATATTGGAATAATATAAATAGAGTAATTAAATATATTATTTAATCCTAGGGAAAGTAAAATTGATTATTGTTTCTCAACATGCACTTCAATTTGCTCGAAGAAAAATGGTTTGAAGATTGTTCATGTGGAAAGTGGTTATGCATCAATTGTGGTAACATTGGAAGCTGTTGAAGACTTGCATTGTATTTCATTTTGTGGACCTAACCGACTTGTTTCTGTTGGAGGGAGTTGGAACATACAAGTGTGGGTCATGAATTCAACATGGAGGTGATTTTAATGCATTCTCTTTGATTTTTCTTTCCCTTTTATGACGACAACAATGTTCTTTTCAAAATCATATCTCTTAAAAGTTTTTACTTGTAGTGAATTTTATTGTTACACATAACTTCTTCACCCCTTATTAACAATTTTGCAGTGAAAAGATAGAGCACTTCATCATTCCGTCTGCTGGTTCGACCTCCACTGGCATTGTGGAGTTGAAGAGGGTCCCCAAGTGTGCTCATTTGGTTGTAGGTGGAAACATTTATGGAGAATTTAGTTTATGCTATGTTGTCTATATTTACCTTGAAAGGATATCCTATTATACATTTAATTTGCTACAATTCGTTTAGGAATGTTCTGAGGATTTTACATTATTACAAAGCAAGAACTAATATTCTGTCCATAGTCAACATAATTTACTAGATTGGTAGGGAACCGGCTACCATAGTCAACATATTTTTTGTATTAATTGACTCGGA
This sequence comes from Vicia villosa, assembly GCF_029867415.1. NCBI lineage: Eukaryota > Viridiplantae > Streptophyta > Magnoliopsida > Fabales > Fabaceae > Vicia > Vicia villosa. The sequence goes on along the minus strand of NC_081185.1, from coordinate 33,883,152 downwards.
ATATGAAGAACATGTTTGCCCTTTCCTTCTGTATATCTTGAACAGATTGAGATCTATATCTGTTTCAGAACATGTCACTGCTGGCTTTAATGCCACATTTTTATTCCCTCATTTCAACTTCTCTTCAAATTTCTTATTCAAAAAAACCTCTAACCTAGCTCAGCAGTTGTTAAAAATAAGAAATATGGAAGTTCAGTTATAGTAATATCTCATTTACATATAAAAACTTGACCGTTTTCACATATAAAAACTGTATGCATGATAACTGTTGTTGGTGTCTGTGGTGGTTACAGAATCATGAGCACAAGTGATGGTGTGGTATATATGTGGGATTTGTTTAGAGGCTCCAATCTTGATACTCTGCACCATTTCAAGGGTATGTTGCATCAAACACTAATACCAGAAGTAGCAGTAAAATAATAAGTTACAATTATATCTCTTCACTGCTTATCATCCTATGTCATTGTTTCTTTATAATCATCAAAATTATTGTTTATGTATTAATGTTGTGTCATTTTGAGGATTCATATTTTGACATATGGTTTCAATAAATGTTTGATTTTTAGATGACACTATCACAAGTATTGTTTCGGATGATTTGGATTCAAATTCAAGTGTTATGGGTGTCGCCGGGGAAGAAGGCCAACTACTGCTTTATTTACATTGTGATCGGGACTCAACTGACTAGAGACAATGATAATGTTGCTTTATATATAAACACGGGTTTTGGGGTACTTTTGAGAACACACATAGTTATGGAGGTAATGTGTTTTGATCATCAAACACAGCAATCTGAATCTAGTTTGTACCAAAATACAATTGAAATGGCTATATTTTTGTAAAGATGTTTTTGATCCAATGTAACAAGGCGAACCAGCTTTGGACCCATGTAGCTGAACTCCATAGTGTCGGAAAGTATGTTTTCTTTTATCATGTGTCGCTTTTATCGTTACACTTGAGGTTTGAATAACATGTTGAATGAGGTGTTTTGATCAGGTATGCGGCGGATGTTTATGTTATATTTTGTACTGGAAAGTGGGATGGAGTTGTGCCAAATGATTATATGCTAGAAAAAAATTGGGATTTTCTTTGTAAATTGTGAATTTCACAAAATTATATATTTCATTTATAGCTATTTTTTGGACAAAATGGCAATATGGATGATCAAGTTATTCTATTTGTATTGTTGAAGTTTATGCAGTAGATGGCAACAACAATACTTTTGTTTGTATATGGTTCTGCAAATCTATTTGAGACCTTTTGTAACTTTTTGAGCTATAAGAAATAGGACAGCTATCATTGTCTTTGTTTTTCAATTCACTCATTTCTCTATTCTTAAATTTTATTGACGAAAGAAACACAGCTTCATTTAAAATATATATTGTTTGAATTCAACTCAGGAGCAATTTATTAAATGATTCGATTCCTATAAAAAAATATATTTAAAAATTATTTTAATTTTTGAATTTTGAATATGTGAGGTGTTGTCATTATAATAATCTTGAATTTAATGAAATTGATATGTATTTGTGAATTTGTGTTTTGTTAGTCATTTGAGATTTTTAAGTATCATTTTAGCTAGTCATATTAATTTTAAAATGTGTATATTGTAAATCATTTCAATTTTTAAATTTATTTTTCAATAGTCAATTAAATTTTTATAATTTAAAAATGTCTCCTCCTGATGTATGTATTCTTGATTCTGATCTAGATGACATTTCTCCTCCTAATGTATGTGTTCCTGATTCCATTCTGGACGAGTCTCAAGCACATGATAGTTTCAAGTCAGTGCAAAATGACCTTGTTAGAACAAGATTTGTTCTGATCAATATTCTTAGTTTTGATGATAACAAGGATATGAATTTTGTGTGAGATAATGTGGTACTCTAATACACTGCAATTTCCCTTTCAGAAAATATATAAAGAGTATGCACAAATCAGCGCTCAGAAGCTTTGTCTCAGAAGGTTCAGCATGCAACATCAGAACATAGTCTGGCAAGACATCAGAAGATGGTCAAGGCAGAATCAGAACATGGGTCTATGAAAGCATCAGAAGAACTTGAGATCAGAAGCAGAAGCACTGAAGTTCTCATGGTATCACGCTCAGAAGCACTTCAAGGTCAGAAGACAAGAAGATGCTATGCACCAAGCTGTTTGACTCTGATGATATTCAAATATTATATTCACAAACATCAGATCAGAAGAAAGTACAGGTGGCAGGCTACGCTGACTGACAAAAGGAACGTTGGAAGCTATTAAAGGCAACGTCAGTAGACACAGCGTGAACAAGGCTCGAGGTAGTTGACAAAAGCGTGAAACATTAAATGCAAAGCTGTACGGAACACGCAATTAAATGCGCCCAACGGTCATCTTCTCAAACGCCTATAAATATGAAGTTCTGATGAGAAGCAAGGTTGACGATTTTGAAAGAACAAATTCTGAACGAAACAACTCTGAACCAAATTCTGTGAATATTAACTTGCTGAAACGCTGTTCAATTCAAAGCTCAGAAACTTCATCTTCATCAAAGCTCACTACATTGCTGTTGTAATATATTAGTGAGATTAAGCTTAAACGTTAAGAGAAATATCACCGTTGTGATTATAGCTTTTAAGAAGCATTGTAATACTCTTAGAATTGATTACATTAATTTGTAAGTAACTAGAGTGATCAAGTGTTGATCAAGATACTCTAGGAAGTCTTAGCTTGTGTCTAAGCAGTTGTAATTAGAGTGATCACGTGGTGGTCAGGATACTCTAAGAAAGTCTTAGCTTGTGTCTAAGCATTTGTTCCTGGAGTGATCAGGTTGTGATCAGGATACTCTAGAAGACTTAGTCGCGGACTAAGTGGAAAACCATTGTAATCTGTTGCGATTAGTGGATTAAATCCTCAGGTGAGGTAAATCACTCCGTGGGGGTGGACTGGAGTAGTTTAGTTAACAACGAACCAGGATAAAAATAACTGTGCATATTGTTTTTATCGTTCAAGTTTTTAGACTACACTTATTCAACCCCCCCCCCTTTCTAAGTGTTTTTCTATCCTTCAATTGGTATCAGAGCGCCGGTTCTAAGGTGCAAGCACTTAACCGTGTTTAGAAAAGATTCAGGAAGAGAAAAACGCTTCAGTAAAAGATGGCTGGTGAAATTCTAACAAATCCAGCTGCATCTACATCTGGCTCTGCTGAGCAATACAATGGTAACAATGGTTATACTAGACCACCAGTATTTGATGGTGAAAACTTTGAATACTGGAAAGATAAACTGGAAAGTTACTTTCTTGGTCTGGATGCTGATCTATGGGATCTTCTGCTGGATGGTTACAAACATCCTGTTAAAGCTATTGGTGTAAGGCTCACAAGAAGCGAAATGACTGATGATCAAAAGAAAGATTTCAAGAATCATCACAAATGCAGGACTGTTTTGCTGAATGCTATCTCTCATGCTGAGTATGAGAAGAAATCTAACAGGGAAACGGCCCATGACATATATGAGTCCTTGAAGATGACTCATGAAGGAAATGCTCAAGTCAAGGAGACCAAAGCTCTTGCTCTAATCCAGAAATATGAAGCCTTCAAGATGGAGGATGATGAAGACATTGAGAAGATGTTTTCAAGATTTCAAACTCTGACTGCTGGATTGAGAGTTCTCGATAAAGGCTACACCAAGGCTGATCATGTAAAGAAGATTATCAGAAGCTTACCCAGAAGATGGGGTCCAATGGTAACAGCATTCAAGATTGCCAAGAATCTGAATGAAGTTTATTTGGAAGAGCTTATCAGTGCCTTGAGAAACCATGAAATTGAGCTGGACGCAAACGAGCCTCAGAAGAAAGGTAAGTCTATTGCATTAAAATCTAATATTAAAAAATGCACTAACGCTTTTCAGGCTAGAGAAGAAGATCCTGAAGAATCAGAATCTGAAGAAGACGATGAACTATCCATGATCTCCAGAAGGATGAACCAACTCTGGAAGAGAAAGCAAAGGAAGTTCAGAGGCTTCAGAAGTTCAAAGAGATTTGAACATGGAGAATCTTCTGGTGACAGAAGATCTGACAAGAAGAAGGCTGTCTGCTATGAGTGCAATGAGCTTGGACATTACAAGAACGAGTGTCTGAAACTTTAGAAGGAGAATCCCAAGAAGAAGTTCCATAAGAAGAAAGGTCTTATGGCAACATGGGATGATTCTGAATCAGAATCAGGATCAGATTCTGAAGGAGAGCAGACAAACTTTGCGCTGATGGCGACAGAAGATGATGGATCAGAATCTACATCAGGATCAGATTCTGAAGAGGTATTTTCTGAACTATCTAGAGAAGAGCTAGTTTCCAGTCTAACAGAGCTTCTTGAATTAAAAGCTCATATTAGTATCAAATACAAAAAGCTGAAAAAGCAATTTGAATTTGAAACTAAGAAGCTTGAGTTGGAAAATTCTGAATTAAAAGAAAAAGTTTTAAAATTATCCAATAATGTTGGATCTCCTTCTGACTCAGAAAAATCCACTCCCAGTCTGAATCATATTCTGAAAGAATATGATTTAAGTTTCAGGAAGTTCTTATCTAGAAGTATTGGCAGAAGTCAGCTAGCTTCTATGATATATGTTGTGTCTGGGAACAAGAGAGTTGGCATTGGTTATGAGGGTGAAATCCCATACAAGCTTGAATCTGTGGATGATATGAAAATATCATACAAGCCTCTGTATAACCAATTTAAATTTAGCCACTCCCATGATATTAAACACACATCACATGCACAAAGTTTTCACATAACACACACCAAGAAGCATGTGACACAACCTAAGAAATATCATGGAACTCAGAATAAGAAATATCATACTGTTCCTCCTGCTAAATATTTTGCTAAACCCAAGTTCAATCAGAACTTAAGGAGAACTAACAAGAAAGGACCCAAGAAACTGTGGGTACCTAAGGAGAAGATAATTTCTGTTGCAGATATCCTTGGCGGCAAAGAGGACAGAAAGCAAAATGTCATGGTACCTGGACTCTGGGTGCTCGCGACACATGACGGGAAGAAGGTCTACATTCCAAGACCTGGTGCTTAAACCAGGTGGAGAAGTCAAGTTTGGAGGAGATCAGAAGGGAAAAATCATTGGCTCTGGAACCATAAGTCTTGGTAACTCTCCTTCCATAACTAATGTACTTCTTGTAGAAGGATTAACGCATAACTTATTGTCCATAAGTCAATTAAGTGACAATGGTTATGATATAATCTTCAATCAAAAGTCTTGCAAGGCTGTAAGTCAGAAGGATGGCTCAATCCTATTTACAGGCAAGAGGAAGAACAACATTTATAAGATTGATCTTTCTGATCTTGAGAAGCAGAAGGTGACTTGTCTTATGTCTGTTTCTGAAGAGCAATGGGTCTGGCACAGAAGATTAGGACATGCTAGTTTGAGAAAGATTTCTCATATTAACAAACTAAATCTAGTCAGAGGACTCCCAAATCTGAAATACAAATCAGATGCTCTTTGTGAAGCATGTCAGAAGGGCAAGTTCTCCAGACCTGCATTCAAGTCTAAGAATGTTGTTTCTACCTCAAGGCCGTTAGAACTCTTGCACATTGATCTGTTTGGCCCAGTCAAAACAGCATCTGTCAGAGGGAAGAAATATGGATTAGTCATCGTTGATGATTATAGCCGCTGGACATGGGTAAAGTTCTTGAAACACAAGGATGAGTCTCATTCAGTGTTCTTTGAATTCTGCACTCAGATTCAATCTGAGAAAGAGTGTAAAATCATAAAGGTCAGAAGTGATCATGGTGGCGAATTTGAGAACAGATTCTTTGAGGAGTTCTTCAAAGAAAATGGTATTGCCCATGATTTCTCTTGTCCTAGAACTCCACAGCAAAATGGAGTTGTAGAGCGAAAGAATAGGACTCTACAAGAAATGGCCAGAACCATGATCAATGAAACCAATATGGTTAAGCATTTCTGGGAAGAAGCAATAAACACTGCATGCTATATTCAGAATAGAATCTCTATCAGACCTATTCTAAATAAGACTCCTTATGAATTGTGGAAGAACAGAAAGCCCAACATTTCATATTTCCATCCTTTTGGATGTGTATGTTTTATTCTGAATTCTAAAGATCATCTTGGTAAGTTTGATTCTAAAGCACAAAAGTGTTTCCTTCTTGGATATTATGAACGCTCTAAAGGCTACAGAGTATACAATACTGAAACATTGATTGTAGAAGAATCAATCAATATCAGGTTTGATGATAAGCTTGGTCTTGAAAAACCAAAGCAGTTTGAGAATTTTGCAGATTTTGATATTGATATATCAGAAGCAGTAGAACCAAGAAGCAAAGCTGCAGAAGCTGGCAGTCTCAGAAGCAATGAATCAGAAGATCAAGTTGCTGCATCTTTAGAGAATCTTAGGATTTCTGAAGAACCAACTGTCAGAAGATCACCTAGACTTGCATCAGCTCATTCAGAAGATGTGATCCTTGGAAAGAAAGATGATCCCATCATAACAAGGGCATTCCTTAAGAACAATGCAGAATGTCAATTAGGTCTTGTTTCTTTGATCGAGCCAACTTCTGTTGATCAAGCTCTAGAAGATCCAGACTGGATAATTGCCATGCAAGAAGAACTAAATCAGTTTACAAGGAATGATGTATGGGACTTGGTTCCTAGACCAAAAGGATTTAACATCATCGGTACTAAGTGGGTTTTCAGAAACAAGCTAAGTGAGAAAGGTGAAGTGGTAAGAAACAAAGCCAGACTAGTTGCTCAGGGTTATAGTCAGCAAGAAGGGATTGATTATACAGAAACCTTTGCACCAGTGGCCAGGTTAGAATCTATTCGTCTATTAATTTCTTTTGCCACTCAACACAACATCACTCTTTATCAGATGGATGTTAAGAGTGCCTTCTTAAATGGTTACATAGATGAAGAAGTTTATGTCCATCAACCTCCTGGTTTTGAAGACTCCATGTCTCTAAATCATGTTTTCAAATTAAAGAAATCATTATACGGATTGAAACAAGCTCCCAGAGCTTGGTATGAACGTTTGAGTTCTTTCCTTCTGGAAAATGATTTCACTAGAGGAAAAGTGGACACTACTCTCTTTTGTAAAACATTTAAAAAGGATATTTTAATTTGTCAAATATATGTTGATGATATTATCTTTGGAACATCTAATGCTACACTTGGAAAGGAGTTTGCTGAGTCTATGCAGGCTGAATTTGAAATGAGCATGATGGGAGAACTCAAGTATTTCCTTGGGATTCAAATCAACCAAACTTCCGATGGAACCTATGTTCATCAAACGAAGTATGTGAAAGAACTTCTGAAGAAGTTTAATCTTTCTGAAAGCAAAGAAGCCAAAACTCTTATGCATCCAACATGTGTACTGGGTAAGGATGAGGTAAGTAAGAAGGTAGATCAGAAGTTGTACAGAGGTATGATTGGATCTCTTCTATATCTAACTGCTTCTAGACCTGACATTCTCTTTAGTGTTTGTTTGTGTGCTCGATTCCAATCAGATCCAAGAGAATCTCATTTAACTGCGGTTAAGAGAATTCTAAGGTATCTGAAAGGTACTACTAATGTTGGTTTAGTTTACAGAAAATCTAAAGATTACAACTTAGTAGGATTCTGTGATGCTGACTATGTTGGAGATAGAATAGAAAGAAAGAGCACTTCTGGAAGTTGTCAATTTCTTGGAAGTCATCTAATCTCATGGTACAACAAGAAGCAAGCTACTATTGCCCTCTCAACAACAGAAGCAGAATATGTTGCTGCTGCTGGTTGTAGCACACAAATGCTCTGGATGAGAAGTCAGCTGGAAGATTATCAGATATATGAGAGTAACATTCCTATTTTCTGTGATAATACTTCTGCTATATGTTTATCTAAGAATCCTATTTTACATTCAAAAGCTAAACATATTGAGATTAAACATCATTTCATAAGGGACTATGTTCAGAAGGGTGTTATATCTTTAAACTTTGTGGATACAGACCATCAATGGGCTGATATCTTTACAAAACCCCTTGCTGAAGATAGGTTTAAGTTCATTCTGAAGAATATCAGTATGGATTTATGCCCAGAATGAGAAGATGAGAAGATCTTATGTATGAGTATCTTCTGAAATAAAATTGGATATTTTTTTTATAAGAAGTTCTGATTGAAATCAATTAGAAATTGTGATTCAGTTATTACTAACGTTTCATTGTCTAAGTTGATTCAGAATCTCTTTAAAAGCAAAACAGCTGTAACTGGCTATCCAGATGGTAAACACGTGTTCACTATCTCTGGACAAGCGTGCATGCAGTTGAGGGGACGTCTACTTAGGTAACTGTGCAAATCTCGTCTTTTGTCATTATTATCTCTCCTCACGTCATGTAACATTAAATGCTATCCATCATTTACTCTTTTTCAGTTTTCTTTTTATACTCTTCAAACGTTTCTTTTCCCTCTTATAATTCTCTCACTTTGCATTCAGTTTCTTTTTCGTTCCTTCTCTTTGCATTCATATCACGAACCCTAGCAGTTTTCAAATATCTGCAACTTCATCATGAATCCATCGTCAAGCTCTGGAAATCAAGAAAATGATCGAAAACAAAAGAGAAAGGCAACTGATGAACAAGAAACCAAACCAAAAAGAGTAAGGATCACCTATGACCCTCTCAAAGTGAACCCGTTTGAAGCTATGATGTCTGGAAACTACTCTAGACGTGTGTATCAACCCCTCGACGGTACCCCTCAATCACCTCCCTCTTCACAGACCTCCACCACTTCTTCCTCCTCATTCATCCTTTCGGAACCACCTTCTTCACCATCTGATATCTCCTCTCCTTCAACCCATCCCTCAGATATTTCTTCATCTCTCTCACACCCTTTTCCCACCAGAACACCTAACCCCTACAGTGTTGTTTTTCCCGACTCCAGGTTCACTGTCAACCCTCCAACCCCTACCACTCAATCATTTCTGGAGCTTTTACATTCTGATGTAAATGGCTGGTTGGAGATTCTGGGTGCTGCTCACCTTAACCATCTGGATGAGTATGTTACATGCAACCTTTGGGATACCTTTCGTCAGGATTTTCTGGTTAGGGCTACAGACATTCAGAGAAGGATCATGTCTGAAGCACCTGGTGTTCGTGGTCTTCGGTTGGAAGTTGGTGAAAGCAGCTATCACCATCTCATCAGGAACATAAGAGTTCTTGAAGAGAGGATACCTGCAGATGAGTTGGAAGAAGAAAATCCCTGCAGAGACATCGTGGTGTGGAGACCATGGTATCCTGTGCTGACTGGAGATTTTCAGTGGCTGTTTAACTGGTTCAGAATGAACCCTTCTGAAAAAGCACCTCACATGGTCTTTCCAGTAGTGGTTTATCCTGCTGAAGTTGCTGGTCCTACTCCTCCAACAAACCTAGCAGCTATTCTTCAAGCGTTGGAAGTTGGAACTTCTGAGCTGCCTGAACCAGAATATGCTAAGGCTACTTCTGAGTCAGACTCAGATGTGGAGATGGAAGATGCACAAGCTGAAGACCTTCCAGAAGATCGCCCTGCTGAGATTGCTGTCCCTTTTGGCAGAAATTCTGGTGTCTCTTCTTCTGGTGAAACCTCAGCTCTGATGGAGACCTTGGAAGCTCTTCATCAAAATCAAGCTATGCTGGCTTCTCGTTTGGACGCGCAAGAAGCAGCCAATGCTGAGTTTCGCTCTTTCATGGCAAGGCAAGCTACAAGCACTGACGGGATTCATGATGTTCTGGCGCGGATTTTGTGTAGACTAGGGTCTTAGTCCTTTGGTCTTTGTAGTTTTCTTTCCTTGTTGCATCTGTTTTCCTGCATTCCTCTTTTGTAATCCTTCTTGTTGAAATCAATGAAAAGTTATTTATGTTTCTTTCCTTTTGTCTCTTGCTTTACATCTGAATCTTTTATGCTTTTTGATGTTATGACAAAAAGGGGGAGAAAATATATGATAAATGATTTGATTAATATTATCAGTTACCGAGTAAAAAGGCTCCACATTTACTAACAGAAGCTGCAAGCTTCATATGTTTCTAAGTTGTGTTGTTGCAGGAATCAAAGATTCAAGATCAACATGAGGAGCAACAAGATGAATCAAGCTCTTGGATTCTTGAAGCAAGCTGGGTGCTAGGAAGCTTCAGAATCAGAAGCAAGAAGGAAGAATGATCAGAAATTCTGATAATAGAATATGATCCAAATCATTGTCTATTTGCTCTGATACATTGTCTATTGGATCTGATATATTCTATGTGGCTTATACGGCTCTGATACATATTTTGTGTTCTGATACACATTTTATGTTCTAACTCATTCATGCTGACTTTTGTCGTTTAGTTTTGTTCTGTAACATTTCAGGATGTAGAGATGCTCTGATGATGCTCTGGTACATTCAACAATGTTCTGATACAATCTAGCATGAAGTGATGTAAGAAGAAATTCAAAGCTCTGAAGCTATCCGAGGGAAGCAGAAATCAGAAGCTGTGAATGTTCTAAAGATCCAGAAAACTCAAGTTCTGAAGCTGTCCTAAATGGAAGCATGAATCAGAAGCTGTGAATGTTCTGAAGATCAAAGAAATTCAAGTTCTGATGCTGTCCTAAATGGAAGCATGAATCAGAAGCTGTGAATGTTCTGAAGATCAAAGAAATTCAAGTTCTGAAGCTGTCCTAAATGGAAGCAGGAATCAGAAGCTGTGAGTGTTCTAGGGATCTAAAGAAATTCAAGTTCTGAAGCTGTCCAACGGAAGCAGAAGTCAGAAGCTATAAATTATCAGGAGCAAGAAGTTTATGTGATCGTCTCTACCGAAATAATCAGGGAAGTCTTTTATTATTAAAGTTCTTCGAGTATTTATTTCAGGGGGAGATTATTCATCTCAGGGGGAGATTGTTAATCTCAAGGGGAGACATATTCACATGCTTATGCTATAGCTGTGTAATTTGTCTTTAGCCGTCTGCTCTTTCTGATCGCAAATTCATATCATTTATATATGTTTTTGTCATCATCAAAAAGGGGGAGATTGTTAGAACAAGATTTGTTCTGATCAATATTCTTAGTTTTGATGATAACAAGGATATGAATTTTGTGTGAGATAATGTGGTACTCTAATACACTGCAATTTCCCTTTCAGGAAATATATAAAGAGTATGCACAAATCAGCGCTCAGAAGCTTTGTCTCAGAAGGTTCAGCATGCAACATCAGAACATAGTCTGGCAAGACATCAGAAGATGGTCAAGGCAGAATCAGAACATGGGTCTATGAAAGCATCAGAAGAACTTGAGATCAGAAGCAGAAGCATTGAAGTTCTCATGGTATCACGCTCAGAAGCACTTCAAGGTCAGAAGACAAGAAGATGCTATGCACCAAGCTGTTTGACTCTGATGATATTCAAATATTATATTCACAAACATCAGATCAGAAGAAAGTACAGGTGGCAGGCTACGCTGACTGACAAAAGGAACGTTGGAAGCTATTAAAGGCAACGTCAGTAGACACAGCGTGAACAAGGCTCGAGGTAGTTGACAAAAGCGTGAAACATTAAATGCAAAGCTGTACGGAACACGCAAAGCATTAAATGCGCCCAACGGTCATCTTCTCAAACGCCTATAAATATGAAGTTCCGATGAGAAGCAAGGTTGACGATTTTGAAAGAACAAATTCTGAACGAAACAACTCTGAACCAAATTCTGTGAATATTAACTTGCTGAAACGCTGTTCAATTCAAAGCTCAGAAACTTCATCTTCATCAAAGCTCACTACATTGCTGCTGTAATATATTAGTGAGATTAAGCTTAAACGTTAAGATAAATATCACTGTTATGATTATAGCTTTTAAGAAGCATTGTAATACTCTTAGAATTGATTACATTAATTTGTAAGTAACTAGAGTGATCAAGTGTTGATCAGGATACTCTAGGAAGTCTTAGCTTGTGTCTAAGCAGTTGTAATTAGAGTGATCACGTGGTGGTCACTCTAAGAAAGTCTTAGCTTGTGTCTAAGCATTTGTTCCTGGAGTGATCAGGTTGTGATCAGGATACTCTAGAAGACACAGTCGCGGACTAAGTGGAAAACCATTGTAATCTGTTGCGATTAGTGGATTAAATCCTCAGGTGAGGTAAATCACTCCGTGGGGGTGGACTGGAGTAGTTTAGTTAACAACGAACCAGGATAAAATAACTGTGCATATTGTTTTTATCGTTCAAGTTTTTAGACTACACTTATTCAAACCCCCCCCCCCTTTCTAAGTGTTTTTCTATCCTTCAGACCTTCCAATTGCTCAGGATTTTACTGGAGGTATTGTGTTTGTTATACTTGGCATCAAAATAAAATTTCTTAAATTCAGATAATCATGATCGTAAGGTTTGAAGTGTGTATCATAGTATAATTCTCATGCCTGTTTTGAATTGAGATGCTTGTTGAGTCCGTGTGAACCTATTTGCATGCCAATCCAATTTAACTATTGTTGCAAACTATTAACATATGTTGTGTTTGATCTAAACATCATCATTACTTACAATTTTTAAAAACAAAGGAGATATTAGTAATGCATTCTCACTTGTTAAATCAAATATTTGTCATTTAAAAAGCATGGAAGCTATTGCTGAAAAGACGCAAGATGAAGCCGTTGGTAAAAGGCAATGCTAAAACATTGACGATATCTTCTTCTCAGTCACCAAATTTCGTGAACACTAGAAGAAAGAGTCAAAATTTTGTTTCTCCTTGAACGCGTACTTCCCGTAATAGTATCCCTCAATCAAAAACCATTCAAGCAAAAAATGATAAACTATGCAAACCAGATGATTCTGCAGGTTTAATATTAGAGAAACCTGAAGTTCATAGTGATGTTCCTGATCTACAAAACAACCTAACAGAACTAAACCTTTCATCTCAAAATCCAAACCCACTTTCTTGTGAAAATAAATGCTCTAGTGGCAAGGAAGCTCAATTTATTTCAGAACCAGTGGTTCAAAGAAATCAGGAACTCAAGGATAATCCGAAAGACAATGTAAAGTTTGTGGGGCTCTACATGCACCCAATGCATGTTTCATCATTACTTTTAAAAACAATTGGAGATGAAATCCACATTTGTGTTTTATGTGGCCTTCTGACAGATTAGAACAAAACTTTGTTTACATACAAGGTAGCTATCAAGGAACCGAATTTCGGTTGCCCCTCTGCCATGGCTCACACCCCGATAATGTTGCCAGATCCAAAAAATAACTTCATGACAGAAGTAAGTTACTTATTTTTTCCTTATTTACATTTTACCCAAACCTTTGGCTACATAAATGCTTACTTTCAAAATATATCACAGTTTTTGCTAGACTATGTTGGAAAGGACAGGGATGGAGTTGACTCCTGATGGACAGTTTATTGTCATAATAGGCAGCATAAGAACCCCAAATTGCAGGTTAACTGTTTCTACATGTTAGAATTGACATATATTGGAATAATATAAATAGAGTAATTAAATATATTATTTAATCCTAGGGAAAGTAAAATTGATTGTTGTTTCTCAACATGCACTTCAATTTGCTCGAAGAAAAATGGTTTGAAGATTGTTCATGTAGAAAGTGGTTATGCATCAGTTGTGGCAACATTGGAAGCTGTTGAAGACTTGCATTGTCTTTCAGTTTGTGGACCTAACCGACTTGTTTTCTGTTAAAGGAAGTTGGAACATACAAGTGTGGGTCATGAATTCAACATGGAGGTGATTTTAATGCATTCTCTTTGATTTTTCTTTCCCTTTTATGACGACAACAATGTTCTTTTCAAAATCATATCTCTTAAAAGATTTTACTTGTAGTGAATTTTATTGTTACACGTAACTTCTTCACCCCTTATTAAAAATTTTGGATTGAAAAGATAGAGCACTTCATCATTCCGTCTGCTGGTTCGACGTCTCCTGGCATTGTGGAGTTGAAGAGGGTCCCCAAGTGTGCTCATTTGGTTGTAGGTGGAAACATTTATGGGAAATTTAGTTTGTGGTATGTTGTCTATATTTACCTTGAAAGGATATCCTATTATACATTTAATTTGCTACAATTCGTTTAGGAACATTCTGAGGATTTTACATTATTACAAAGCAAAAACTAATGTTCTGTCCATAGTCAACATAATTTACTAGATTGTCAGGGAACCCTCTACCATAGTCAACATATTTTTTGTATTAATTGACTCGGAATATGAAGAACACGTTTGCCCTTTCCTTCTGTATATCTTGAACAGATTGAGATCTATATCTGTTTCAGAACATGTCACTGCTGGCTTTAATGCCACATTTTCATTCCCTCATTTCAACTTCTCTTCAAATTTCTTATTCAAAAAAACCTCTAACCTAGCTCAACAGTTGTTAAAAATAAGAAATATGGAAGTTCAGTTATAGTAATATCTCATTTACATATAAAAACTTGACCGTTTTCACGTATAAAAACTGTATGCATGACAACTGGTGTTGGTGTCTGTGGTGGTTACAGAATCATGAGCACAAGTGATGGTGTGGTATATATGTGGGATTTGTCTAGAGGCTCCAAGCTTGATACTCTGCACCATTTCAAGGGTATGTTGCACTGAACACTAATACTAGAAGTAGCAGTAAAATAATAAGTTACAATTATATCTCTCCACTACTTATCATCCTATGTCATTGTTTCCTTATAATCATCAAAATTATTGTTTATGTATTAATGTTGTGTCATTTTGAGGATTCATATTTTGACATATGGTTTCAATAAATGTTTGATTTTTAGATGACACTATCACAAGTATTGTTTTGGATGATTTGGATTCAAATTCAAGTGTTGCGGATGTCGCCGGGGAAGAAGGCCAACTGCTGCTTTATTTACATCGTGATCGGGACTCAACTGACTAGAGACAATGATATTGTTGCTTTATATATAAACACGGGTTTTGGGGTACTTTTGAAAACACACACAATGATGGAGGTAATGTGTTTTGATCATCAAACACATCAATCTGAATCTAGTTTGTACCAAAATATAATTGAAATGGCTATATTTTTGTAAAAATGTTTTTGATCCAATGTAACATGGCCAACCAGCTTTGGACCCATGTAGCTGAACTCCATAGTGTCGGCAAGTATGTTTTCTTTTATCATGTGTCGCTTTTATCGTTACACTTGAGGTTTGAATAACATGTTGAATGAGGTGTTTTGATCAGGTATGCGGCGGATGTTTATGTTATATTTTGTACTGGAAAGTGGGATGGAGTTGTGCCAAATGATCATATGCTGGAAAAAAATTGGGATTTTCTTTGTAAATTGCGAATTTCACAAAATTATATATTTCATTTATAGCTATTTTTTGGACAAAATGGCAATATGGATGATCAAGTTATTCTATTTGTATTGTTGAAGTTTATGCAGTAGATGGCAACAACAATACTTTTGTTTGTATATGGTTCTGCAAATCTATTTGAGACCTTTTGTAACTTTTTGAGCTATAAGAAATAGGACAGCCATCATTGTCTTTGTTTTTCAATTCACTCATTTCTCTATTCTTAAATTTTATTGACGAAAGAAACACAGCTTCATTTAAAATATATATTGTTTGAATTCAACTCAAGAGCAATTTATTAAATGATTCGATTCCTATAAAAAAATATATTTAAAAATTATTTTAATTTTTGAATTTTTGAATATGTGAGGTGTTGTCATTATAATAATCTTGAATTTAATGAAATTGATATGTATTTGTGAATTTGTGTTTTGTTAGTCATTTGAGATTTTTAAGTATCATTTTAGCTAGTCATATTAATTTTAAAATGTGTATTTTGTAAATCATTTTAATTTTTAAATTTATTTTTTAATAGTCAATTCAATTTTTATAATTTAAAAATGTCTCCTCCTGATGTATGTATTCTTGATTCTGATCTAGATGACATTTCTCCTCCTAATGTATGTGTTCCTGATTCCATTCTGGACGAGTCTCAAGCACATGATAGTTTCAAGTCAGTGCAAAATGACCTTCCAATTGCTCAGGATTTTACTGGAGGTAATGTGTTGGTTATACTTGGCATCAAAATAAAAGTTCTTAAATTTAGATAATCATGATCGTAAGGTTTGAAGTGTGTATCATAGTATAATTCTTCTGCCTGTTTTGAATTGAGATGCTTGTTAAATCTGTATCAACCTATTTGCATGCCAATCCAACTTAACTATTGTTGCAAACTATAAACATATGTTGTGTTTGATCTAAACATCATCATTACTTACAATTTTTAAAAACAAATGAGATATTAGTAATGCATTCTCACTTTTTAAATCAAAGATTTATCATTTAAAAAGCATGGAAACTAATGCTGAAAAGACGCAAGATGAAGTCGTTGGTAAAAGGCAATGCTAAAACATTGGCGATATCTTCCTCTCAGTCACCAAATTTCATAAACACTAGAAGAAAGAGGCAAAATTTTGTTTCTCCATGAACACGTACTTCCCGCAACAGTATCCCTCAATCAAAAACCATTCAAGCAAAAAATGATAAACTATGCAAACTAGATGATTCTGCAGGTTTAATATTAGAGAAACCTGAAGTTCATAGTGATGTTCCAGATCTAATAAACAACCTAACAGAACTAAACCTTTCATCTCAAAGTCCAAACTCACTTTCCTGTGAAAATAAATGCTCTGGAGGCAAGGAAGCTCAATTTATTTCAGAACCAATGGTTCAAAGAAATCAGGAACTTAAGGATAATCTGAAAGACAATGTAAAGTTTGTGGGGCTCTACATGCACCCAATGTGTGTTTCATCATTACTTTTAAAAACAGTTGGAGATGAAATCCACATTTGTGTTTTATGTGGCCTTCTGACAGATTAAAACAAAACTCTGTTTACATACAAGGTAGCTATCAAGAAATCGAATTTCGGTTGCCCCTCTGCCATGGCTCACACCCCGATAATGTTGCCAGATCCAAAATATAACTTCATGACATAAGTAAGTTACTTATTTTTTCCTTATTTACATTTTACCCAAACCTTTGGCTACATAAATGCTTACTTTCAAAGTATATCACATTTTTTTCTAGACTATGGTGGAAAGGACAGGGATGGAGTTGACTCCTGATGGACAGTTTATTGTCTTAATAGGCAGCATAAGAACCCCAAATTGCAGGTTAACTGTTTCTACATGTTAGAATTGATATATATTGGAATAATATAAATAGAGTAATTAAATATATTATTTAATCCTAGGGAAAGTATAATTGATTGTTGTTTCTCAACATGCACTTCAATTTGCTCGAAGAAAAATGGTTTGAAGATTGTTCATGTAGAAAGTGGTTATGCATTAGTTGTGGCAACATTGGAAGCTGTTGAAGACTTGCATTGTATTTCAGTTTGTGGACCTAACCGACTTGTTTCTGTTAGAGGAAGTTGGAACATACAAGTGTGGGTCATGAATTCAACATGGAGGTGATTTTAATGCATTCTCTTTGATTTTTCTTTCCCTTTTATGACGACAACAATGTTCTTTTCAAAATCATATCTCTTAAAAGTTTTTACTTGTAGTGAGTTTTATTGTTACACATAACTTCTTCACCCCTTATTAACAATTTTGCATTGAAAAGATAGAGCACTTCATCATTCTGTCTGCTGGTTCGACGTCCCCTGGCATTGTGGAGTTGAAGAGGGTCCCCAAGTGTGCTCATTTGGTTGTAGGTGGAAACATTTATGGGAAATTTAGTTTATGGTATGTTGTCTATATTTACCTTGAAAGGATATCCTATTATACATTTAATTTGCCACAATTGGTTTAGGAACGTTCTGAGGATTTTACATTATTACAAAGCAAGAACTAATGTTCTGTCCATAGTCAACATAATTTACTAGATTGGCAGGGAACCGGCTACCATAGTCAACATATTTTTTTGTATTAATTGACTCGGAATATGAAGAACATGTTTGCCCTTTCCTTCTGTATATCTTGAACAGATTGAGATCTTTATCTGTTTCAGAACATGACATTGCTGGCTTTAATGCCACATTTTCATTCCCTCATTTCAAAATCTCTTCAAATTTCTTATTCAAAAAAACTTCTAACCTAGCTCAACAGTTCTTAAAAATAAGAAATATGGAAGTTCAGTTATAGTAATATCTCATTTACAAATAAAAACTTGACCGTTTTCACGTATCAAAATTGTATGCAGGACAACTGGTGTTGGTGTCTGTGGTGGTTATAGAATCATGAGCACAAGTGATGGTGTGGTATATATGTGGGATTTGTCTAGAGGCTCCAAGCTTTGATACTCGGCACCATTTCAAGGGTATGTTGCACTGAACACTAATACTAGAAGTAGCAGTAAAATAATAAGTTACAATTATATCTCTCCACTGTTTATCATCCTATGTCATTGTTTCCTTATAATCATCAAAATTATTGTTTATGTATTAGTGTTTTGTCATTTTGAGGATTCATATTTTGACATATGGTTTCAATAAATGTTTTATTTTTAGATGACACTATCACAAGTATTGTTTCGGATGATTTGGATTCAAATTCAAGTGTTGTGGGTGCCGCTGGGGAAGAAGGCTAACTACTGCTTTTTTTTACATCGTGATCGGGACTCAACTGATTAGAGATAATGATACTGTTGCTTTATATATAAACACGGGTTTTGGGGTACTTTTGAAAACACACACAATGATGGAGGTAATGTGTTTTGATCATCAAACACGGCAATCTGAATCTAGTTTGTACCAAAATACAATTGAAATGGCTATATTTTTGTAAAAATGTTTTTGATCCAATGTAACATGGCCAACCAGCTTTAGACCCATGTAACTGAACTCCATAGTGTCGGCAAGTATGTTTTCTTTTATCATGTGTCGCTTTTATCGTTACACTTGAGGTTTGAATAACATGTTGAATGCGGTGTTTTGATCAGGTATGTGGCGGATGTTTATGCTATGTTTTGGACTGGAAAGTGGGATGAAGTTATGCCAAATGATCATATGCTGAACAAATATTGGGATTTTCTTCATAAATTGTGAATTTCACAAGATTATATATTTAATTTATAGCTATTTTTTGACAAAATGGCAATATGGATGATCAAGTTATTCTATTTTTATTGCTGAAGTTTATGCAGTAGATGGCAACAACAATACTTTTGTTTGTATATGGTTCTGCAAATCTATTTGAGACCTTTTGTAACTTTTTGAGCTATAAGAAATAGGACAGTCATCACTGTCTTTGTTTTTCAATTCACTCCTTTCTCTATTCTTAAATTTTATTGAAGAAAGAAACACAGCTGTATTTAAAATATATATTGTTTGAATTCAACTCAAGAGCAATTTATTAAATGATTCGATTCCTATAAAAAAAGATATTTAAAAATTATTTTAATTTTTGAATTTTTGAATATGTGAGGTGTTGTCATTATAATAATCTTGAATTTAATGAAATTGATATGTATTTGTGAATTTGTGTTTTGTTAGTCATTTGAGATTTTTAAGTATCATTTTAGCTAGTCCTATTAATTTTAAAATGTGTATTTTGTAAATCATTTTAATTTTTAAATTTTTTTTCATTAGTCAATTCAATTTTTATAATTTAAAAAAAGTATTTATAGAATTGTTTACATATTTAATATATTTAGAGATTATAATGACAACAGTTATGATACATTCCTGAAAATAATCACTTTTCTCTTTTACTAATTTGAAGATCATGATTTACGGTTTTTACAATTTAAGAAGAAAAAATGGTGATATTATTTTTGCCGTAAAACACACGTCATCTTGTGTTTTTTAAAATTCTTTTGGAGTGGTTGTGTGTTGGGCTAAAATATATGGTTGAGTTATTTTTTTATTTAATTAGAGACTAATTTTTTTTCTTCTAAAATTCAAAATTAAAAAAAAAAAAAGTTTTGCAATTTTATTGTTTTTTATTACCGATAGTGTATAGACTATAAGACTATTATAACTAATATTGTAACCTGACTACGACCAATTATTATTGAACACCATTATGACTGCTTGTGATTGGGGTGACAAAATGGGTCATGCCTACCGTATATGCCATCACTTTTTTGCATGACGGACCAGATTTTAGACCTGTACCCTCTAATAGGCCGTCCCGTTTTTTTTTAGACTTTTGCGGGCGCGAACATTAACATAAAAATTTGCAATTTTTAGGCTTAAAATGTGCAATGCCCAACCCGCCCTACACTCATTTGATTTCCGAGGAGAGACAAAGTTTTAGGACAACGCCTTCAACAAAGCCTACACCGTCCCGCCCTGTTTTCTAGTGGGCTTTTGCGAGACGGGCATGCCCGTTTGCCACCCCTACATATGATCACTATCATATAATCTCCCATCTGACCACCACTAATTACCATTATACCCACCATTTATCATCACTTTATCCAACTCCGATGATCACTTTTTGCACACCATTCTAACAACCTAAAATTACCATTTTAATCACTATCAACCACCATTGTGATCATTGTCGAACATTAATCTAATCATAAACTCTAACCATCGTAAACCACCATTTTGAATGTCAGTGATTGCCACCACCGACTATTAATATGACCACTTTAATTTGCTCACGATTTAGAATTGGGTTAAGTAAGTTTTTAATCCTCCCAAATATTGCCCATTTTAATTTAAGTCCCTCAAAAAAAATTCTTCAAAGAAAAAAAAAGAAACTAAAATCAAATAATAACAAATAAGTAATGGAGCACAATTCGTAAATGTATGAGCAATTTTCTCTTAATTATTACAAAACTTTAAGCAACTACATATAACTATATATGTATATCATGTATTTATTTTATTGTTTAAGTTAGTGCAAAACAAATAAAACAATTTATATTAAAAATAGATTATTATATTTGAAATATACTTATATTTTTCATACATTTAATAACTACACATGTTTAATAACTATATGATGGCGATTTTTTTAAATCCACTAGTGATTTGAAACAGGTTATATTTTAAGAAGTTACTAGAAGGATTTTAAATTCCTTTAGTTTTAGTACTTATATAAATTCTATACCAGGGAAGAAAGCATTAGGAGTTGGAAAAGAAAGTTTAATGACAATGCAAGTGCAAATTTAATGTTGTCTGAAAAAACATTAAGAGCTTGAAGAAGACGAAGGAACATGTGTTTGAGCGGCATGGTAAAAAGAGAAGAAGAATAGTTAAATAAATCTAAGCGTTTTAGAGTTAGCGAGGTTTGAAATCCTATTAATATAAAGCATTTTTTAGTCAAAACTTTAAATGAGGTGGCATGTAATGTGGTGTGCCACGCCAACTTCCGTTAGAGGAAATAGACACTAGAGAACAAAAATGTGGAAGGAAAATTTTATAAGGACCATTTTTTAAAGAAAAAATTCTTAGAGATTAAAATTGAATATGGAATTATTTGTCGCCACGAAAAATATATTTAACCCTTTAAAGATATATTAAATCCCACTTTAATTTGCTAACAAATTGTTTAATTTTAAATATATTTTTTATGAATATTTATTTTATAAGAAATAAATATTTTATATTCAAGTCTCCTCCCTACACCTCTTTTTAGTCACCAGACCCTATTTTTTCCATTATTCTCTATTTTCTAATTTTGAATTATTTTTAATAAATTAATACTATTTTAATATTTCTATTATTCACTAATTAATAAAAAAATATAATAATATGGTTAACTCTTAAGTTTTTAATATTCTAATTAAATTAAAACACTCATTATTCTCGATTAATTATTCCATCACAAAAAATAAATAAATTAAATAAACACATAATCATAAAACACACCAAAAATTCTCAAATAATTATTTAAAAATAATTGTAAAATATGTTAATACTATTCAAAACAAAATTTGTTTGGCTAAAATGAGAAGGAGTTAATTTTTACTTAATTTCAAAATAATTTTCTACTAAAACTCAATCAAAAAACTACTTTTTAGATTTTATTTTCATTTTTAAGTTAAGACGAGATCACTGACCACCATTGACTACTTGTGCTTATTGATCCCCACTCCGTTATCATATGATCACTAATTTGACCATTGTCGAATACTGGTAATCGCAACTCCGAGCATTATATGTTGTTAATATGATCATAATCACCCATCTTCGACTACTATTTTAATCATTATAGAAAAAAGTTTTAACATAAGTACATTAATTTAATATAGTTATTTATCATATATATTATAATTAATAGATTAAAAATATCATTAATTCAGCTTAATTGATTATTATGTAAAAATATTTGGTTGGGGAGTATCGATTTGAATTTGCAACATTCATTTTTTTAATAGAATGTCTTGATCATTAAATAATTAGATAAAAAAATTAATAATTAAAAAATATTAAGAGTCGTGTTAAAAATATTTATTAAGATGTGAAATTAAAAAACTAAAAGAGTATGTAGTATAAAATTATAAATAAAAAGTGTTTGGATTGAAATCAAAATAAAAAATGAAAAAAAATCTTATAAATCCTTCATTACTTTTTTTTTTAATTCTGACTACGCGTCAACAAATTTTCCACTAAATAATTTCTATTGATTAATTGTTATTATTTTAAACCAATATGTTATTTTTAATAAAATTTAAATTCATACTATATAATTCTAATTATTTAATTGTTATTATTTCTAAATCCATATTGTTATTAATTTATACTATTTAATTTCAATTCTCTAACTTGGAGGTCTTTAAGACACTATTTGTAATCGAGTGCAGCTTTTGTCAAGATGGAGAGAGGGCCCAATGGCTTCGTGCTAGCGATGCACCACCGATTCAATTGACAAGTGACACTAAGTGGAATAAATCTTCGGTTGGTCGCTTTAAGTGCAACAATGATGCATCCCTCTCTAATAATAACGTATGCATAGGTGCTTATCTTAGAGATGAAGATGGTCATGTTGTTGTAGTTCGAACAAAATGGTTTTCTCCTAGTACAAATGTTGATATTGATGAAGCTCTAAGTCTTATGGCATCCATTAAATGGATGCATGAGCTCGAATATGACAATTTGGATTTCGAATTGGATGCTAAAAGCATTGTATACAAAATGAACACTCCAAAATCAAACGACTAAGATTTTGGTGTTGTTACACGTGATTGTAAGCTCACACTTTTATTAAGATTTATCATGTTAAGTTCGCTAGGAGACAAGCTAATGAGGTTGCTCATGTTTTCACACAGGTTGCTCATGTTTTGCACGGCGGCAAAGTCCCATAATGAGACCAGGAAAGGTAAGCTGAGCTGCCGGTTTGGTTCCTAACTTGTGATCACTAGAGGCGACCTCTTGTGTCTCCTGAGAGATAATCTGAGCAACATCCACTTCCTCACCACTCATTATCCAATAGAGAAGGCAAGACATATCTATGGTGAGGTCTGAGTTATGACTCCTTGGCTTAATGCTGTGTAGCAAGAGGATCAGGTAAAGTTGGGCCTTACGGTTCATATTACCCCTATCCATTCTAGTAGGTAAGCCAGCAGGATTAAGGGTAAACTCTCTTCTAAATTCCAATCTCTCGCCGCCACCTTCCGAGCATATGCACACTTCCCATTTGGTGGAAACTGCAAGGGATCACCAATGTAACTTCTTATTGCATCCATTGTAAAAGATACAACCCTCCCTCTCACATACGACTTGAAAGAATACCTTACACCCTCCACCAGTATGGCATTGGCGTAGAATTCACGCACACTGTCATAATTAATCTGGGTCAAAGGTGAGAGTACTTTACCCCATCCACGGGTTTCCATATTCTCTACAAAGTCTCAATACAAACCGGTAGGAGGTAGGTTGAAAATCTTTTCACTCCACATTTTCCTATCACAGAGCTTCTCAAACCTCTCTTGTTGAAAAGGCCCCATGAATCTATGTGTGTCAGAAGGGTTTGGGGGAGGCACTGGAGTTGTCCCGAAACTGGAACCTAGGAGCTGACGAGCTCTTTTTCCTCTCTCGGATCTTGATGACATCTGCAAAATCAAAACAAAAAATGCACCAAACAGCATCAAAATCACAACCATTTAATCCCTAAGAGTCTTTTATAGCATGCTGAGACCAAGCTACGAGCCACAATGCAACATCATAACAGAAAAAAATCTACATACAGTAGGTTCCCCTTAGCGGACCTGCGATTTTTCACAAAAATGCTGCAGAACACAGGTCTTCCCAGATTCAGTTTTAGGGCTTCAAAGCCCTCACCAACACACAAAATTAATAGCAATAGCAGAATGAAGATGATTATGAACTGAACCCTAACACAAAATTGATAAACCCTAACACAACCTAAACCTCATCTAAAAATTTACAAACGTTTTCTTCCTAAGATAACAGTCATGAACAAAACCTAATCCTAATTCACATATTAATCACACTATGAACGTCCTTCTACATAAACCTAATGTCTAACAATTAAAACTGAAAATAATTGATAAAAAAGAACACAAACCTCCTTCTAGATAAACCTAATGTCTAACAATTAAAACTGAAAATAATTGATAAAAAAGAACACAAACCTCAAAGGTAGCAGAAAAGTGAACAAGAACATTGAATTTTTACAGAAAAATGAAAACTTCACACATGATAACAATGGATGCTTGGTTGTGGGAGAAGAAGGAAGGGAGAAATCTTTTGAAAAGTTTTGAAAAGTGGTGAACTAGGGTTCAAACTTGCTCAGCCACTCAAACAAAATGTTTTTGGGCCTTTGGACCGGGTTTGGTCCATTGGGCCCTTCTAATTTTTTTTTGGTTTTACGCAGGTCTGCTTAGCGGACTGAGCTCCGCTAAGCGATGATAGCAAAACCTGGTTTTTCACGTGCTGCATCAGACCTGCCTTGCCCGACTTTTCTCCACCGACTCCCTAACATCCAAAACACTTAAAAACATTAAATACTTACAATGTTGGGTTGCCTCCCAACTAGCGCTTTTTTTAACGTCGGTCAGCTCGATGGTCCATGGAGGCTTCACGGATCAAAGAACGGAACGGCTTCTGCACTTTGGTCGACTTCACCACCAAGATACACTTTGAGCCTTTGACCATTGACTGTCCAACTTTCATTTGTTGCCGGATTTTCAAGAACAGCCGCTCCATAATTTTTCACTTCTTTGATTCGGAACGGCCCCGACCATTTAGACTTTTAACTTTTCAGGAAACAACTTCAATCTTGAATTGTATAACAACACCAATTGTCCTTCCTTGAAATCCTTCTCCACTATCTTCTTGTCATGGTATCCTTTCACTTTCTCCTTGTAGATTTTGTTGGATTCATAGGCTTGAAGTCTCAATTCTTCCATTTCATGCAATTGTAACTTTCTCTTGTCACCACACAACTTAGGATCAAAATTTAGCAACTTCAAAGCCCAATACGCCTTATGTTCCAACTCCACGGGTAAATGACAACTCTTCCCATATACCATTTGAAACAGAGTGAGACCAATCGGTGCCTTCTAAGCGGTCTGATAGGCCCATAAAGCCTCGTCTAACCTTTGCGCCCAATCCTTTCTTGAAGATGAAACTGTTTTTTCCAAAATCCTCTTTATCTCACGATTGGATACCTCCGCTTGTCCATTGGCTTATGGATGGTAGGGCATTGTAACCTTGTGTTTCACACCATAATGCTCCAAGACTTTTTCAAGTGAAGTGTTACAAAAATGTGGACCTCCATCACTAATTAGGACTCTCGGTGTACCAAACCGCATAAAGATGTTTTTCTTCAAGAATTTGATCACGGTTTTGCCTTCTGCCTTAGCACACGCAGTTGCTTCTACCCATTTGGAAACATAATCAACCGCCACCAAAATGTATTCACAAGCAAACGATGGTGGAAATGGGCCAACAAAGTCTATACCCCAACAATCAAAAACCTCCACTTCCAACATGTTATGCAACGACATCTCATTTCTCTTGCTCACTCCAACACTTCTTTGACAATTGCCAGAACTTTGAGCATGTAAGTAGGCATCTTTGAACAAGGTAGGCCAAAAGAATCTCGATTGAAGAATTTTTGTCGCCGTCCATTGTCCACTATAATGTCCACCATAAGGTGATTTATAACAATGCCACAAAATACGCTTAGTTTCTTCCTTCGTCACACACCTCCTTAACACATTATCAATACCAATTTTGAACAAGTAAGGATCATCCCACAGAACTTTGCATCATGAAGAAACTTCTTTCTTGCATTCTTACTCAAATCTTTCGGTATCCATCTCGTAACCTTATGATTCGCCATGTTCGCAAACCACGGTCTTTCTTGCACCATAAACAAATTCTCATCCGAGAAGGACTCCAAAACTTCTTCTTCTTGGTTTGTCACTTCTTCATTCACCAACCTTGATAAATGGTCCGCCACCAAGTTTTCTGCTCCCTTTTTATCTCGAATCTCTAAGTCGAACTCTTGCAACAACAAGATCAACCTAATGAGCCTTTGCTTTGAATCCGGCTTGGTGAGCCAATACTTTATAGTTGGATGGTCAGTGTACACAACAACTTTCAACCCAATTAAATAGGACCTAAATTTTTCTAATGCATACACAATAGCTAGTAGTTATTTTTCAGTGGTTGCATAATTGATTTGTGCTTCATTAATAACCTTAATAGCATAATGTATGGCATGAAAAAAATTTCCTTTTATTTGACCCAACACCGTACCAACCGCATAATCGCTAGCGTCACACATTAGTTCAAAATCAAGTTTCCAATCGGGCGCTATGATTATGGGTGCAGTGGTCAATTTGTGTTTCAATTCATTGAAAGCTAATAAACATGCATCATCAAAAATAAAAGGCTTATCTTTATTTAGCTAGTTGCTTAATGGCTTTGCAATCTTTGAGAAGTCCTTGATAAACCTCCTATAGAATCAATCCCATATGACCCAAGAAACTTCGAATTCCTTTGACATTCAACGGTAATGGTAGCTTTTCAATGACTTATACTTTTGCTCGATTACCTTCAATGCCTTTGGAAGAGACTTTGTGACCAAGGACAATGCCCTCGGTAACCATGAAATTACACTTTTCCCAATTAAGCACCAAGCTGGTTTCAACACATCTTTTCAACACAATATCCAAATTATTCAAACAAAGATCAAATGATACTCCAAAAACGGAGAAGTCGTCCATGAAAACTTCCATTGTCTTTTCAATGAGGTCCGAGAAGATAGCTTGCATACATCTTTGGAAAGTGGTTGGTGCATTACACAACCCAAATGGCATTCGTCTATAAGAAACAACTCCGAATGGACAAGTGAAAGTCGTTTTCTCTTGATCTTCCGAAATTTGGTTGTACCCGTAATAGCCATCTAAGAAAAAATAAAACTCTTGACCCGACAATCTCTCTAACATTTGATCCATGAAAGGTAAAGGGAAGTGATCTTTCCTTGTCGCTTGATTAAGCTTTCGGTAATCAATGCACATCCTCCACCCCATCACCGTTCTTGTCGGAATCAACTCATTCTTCTCATTTGTGATCACGGTCATTCCACCCTTCTTTGGTACCACTTGAACTGGACTCACCCATGTACTATCAGAGATAGGATAAATCATTCCGGCCTCTAATAGTTTCACCACTTCCTTTCTGACAACCTCTTTCATAGTAGGATTCAAGCGGCGTTGAGGTTGAGAAACCGACTTGAAATCCTCCTCCATCATGATTTTATGCATATAAAAAGCTGGACTAATCCCTTTTAGATTAGAAAGAACCCAACCTATTGCTTCCATGTTAGCTTTCAACACATGAATTAACTTCTTCTCCTCCTTGCTTGACAATGAACCACTAATGATCATCGGTTTCTTCTCACCTTCTTCAAGAAAAACATATTTCAAGTGGGATGGTAACATATTCAATTCTAACTTTGCATTATCAATATTTGTCTCATCCTTCAACTCTTCAATCTTTTCCTCAAAAGGATTTATCTCTTTGGCTACATCAAGATCTTGCAAACATTCTTCAATCTCATTTTCCTCGTCTTCATTAAGAACTTCAAGAGCTTTAGTTAATGTTTTCTCGAGAGGGGCAAACAAATGAACTTGACTTTCAACCTTCATTATAGCTTCCTCTGTAGCATCAATTCTAAAATAATCGCCTTTATCACTTGGATGTTTCATAGCTTCAAAGAGATCAAAACAAACTTCTTCATCTTGGAATCTCAACTTCATTAAGCCATCATCAATATTGATCATCATCCTTGTCGTTTCATGAAAGGCCTTCCAAGAATCAAGGTGTCTCAATATCTTCCTTCCTGTCGATCACAACAAAATCAACGGGAAACAAGAACTTATCAACTTTCACAAGTAAATCTTCTGCAACTCCATAAGGGCGAGTTGTGGACTTATCGGCAAGTTGTAATGTCATTCTCGTTGCTTTTAAGTCAAAAATGCTTAACCTCTTCACTATGGAGAACGTAATATATTTGATACTAGACCCCAAATCAACTAAACCTTTTCCAACATGAATATCACCAATGGTAGCCGGCAAAGTGACTCCTCTTGGATCGCTCTCTTTTCTCGGTAAGATACATTGAATGATTGCACTACACTTCGCATCAAGAATTACAGTTTCAGGCTCGGTGTACCTTTTCTTCTTTGTGAGAATATCTTTCATGAACTTTGCGTACTTCGGAATTTGCTCCAAAGCTTCAGAAAAAGGAATGTTAATTTGCAATTGTCAAAATATGTCCATGAATCGAGCATAGAGTCTTTCATTGTCCTTCCTCGTAGGAGCATGAGGATATGGTAAGTTACGAACCAGTGGGCTTACTCCTTTCTTCTTCCCTTCTTGAATTTTTTTCTTCTTCTACCCATTTTTTTCTTTCTCTAGCTCTTCTTTTTCAACTTTCTCCTTTTCAACTAAAACTTCCTCATTTTTCTTTTTTTCTACTTCATTCTCTTTTTCTATCCTATCCTCCTCATTTTCAACCTCCTTTTAAACTCCATTCTCAACTACTCTCCCACTCCTTGTCACAATTTCTTTGCAATGCTCCTTTGGATTCGGTTGAGTGTTAGCTGGAAATGACGGTCCAGTTTGCGTTTCAGCCAATTGCTTGGCTAATTGTCCCACTTGAGTCTCAAGATTCTTGATTGCCGCTTAATCACTCTTTTGGTTTGCCATTGAAGCTTGCATAAATTGATTCAATGTTTCTTCTAACTTTGAAGGCTTCTCTTGAGGAGGTGGTTGTTGATAAGAATTTTGTCTGTTGAAATTCTCCGGTCTCCACCCTTGGACATATGGTTGTGCATTTTGCCTCTGTTGATACCCCCTTGGTTTTGATAAGGAGCTTGCCGTTGTGGGTAGCCTCATTGGTTCTGATTTCCCATGTAATCCGCCTTTGCATTAATTGGTGGACACTATCCAGTAGGGTGTTCTCCACTACAAAGTTCACATAGAGCAACTTGTTTGTTCTTGCTGGGGAGTTCTTGTAACTCTTTAAGTTGTTGGGGGAAGCCTTTCCATTTGCTTGGTAAGCTCCTCCACTTGTTGAGAGAGTAGCTTATTTTGAGAAAGAATCGCATCGTTGATACCAAGCTCAATAATACCGGGCTTCCTTTGTGGAGTCCCCCGGTTGTGTTGAACTTGATGATCATTTCTGGCCATTTTTTCAATTTTTTCAATTGCTTCCTCTACTGTCTTCACCATCAAAGAAACTCCAGCAGTCACATCTAACAAAAACTTGGGTTATGGTTGTAGGCCTTTACGAAAAATATGAATCTGAGTAAGTTCATCAAAACCATGACTAGGACATTTCCTCAACATTGACTTATACCTTTCACATGCTTCATTGAGAGATTCATTAACACCTTGAGAGAACACTGAGATAGTTGTTTTAGCTTCCAATAACCTTGATTGAGGGAAAAATTTGTCAAGAAACTTCTCTTCCAACTCATTCTAGTTTGTCATAATTTGGATGGGTTGGTCAAGATACCAATCCTTAGATTTTCCAATCAAAGAATGAGGGAACAACCTCTTGAAAACCTGTTCTTCCTCCCGTTCGGGAGCTCTAACCGCACCAACAATCTCATAGAACTTTGTCAAGTGAGTGTATGGATCTTCATGATCAAGCCCTGAAAAGGGACTAGCATATAACAGCAGAAGAATGTCAGTCTTCATCTCTGAGTTTCTCGCATTATTATCATTTCTTGCAAATTGAGCCTCTCTCCTCGGACTATTTGCACATGGTGGTCTTGGGTTTGGTGGTGGTGGATTGCCTTCTCCCTCCATCTCTTCTTCAATAGCTTGAGAAGTTAAAGAAGTAGTAGCTTCTGATCTTAACCTCCTTTCTTTGGCTAGTTTCCTCCTTCTTCTTGTTTTGGTATTTAGTCTACGTGCAGTCCTTTCAATCTCGGGATTAAAGAGGAGTTGGTCTGCAGGTATACTTCCTTGCATAAACAAAAGCTGAAACACTAACCAAACAAGTGAGCCAAGACTAGGAAATAATTTTTAATTTTAGTAATATAAGTACTACTCAAAACACAAAAAACTATTGCAATGCTTGTAATATCTAAACGCCAATCCCCGATAACGGCGCCATTTTGTTAAAAGGGTAAGTATTTCCTTTATAGTTTCCACAGGGATTAGTGCGATACTACCGCCGTTCTACAGTTAAATGTGTTTTGAGCTAAGGTTTTGTAAGAGTTCGGTAACATGAAATATGGATTGCATAAAAAGTAAACAAAGATAGCAAACTAGGGTTTAAAAATGATTTGAGAAAAATGTGCCAAGATTAGTTTTTGTTAGCTTGCTTTATATATACTCGATTAACCATGCATATGAGCTTATTAATGATTAATACAATCACGTATCCTCTCGATACCGTTTATCTCTAAAGCAATATCGTGAATATTATCATATTAACCATTAGATGATCTCGCATGCCAACAATCAACATGATAATCTTAAAACCTTGGTACAAGTGATTATCAACTCACAAATCTATCTCTAGAGTTTTTTTATTGATAGATGAATATCTTTTAGGTCAAGGTTTGAAACATATCTCTCAATAGTGATTCAAAACAACAAATAGAACATGAATAACAAGATATTTATCATATATTAATCATCAACCAAGTTCATACACAAAAGATTAAAAGAAATACATATTTACAAACTAACTACCTCTAATCTTGACACAAAAAGATGTTTAGCTCTCCATAGTCATGGAAGCTTCAACCACAAGGAACATGATAAGATTTGCTAGCATCAAACTCAAAGAAGATGAAGATGGATGCTTGGAAATCTTGAAGTTTTCTCCTTTTCTTTGTATTTCTCTCCTCTTCTCTCTTGCCCTAGGTTGTTGTTCAAAAGTATGATGAAAAAGTAGATAAGATCCCCCAAAATATCTACCAAAGTGCCTAAAATGACAAGTGGTCAAAAAGTAGCTCCGCTAAGCGGATTAGACAAAATATTTGAAAAGTAAACGGAGTCCGCTTAGCGAGATTGGTCCGCTGAGCAGACACAAAAATGTGGTTTGCTTCTGTTTTGTGTTGTACAAAGCACGCTTGAAGTTGGCTTTATGAATGAAATCTTCATTAAGCGCAGTGGAGGGCCGCTTAGCGAGCTGGCTGATATACAACTTCTTCCTTTTGCTGCCAAGCCTCCTTTTAAGACCATTCCTTCCAGACTTTCCGTACTACTCTTGCCAAAAGATTAAATACCTATAAAAAGTAAAGAAAAGTCATAAATCTTACTATTTAAAATCAAAACAAAATCTTATTTATTTACCAAAGTATCATGCCTTAATGAATCAAAACTTGGGAAAAGAGTTGAAAAATACCACAAAATAGGTACAAATTGGATTATAACAGAAAGTCATGAATACTTTCATCATATTTCATCCTTAGATTCTCGAATTGAGTGGTTAGCAGCTGAAGTCTGGACATCTTCACTTTGGATGTGCCTTCATGAGCAGTTTTGAGAATTTCTCATACATCCTTGGCTAATTCACACGTGTTTACCAATCTGAAGATGTTCTTGACAGTTGAATTAAAGATGGAATTCAGGGCTTTAGAATTTCCAAGAGTAAGTTCATCATCTTCTTTGTCCCAGTCTTCCTCAGGCTTTAGCATAGTCGTGGGTTGTTTGTCTGTTCCTATAACAACCGGATGCTTCCATCCTTTCAAGACTGCCTTCCAAGTCTGGTTATCTATGGATTTCAAGAAAGCCACCATACGAGGTTACCAGTAGTCGTAGTTGCTTCCATCCAGAACAGGTGGTCTGTTCAAAAATCTTACTTCCTTGTTCATCGTACCAGTAAGTAACCTCCTTAGATCTCACCCAGATTCAGAGCAGGATGCCTTCTCTGATACCAATTGAAATTCTGGTATCAAATTTGTGATGTCGAATGAGCTGTCACGATACAATATCTGAGCACTAAGCAGTTATGAACAAGTTGATAATAGCGACAATAATAGTGTTGAGAGTAATGAAGACAGCGATATGTTAACCCAGTTCGGAACAACCTTCCTACTTTAGGGGCTACTAAGCCAGGGATGAAACCATCTCCGATAGTATCAATTCAGAGTTAAACTCTCTTGTTTAAAACTCCTCACTTAATCACTACCCTTCCTATGACTTCTACCTAAGACTCACCAAAGGTATGAGGCCCTCCTCAAATCCCTTCAATCACAACACCCTGTGAAAAAATAAAATAAACAATAAACATAGAAGACACTCTTCAAAGACACACAATCCTCAATGCTTAAAAGCTTATGAGGACGAAATATTCTCCTTGCTTAACAGCTTCGGAGATCACACAGCATTCAACATCTACAGGTTTGTGAATGCACACATATGGAACTTACAGCAAAAATAAGGATTCCTATAACCCTAAAGCATAAATACTTGTTCCACCTAAAACTAGGTTACAGCCCTTCTATTTATAAGTTTAACATCGATTGGACTGGGCTTTAAAATACAGCAAAGAGGCTGCCAAAAATCAGCTTCTTGTTCTCCAAGAAAATAGGTCTTCAATCCAAACTTTCCTATATTGTCTCCAATAATAGAAGGTGTGGCAATTTCTTGATTGAATCAATCTTGGATAACACATCAGCTAATTGATTATTCCCGAATATTCTGTAGCTGAAACACGAGATTCCTATAGCAATAAAAACGCCTGATTCACTTGACAGGTCAGCTTCTACAGTCAGGATGTCATATCAGACATGTTGTGACATCTTGTTTGACATGTTGAAGTCTGAACGCTAGTTCATATTGCATTTCTTTCAACATTATCTTCCTCAGTATGTTTTACCAAAATGCATGCCAACCTCAGAGAAACTACACCAAGTTATTGGAGATTGTTTTAAACTGTAGAACATTTTCTTTAATTTGTAGAACATTAACTCTTTTTTCACAACAAAACCTAAGGGTTGTTCTACATATACCTCGTCTTCAAGCAGTTCGTTCATAAATGTAGATTTGACATCCATTGGGTAGATGGACCAATTACTGTTATTTGCAATACTAACAACTAGTCTAATGGTTTTAATTCTAGTCACTGGTGCAAATACCTATTCAAAATATAAGTCTTATCTTTTAAAAAATCTCTTTGCAACTAATTGAGCCTTATGCTTGATTATTTTACCCTTAGGATTTGCCTTCAGTTTGTCCATCCATTCTACACCAATTGACTTGTTTCCTTCCGATAGATAAACTAACTCTTAAGTCTTATTATTCTTAATTGATTACATCTCCTCCTTCATAGCACAAATCCATGCATGCCAACCTCAGCGAAACTATACCACGCTATTGGAGCTTGTTTTAAATTGTACGACATTTTCTTTAATTTGTAGAACATTAACTCTTTTTCACAACAAAACCTAGGGGTTGTTCTACATATACCTCGTCTTCAAGCAGTTCGTTCATAAATGTAGATTTGACATCCATTTGGTAGATGGACCAATTATTGTTTTTTGCAATACTAACAACTAGTCTAATGGTTTCAACTCTAGCCACTGGTGCAAATACATATTCAAAGTATAAGTCTTATCTTTGAAAAAATCTCTTTGCAACTAATTGAGCCTTATGCTTGATTATTTTACCCTTAGGATTTGCCTTCAGTTTGTCCATCCATTCTACACCAATTGACTTGTTTCCTTCCGGTAGGTAAACTAACTCTTAAGTCTTATTATTCTCAATCGATTACATCTCCTCCTTCATAGCACAAATCCACTTTGGACCAATCAAGGCCTCCTCTATTTTAGCGGGTTCAAATTCAGCCACAAGTGCAAATTGGACGAAATCACCATCATTATTGATCTTGTTATCATGGAATCTGTCACAATCTTGGAGTAGTGGAGGCAAACCTCGTTGCCATGTTGATATTCTCACATTCTCTTCAATTCGAACTTCATCGAGGGCTTCTTCTGAATTATCAAGCACTGTAGGAACTATTTTCTCATTGATGTAACCGGTTACAACTTTCTGGTAATCGGTTACAGGCTGCTGCAGCTACTTGATTTTGTCAAAAATGACGTCTTGCATGATCACGGTTCTTATTTGCTCCATCATATAACTTGTAGCCACTGGTAGAGTGATACCCTACAAGTATCATCGATTCTCCTTTATCATCCAGCTTCTTTCTAAGTTTTCCCGGCACATGTTGATATGCTACCAAACCGAAAAATTCTCAAATGATGCAGATTTGGTTTAAATCTAAACCAAGATTCCCTCGGTGCTATCTTCTTAAGCTTATTTGTTGAACATTTATTCAACAAATATACAACGCTAGACACCGCTTCTCTCCATAATTCTTTCGGCAAGTTCCCCCCTTTCAACTTACTTCTCACCGCGATCAAAATCGATTAATTCTTCCTTTCGACAACATTTTTTTGCTATGGTATATAGGGTGGTACTACCTAATGTAATATTCTCTCTTGATCACAAAATCTCCCAAAGTCATTTAATACATATTCGCCTCCACCATCCGTTTTGATAATTTTGAGTTTGTGACTGCTTTACCTTTCAACCATGGATTTGAACTTCTTAAACACTTGGAATATCCTATCCTTTTTCTTGATTAGACACGTCCATAACTTTTTACTATGATCATCGAGAAACAAAGCTTTGGACAATCTATCAACCCATCTGACCTCACAAAGCATTTGTATTGTCCAAAAGTAGATACAACCTACAATACAATAACATGTGATTTACCAATGTATTTCAATGAAAGTATGGCCAAAATGCAATTTTTGTGATAAGGGTTTACTAATAAGCCTTTTTAATAGTGTAATTAGAAAATTTGAAAGGAGGTGTATCATTAGAAAAAGAGTATAATGATAGGAAGTTCATAAGGCCCAACCATCATACTTCTTGTTTCCTTCTTTTCTCTTCAATTATCGTCATCTTCCTTCTTTCCTTTCTTCTGATTCTCATAAACAAAAACCCTTCTGAAGAAGAAGTAGCACTGTGTTTTTCTCTCTCAAACAAGAAAAAAATGGCTCACTCGTTAATAAGAAACTCCATTAAATCTATAAACCCTAAATTACTGTCCACGCTATCAGTTCCCCGGATCATCCGCCGTTTCGGCTCCGTGGCCGCCGCCGACGAGGAGCAATCTTCTTCCTTCACGTTCTCATCGGAGGCAGATAGCGTTCATTTGAGAGCACCGGCGGCTAGGAGGAAACAGTCTTCATCGGTAACGATGCCGATGTCGTTCATGACGGGATCTATAGTCGGGAAACGATTCTACAAGGAAGTGAAAACGAGAGAAGCGGATGATGGAAATGGCTGGACAGTGATGCTTGATTATAGAACTCTCAAGACACCTGCTAAGAGGCCTCTTAAGCTTCCCACTCTTGCTCTTGCTAAGGCCATTGCTGCTGAATGGGAATATCAAGTATGATTTTGGTTTTCTTTGTGCGTTTTATTGTAATCTATAGCTAGCTATGAAGCACGTTCACAGAAAACGACATTGACAGTGACACGTAATTACCAGTGTCTCTGTGTACACACCTTTTTTCAGAGGTGTCGGTGCTACATATATACTAGTATATAGTTATAGTTATTTCTTTATTTTGAATCATGTTTTTCTTTATTTTGAATCATGTTGATTTAAAAAAACTGATTTTGACTTAGAGTTGT
This sequence comes from Vicia villosa, assembly GCF_029867415.1. Lineage (NCBI taxonomy): Eukaryota > Viridiplantae > Streptophyta > Magnoliopsida > Fabales > Fabaceae > Vicia > Vicia villosa. The sequence continues at coordinate 33,847,089 of NC_081185.1, read as the reverse complement.
GTGTCAATGAAGTTTGGATATTTTGAATCATGTTTAATTGTTGAAGCTTAGGAGGATCATTTAGAGTTAAATGTGTAATGAATTTGATTTACTATGTAGCAAATAGATGGAATAAGACCCTTCACAATGCCGCTTATGAGACTTGCTTGCACTGCCTTGGAAAGAGTTCCTGTGACAAGGCCCAAAATTATTGAGCAATTGATGAAGAAATTTAATCAAGATTTAGTGTTTTGCCGTGCTCCTGATGACAATGATCTCACAAGCGGAGTCCATGGTATGCTGTTAGTTGCCGTGATATTTCCTTATAGATGTCTGATATCAGTTAATAGCGTTGTAATGTTGGAGTCATACTTAAAAATTTATTATAAAAAGCATATTTTTAGTGCTCTTTTTATGGTCTAACTGATGAATGTTAGGATGGCTAACTGATTTGACATTTTTTATGAATGTATTGAGAAAGGGATGTTGATGGTTTTGGAAACATAGACTTGACTGTGGTAGTGGCAACTATTTATATTCTATGGCTCTAGTCACGGTGCAGTTGTTGCTATATAAGAAAGATAAATAACAATCACCTCTCTATAAGTAATAGTGTCATGAACTTATAAATCATGTGAATTATGTGTTATATTGCAGGTATTGAGTTTTTATAGTTTATACCTATTCCTATGAAAAGGATTTACCATGAAGACTGATGTTGTGATTATATTATTCGCAACCAGTTTTCATGTTTGCCTCATCTGCAGAAGATGTTATTAAGACAATATTTTTGTTTTACCTTCTTGGAGTGAAAATATTAGAGAGTGTCGGGGTAGTGCCTATAATAGAGAAGATGGTGGAAAATAGATTTAGGTGGTTTGGACATGTATAGAGGAGACTTGGTAGATTTTGTAGTGAGGAGAGTAGGCCAGATGGAGAGAAAGCAAACAAGAGAAAGACATAGAAAGACTATAAGAGAAGTTATTTAGAAAGATCTCGAGATTAATGATTTGGATAGAAGCATGGTCCTTGATAGCACATTATTGTGAAAGTTGATCCATGTAGCCGACTCCACCTAGTGGGATAAGGCTTAGTTGTTGTTGTTGTACCTTCTTCGGGTGATAAAATTACTTTTACTACAATGCTGTTGTTGACAAAATATTTTTAGGATAAGAGACATTTTAATGATCTTGAGACTGATGTGTGGAAATAATTAAATGTGAAGTTATGTTCATGCAGATCGCCAAGTTGAGAAAATTGATCCTCTGCTAGGCTGGTTGGAGTCAGAATTTGGCGTTAAGCCTGTTGTATACTCCAGCTTTTATGGCGGAAAGCAGGATGATGGTCTTGCGGCTGCTGTAGAGAACCTTCTAAAGAAAACAGATGATTGTGAATTGGCTGCAATTGATGCTATTGCAGCATCAGCACACTCATTAACTATTGCCATTGCAGTGGTTCAAGGGAAATTGCAAATTGAGGAAGCAATCGAACTTATTAGACTTGAAGAAGATTTACAGGTACTTGCATGGCACATGGATGTGTTCTAAAATCCATACTCTTTTCATTGTTATCTCTTCTCTGAGGAGTATTAGCTTTGGGATCAGGGAATTCTTCTGAAAAAATTCCTCGTTGAATCAAAAATACTGTTTTCTATTGTCTATTTATTTGGGTTCCTATCAGTAAACATGATCTGAGATGAAAATGTCTTCATTCTCTTTTTCAGGTGGACAAGTGGGGCCTTGTTGAAGGTGGTCATGATATCGACGTAGCTGATCTTAGGGTACAGATTTCATCGCCGGTTGTATTTCTTGGTTTGTCAAGAAATTTATAGTTTTAACCTTTTGTTTTGTTGTTAATCATCCCAAGTTATTTTTAGCAGCATGATATGGTCCATGTCCTATCCATAACTTCCTTGTTTTGTAGGTTTTGTTATTGTTACTGTTTTGTGGATGAGTTCTAAGTTATAACAAAATGTATAAACAAACAAAGGCTTTATTGTAGCCTAATTCGAGGAAGCATAGACACTTCAAGTTGTAGAGATATTGTATCTCAGGGTGTGTTTAACACAAAATTTGTGTTGGACATTTTGAATAATACAAAATTTTATTTTGTAATTGTTTTACTTATTTTTTGAACTTTTCTACCAGCACACTTTCAACAACAATTAAGTAAAGTGTTCATTAAAATTATAAGTACTTTCTATTTTTAAAATAGTTTAGCTTAAAACGTTTTCAGACAACTAAAGAGACATGTATACTGATTATGCATCGATTTCTATTATAATCACTTATGATTTTTATCTCAACATAATTTTTATTATTAGTCGGTCTTTTATTCAATCCTCCTAAAATTAAAGAGTCTTTTGACATATTTAAATATATAAGAGGAATGATTAAAAGCCTACCTTATTATTATTGCAACTACAATTTTGACAATTTAGGCAGTGGACTCAGCATAGTTTTTTTTGTTAACAAGACTCTGGAACGCATCTAGCAAATTACTTCATTTTTTTAAACTAGTGGTTGGTTAAAAATTAAAATATTTTGTGTCAACACTTTATTTACTTTCTTGAAATAAATAAAGTGTCCATAGAGAAATATGGCTAAAGAAAAAGACATCAAATTCATAACATGGAGAAGCATTTTCTTTTGATTACTTCAATATACAAGTTAAAATGAATGGAATTTGCATTTGCTGATAAAGTTGAAACCAAAAAAAGAAATACAATAATGTACAACATGGTGGTTATTCATGTGCTTCTCAAGGATCTTCTTGACAACATAGAACACAGAGTGGTGGATGTTTTTTTATATCACAGTTGCAGCATGCGGTGTCACAATCATTGTTGCATCCTGTAAAAACATCATTATTCTATCTTGTTAGTACTTAGAATAGAAATATGCTCTTGGATATACATGTCAACAGTGTCAGTCTATGTATTAAAAAGAATATGGATGAAAAACAATTCCTAGAATGGAAAAAGAATATGGATGAGAAACAATTGCTAGAGTGGAGAAGAGTCTCATGTTTATCTACCATAAATTATGTTTAAGTATTCATACAACACCATAATGCTATATCATAGAACATTATGCATTGTTAGAACATTATGCATTGTTTGATCCATATAATCGTCACTATTGTGTTGATCCATCACGAGACACTTTACCTGTTATAGTAACATATTGAGATGATTGGATGTGCTGAGAAATCCTAAGCATTGAAAGACGGGTGCTACCATGGACATTAATCCCATGTTGAAAAGAAATCGTGAAAATTATAAGCCAAGCTACTGCTAACAACTTCATGGCCTGTTATGGTGATATCTATGGTATGTGAAGTTTACTCGTGTATCGTGTTATATAAGGATCACAAGTCCTACGCATATGACAGTTGAATTTTTGCCATGTTAATCATTAAATTCCTTTCACATGTCCACACAATTTTATGTGTGCTATGATTAGGTATGAGGGTCATTCTAAAGTTGTGTTATTTTATTGTGCAATTTAAACTCTGGTCACTCATATCAACTCTATGAGCAAGCACTTCATATTCAATATTATTCTGATCAAGACTTTATTTGTTACAATAGAGCATCAATGGTAAAATAAATACACTCAACTACCATACTCCTAACAGGAATAAGATTAAATATAGAAGACAGATAGCCTGTTCTGATTTGAAATCATAAAGCACATATCTTTAAACAAACATGGCCACAAGGTAGCAAATGATGAGAAAATTTAAGCTTTAATATACTGATTGCGCAATCTTTTAGACTGTCATTCAAAGGGAGCTTGTTTATGCAAAATGGCTCTCAACCAATTTAGGAGATGGGTTCTCTATTGGCTATTTAACATTTATTTCAAAAACTAAAAGACAATATAAAATTTGTTGGTAAACTTTTGCAATGCAAACACAATCACGCTTCTAAGAATTGGATTTCAAGCTTTTGGCTGAAGCGACTTGATATGTGCAATTTGCTTTCCAGGGTTCAAACCCTTTGGACAGGCACGAGCACAGTTCAATATGGTGTGGCAGCGATAGAGCTTGAATTCATCATTAATGGATTCCAATCTCTCCGTAGTGTACTCGTCACGGCTGTCACTTATCCACCTGCAAATTCCATCAAAGACAAATATATCAGCGGGAAACAAAACACAACAAAAAAAAAAACAACCGCCAATACTTCTCACATCTAAAACAGTTACTATTGGACAAAAAACATATGTTCAAAACTAGGATGAATAATTTAGTATACCTTAACTCCATAAATGTTTTAAACAAATATCTATAATACATGGAAAACTTGGAATAATACTGGAAAATGCAGACATGTGTGAAAAACAAATTATACCAGAGAATTGTGCTGAAAAAACAAGTGAATATAAATATGAAGAGATCTGAAAAGAAACAATTATATGTTACATAAATGTGCTTAGATGGTTTAAGATCTATGCTAATTTGCTAAGAGTAGCTTCTAATGTGCACGAGTCACTCAAGTGGTGCATGGTGCAAGACTAATTATTACCATTAAATTATAATAAAGTTCAACCAAATGTAATGGTATACACTCCACACAAAATTTCTCTCATTTCCTTCCCATCATGCTCTCACTGCCCTCTTTGTCCAAAGAACAACAGCACAATAAGCCCCCAATTCACAGACAAGACATCTCCTTTATAACGAGTTATCGGTTTTTGTCATCACTCTCCCTTAGCCGTATACCCAAGAAATCTCCACACGCTCCCTGAGGAGTTGCCGTTTCAGTCTTCCGGCAACCAGCGACAGACACTACCTAGCAAAGTCAAATCTGAACTGTGCGAAATTAACCAAGTTGTTGATGATGTTTTGATGCTGGGAATCAGGGGTTCGTTGATTTGGGGAAAGGATTTGGAATTAATGTTTTTGGAATGCTAGTCGATGTTGAGGAAGATGACCAATACAAATTCCTGGAATATAGATGAACTTTGTAGAAATTTTTAATTTCAATGGACAAAAATTTGGGATTTAAGTCAAGCTTTGAATCCCAAGTTATGTCAGTTGGAGACTATAAAAGTAAGTATGTAAATATGATTGAATTTGAAGGGAACAAGTCAAAGTTAATTGATTATGGAGGTTGTGAAGAGGCTGTAGAGCATTCTTGAAGGGGAGAGAGAGTAATGAAGGTCCAAGTTTAGTTGTGTTGTTGTTCTTTGATAAAGATTATGGGGAAGAGGAGAAGAGGAATTTAGTAGAGTGCACACATTGAGTTGTACTTTATGATCTAATGGTAAACCTAGTCTTGCATCCAGCACCACTTGAGTGACTCGTGCACATTAGAACTTGCCACTTGCTAAGTATTAGATTTGAGAATGAACTAGGTCAAAATCCTAAAAGCATGCTTAAGGAAGGATAATTAGCCAAGTTTTTGTAAGGAATATTTTAGGCAGGACTTAACATAAACTCAACCCTTCCTGCATAGGACTAGATATTTGGAATGCAAGCCTAACATGAACAAACACAATAGGCTCAGAGATCATACTAAAATTGTAGAACAAAGTGGGCCTAGCTGGGTGCAGTTACCGTGCATAGATAAAAATCTATGCACCGTGCATAGATTATTATGGACCCTTGGATTATTGGATCAAATTCTAAACATCAATTGTTATTACTCAATAATCAATACTCACCACTCAATACTCAATACTCAATACTGGATTAAAAACATGATCCAATGACTTATGTAGGCTTATGCACGGTGCATAAGGAAAATCCTTATGCATATTAGCCAAAGCCGGCCTAGCTCAGCCCCTAATTAATAGAAGGATCTCAAGGTTATACAAGTCTTCCCAAGGAATATTTTGATCACACACATGGCCATTATGGGAACACTTAACATTAAGAATGGCATGGTATTACAGGCTCAAGAACAGAATAGGCACCATTACCATGTTCTATATTTTTGTGAAAAGTTAGAAGGAAAAGGAGTACCCATAGCTCTTGAGTAGACAGAGAATTTAAAACTAAAACTATGTCAGGGAACACGGGCGGATAATTCATCAGAACAAAGAACAAACCCAAAGGTAAAGCCCGACATTGAACATCCTACTCTTATTAAAAGAAAAGGCACTGAAAATACTATTTCATCCTAGGCTTGTATCTCCCAAACTATTTAGTAACTTAAATCTCAAATGGTTTCTGTACAAGCAAATTCTGTAGATTGAAACCCAGCACAGTCTCACACTTTACTTTTGCAATAAGCCAACAACAATAGTACAAATAAAATTGAAGCTAAGTCCATCAATTAAACCCATCCTTTCATTTCCACCTAAGAAAATCAATCAATCACATTATGGCAGAAATCATAAAAGTACCACTCAATTCCATTATAAAACAGTCCAGATCCAATAACCTTAAAATTATAATAAGAAAAATAAAAAACAATCAATATTGCGTTATGGTTGGGTTGGCAGCATGGATAATACAAGTTTCTTTGTAGGGAGATACAAGCGTACAAGCAAAGATTAGAAAGAAGGAAAAAAAAAAGGAGTATGATAAAACTTGACACTTCATAAAATGTATGAGAAAATAGAAATATATAAGGTGGATAACGAATTGAATGAGGCAAGATAAATTTTTTTTTGAAGTTTTATACTAGTCATTAGACACCAAACACTGGGAATGACATGTTTATTGGCTTGCTGAAGGTGATAACCAGAATGCAAGAAACTTAGAACAAGTGAAATGATCAAGATGAAGAGAGTAAACGTATTGGTCCCAGAATAATATATCATAGAACAATGCAAGGTTATTTTCACAAGTTATTTTGTGAAAAACATGCAAACTTCAATGGAGTCAAATATCTTAACCACTTGAGAGGACCAAATAACACATTCTATCATAGAACTACAGAACTTGTGATAAATTATTCATTAGAAAGAATGAACCACATAAAAAAAAGGTTGGAACAAATAATACAACTATTGAAGTATGAAAGTAGTTGGGAAAAAAAGATAAATCAAATAGTTGTTTACTTAGTTTATCTAATATTGAGGCCAGGGAACTAGAGGACAAGCAATTTGCTCCCTATTTTAGGAAAGGAGATGACATTCAATTCAACGTTGGGCTAATCACGGGGGATACATTAGTGAGCCCTTTTATTGAAATTACAAGAGAAAACTAATGGAGAAATAATAGACCCTTAAAGTGAACACTTGTATGTGTACTTCAGAAACAACGAAAATACCAAAAATTAATTTACACTTTTCATTAAAAACAAAAAATAAATGAGCTAGCAATGGTTCACATTAAGAGCTTTAAGTCTTCTTAATAGCAAGTTAAAACAAACACATATTTTTAGAAAATGTTTTTACAAAGTAAGCTGTAAATTAACCTATTTGGTTTTGTGCCTCTAAGATCAACCCTAGTGACGCAGTCGGAAGCCCTAAAGGAATAGCAAGCGCTAAACCTTGAATGAAAACAGGGTTGCAAGCGCAAACCTATAGATAAGCTCTGGAGTCCACCAGGAATAAAGAAAACTTTGAATTCTATATAATGAAAGATATAATCCTTATGGCTATGCCAAAGGTCTTTAAATACATAAAACAAATAAACCCTATTGGGCCTTATGGGCTTTTAATCCAAAACAAAATTAAATAAAACAAATAAAATAGAAATTGCTTAAATATTAAAATGCTTTCCGACGTTCGATTTCTTCTTTGATACGCACAATCCTCCTACATCAGTCTCCTTCACTTCTGAAGAACTCGACCCCGAGTTCTCTTCTTGATAAAGAACTTCATCTGGCAGCTTGCTATAATTGTAAGTACCAACTGAAAACCTCTCCTTACGCCGAAACGCCATCACATCTTCTCCCACATTGAAAACTTTGATTTCCATGTGTTTATCTCGCCTAGGAGGCAAATCGTTTGTCGGGTCATCTGCGGTCAACTCCGTGAAATCCTTTAGGATCCCTAGCAGTTCTTCTGGAATTGTTGTTTCCTCCTTTGCAACATTCATCAACCCTTTGATCATCACTGGACAGAAACATTCAGTTTCTTTTACAGCCTCATCAAGCTCCTTTTCACTCTGCATCATCATCAAGAATCTAGACTTCTTTCCTTCTGGATTCTTATCAAAGTGTAAAACAGGAGCCATAATAATTTTATGTGCGCCCCATGTAAACATCATCACGTTATCCCGTCCTCGATAAGTGATATCATTATCAAACTGCCAAGGCCTACCAAGTAAAATATGACAAACATCCATATCAAGAACATCACAAAGTACCTCTTCTCTATAATGTTTTCCAATGGAGATAGGAACTCTGCAGGTTAGTGTTACTCGAACTTGGGAGCCCTTACTTACCCAACCGAGGTTGTACGGCTTCTCATGTGGTTTTGTGGACAACTTCAAATAATCTACCAATTTTTTTGACACCAGATTCTCCATGCTGCCACTATCCACAATTAGATTACACACTTTGTTCTTGATAGAACAATGTGTCTTGAACAAATTCTTGCGCTGCCCTTCGTCTTTGGATGCTAGTAACATTCGCTGCAACACAAAATTTACCCTCTCATCAGATTCTTCCACCGCAAACTCAACATCGGCATACTCATCGTTCTTAACTGTAGAATCTTCTCTTTCCTCATCTTCCTCCCTTTCTTCCACAACAGCAGCGACTCTTCTTGTTGGACAAACATTTGATTTGTGGCCTCTTCCGTTACAACGATAACATGTGTCTATAGCGGGTCTAGCATATGGATTATTTGGCCTCTGAATTGGTGCTTTACCATGCTGCACACTGCTAGAGCTGCTAGCCACCTTATTCTCAAGATTGGAATCCCGAAGTGTTGCATTCTTTTCCTTGTCACCTGCTGATTCACAGTTACTTTGGGGTGAGTACCTTTCAATAGACGAGAAATTTCGAGGGGATTTCTCCATCAATTCTGCCTTCAAAGCCAAACTAGATGCTTCAGCTACGGTCCATACAGTCTGTAAACCCATCTTCTCCTGCAAGGATCCCTTTAGGCCACTGATGTATCGAGCCACTTTCTGGCTTTCTGATTCTCCCAATTCATTGCGCTCCGAAAACCGCAGGAACTCAGCTGTGTATTCAGTCACGGTTCTCTTGCCCTGAACACACTCAATGTACATCTTATAAAGAATTTGTTCATAATCTTCCGGTAAAAACCGCTCCAGCATCAATTGTTTCATTCTTCGCCAAGTTCTGACTGGCCCCTTTCTTTGTCTCTGCCTTTGAACAACAAGTTTATCCCACCAGACAGCTGCAGTACTTTTAAGCCTGATCGCAACCATCTTGACTTGCTTGTTCTCAGGGACACCCATAACGTCGAAGAACCTGTCGACGTCGATCTGCCAATCAAGAAACTCCTCCACTCCCATCGTTCCCTAGAACAATGGAATATCAGCCTTCACTCGATAGTCATGATTGTTCTGTAGATTCCCCCGATTATCCTCTTCATCGTAAGGTTCTTCTTCATCAGAACTCGAATCATCGACACAGTTTCCACCCCGTAGAACCCTAATTGGTTCCTCTCTCCTGTCTCTTCGCCGATTCCTATTATTGTTGGCGTTGTTCGCCTGATTTGCTAAATTCGCCATCTGTTCAGTCAAAGCAGTTAGAGCCGCGGTAAAAGCCGTGGTAATTCCCTCAAGATCTGCTTTGGTCACCGGTTGATCCGCCATAGTTGTCAAGCTACGAAAAGAACAGGAGAAAACCTGCTCTGATGCCAACTGACGCAGTCGGAAGCCCTAAAGGAATAGCAAGCGCTAAACCTTGAATGAAAACAGGGTTGCAAGCGCAAACCTATAGATAAGCTCTGGAGTCCACCAGGAATAAAGAAAACTTTGAATTCTATATAATGAAAGATATAATCCTTATGGCTATGCCAAAGGTCTTTAAATACATAAAACAAATAAACCCTATTGGGCCTTATGGGCTTTTAATCCAAAACAAAATTAAATAAAACAAATAAAATAGAAATTGCTTAAATATTAAAATGCTTTCCGACGTTCGATTTCTTCTTTGATACGCACAATCCTCCTACATCACCTAGTATCTTCGAAGAGTTTCCATAGCTAGCCACCAAAATTTAAAGAAACGTCCACACACAAAACTTCCAATCCACACACAAAACTTCCAAAACAAAATATATACAAGGATTCAAATTTTCATCGTAACCCTTGATTATCACAACCAAACTAAAATAGAGGTGGAAAAAGCTATCTCTTTCATTCTATCATGCACAATCAGACCATGCCCAAAAAACAATACCAGCACAAAATGAACTTCGGAATTCCAATGCAATTTAACATATATAACAGACAAGCCACAGAGACAAAACAAACAAACAAATGGAAAATATAGCAACAGACAATGTAGTTCCACTAATGCAGCACCAACTTTTCAAATTGATGCGGTATTGAGTGTCTTACACTGTTACACACCATCTAAGATTAGCCGTTCAGATTCAGATTAAAGATATGACCAGACTCGTGCTGCCCACACGAGACCGATGGTTTACATTCAACCACTCCTATTTTTTTAAATGGTTCTATCGATGTTAGGTTAATTACCCGTTTTTACAATAGTGCTTCATAGCTTACCTATATTAGAGTTACCTTCCAACCTCAAGACACTAACAGCTAGCTACATTCAATCACTTCTATAATTTTAAATTACTAGCACACAAATCTTAAAAGCTAAAAATTCAATGCGTTACCTATTAGCATGGAGCAAAGCAGCGGGTCCAAGATAAGACTCAGGGTTCCACCAATAACTAGGGCACGATGTGCTACAGCATGCACACAAAATACACTCATACATCCCATCCAGCTTAGCCCTATCCTTCTTACTCTGAAGAATCTCCTTCCCCGGCTCGGACGGCGGATTCTTCCTCTTCAACCACGGCTCAATACTCTTATACTGATTATAAAAATTGGTCATATCAACCACAAGATCCTTCACCACAAACATATGAGGCAGCGGCGTAATCGTCGTATCCGCACCCTCCGACGGAATCTTCGTCAAGCACGCAAGTCCATTACAACCGTCGATGTTCATCGCGCACGAGCCACAGATCCCTTCGCGGCACGATCGACGGAAAGTGAGGCTCGGATCGATTTCGTTCTTGATCTTAATAAGAGCGTCGAGAACCATAGGCCCGCACTCCTTGAGGTTGATTTCGTATTCCTTGAGCTCGGGCTTTGACGGAGAGTCGGGATTCCAGCGGTAGATTTGGAATTTCTTTAGAGCGGTGGTGTCGCGGGCTTTAGGCTGGACCTGCTGGGCTTCGGCTTCGGAGGCGTGGGCTCGGAGTAGGGTTAGCCGAGAAGCCGGGGAGGAGGATGAGAGTTTGTTGATGGCTCTCTTGAGCATCGTCGAAGCCATTGTTGAGAGAGAAAGGTGATGACGTGGCGGTGGTGGAAATGGGTTGAGAATTGAGATGGTTTTATGAGTGCGATGCGTGGGGAGAACACGAAAAATGGTTAATAAAGGGTGGTTGTGATGTGAATTTGGAGAAGTTGGGAGGGTAATTTGGGAATTGGGAAGTTTGTTTTCGTGGCTTATTTTTTGTTTTCGTGTCGGAATTAGTTGTGATGATGCGGCGGAATTGGGAGCGTTGGGAGATGGAACGACGTGGTGAGTTTTAAGGTGTAGTATAAAATTTGGTGAAGTTCGCTGGATGTATATGAGGCTCGTGGTCGCAATGCGCCTTGCGTAAATCAAATGGTTATTGGTATCTTCAATTTGCCGCACAAGTGATAAGCTCAAAAAATAATTTTTCTTTAAATATTTTAAATACAATTTATTAAATGATTTTTTATAAAAATATTCTTTAATAAGGGAAAAAATTGTCAAACAGTTTATTAAATGATTTTTTTAAAATATTCTTTAATAAGGGAAAAAATTGTCAAAAAATATTCTAAGGATTATAAGTATTTTTTATTAAAATTAAATTTTTATCAAATAATTTAGTAGTTAGAATTTTACCTTTTAATGATAATTAAATAAAATGTCGTAGAATTGAATCTGTATTCGTTGTTCATGCACAATTATCAACTGAGTTGATTTAATAAAAGATTATTAGTTTATTTTAAAATATAAAAATTTAAATTATACATACTAAATTATAAATATTATTTTTTAAAAATTAAGTACACAATAAACATATTAAATTTATTAATTACTTTTTTAATATGTGTGGAAAAAAATTTCTAGTTGTAAAAGGCTTAAAATGTTATATATTTACAAAATAAATTAATTGTATCTTCTTCTTTTTAGGTTTGACGTGTTTAGTAAAATTTAGTTTTTTTCTTTTTACAATCAATTTAAATAGTTTTCAATTTAATACATATATAAAAATTGCTAAATCTTTAAAAATACTTGCATAAATATAAATAACTTTAAGACAACTAGGGGTGTTCGCGGTGCGGTTTGGTTCGGTTTTGAGCATAAAAGTCATCCTAACCGCGAGATAAAAATACATGCGGTTCGGTTTGGTTCGGTTGATTTTTAAAAAGTCATCCAAACCAAACCAAATCAAACTAATGCGGTTAGATCGGTTCGGTGGACCGCGGTTTACACTATAAAATAAAAATGTACTAAAATAAAAGGAAAAAAGAAAGTAATTCAATGTCAATATAATATATGATGTTATACCATACAAAAGAAATTATATTACAAGAACAATTATATTACAAGAACAGTAGAGAACTAAAAATACATTATAAATGAAATATATATATTAGATAGTAGAGAATTACATAAATATGTAGCTCAATAAAATACAAAAACTAAGTGGATTATGCCAAAACTTAAGTTAATAAATTAATTATTAAAATTCAAAACGTGAGGTGTGGTTGTGTGCAATTGGATTTGGAAAGATAATAAATTAATTATTAAAATTCAAAACTTAAGTTAAATATGCGGTTTAGTTCGGTTTGGTTCGGTTTTGTGAAATAAAAACCGCAAACCAAACCGAACTGTGCGGTTTAGTCCAAAAATCATCCAAAATCATCCAAACCAAATGCGGTTTTTTGCGGTTTCGGTTTGGATTGGTTCGATTTGCGGTTTTGCTTTTGGATTGGTTCGGATACGATCACCCCTAAAGACAACTGACTGATACTATTAAACAATTAATTTTAGTTTTTTATACAAAAATTATGAGTAAACAAGTAATTTTATTTTATACATTAGATAATTTAAATAAATATATAACACATATTATATGTAAACAAACAAAAAGATAATGAAAATAAAATTGTTTTTGATATAAAAAGTGAAGGTAATATTCATTCATATTTTTAAATTTTTTAATAATAATTTTAATTTTCTAAAATTTAATTTTAATAAACTCTTTTTTAACATTGTTTTTTGGACAAATTATTTTCATTAGTTTAATATTACATTATATTTAATTTTTTTATTTATATATCATATTAATTTTTTATTTTAAAATTTAGTTTATTTTATATATAAATAACTAGTTTATTTTTTATTTTGATTACTAACTCAACAAAAATTTAGAATAAAAATTGAAACTACAAAGACTGAATAAGATAAGTTTTGTGATTAACTTTTCGTATTTTATTGTGCTAAAAATTCCTTATTGCGATATGATATCAGTTCTAACACATTTTAAATTTAGAATAAGAATTTTTAATGTATAATAGTATTGATTATGAATTTTTTTTGTCAAATAGTCTAGTTGAAATTCACTCTTTAAAGATAAATAAGTGAAATGTTGCAGATTCAAACTCATGCTCCTACATCTTATCTAATGCACATGTATAACTACTAATTAAACTGCCTTAACACGTATATACCCAATTATTTGGTGTATAACTCATTAATTTAAACTACAACTCCCTAATCTCTTAGGCTAGCTGGGTAGTAAAGTCATGAAAATTATGTTTGATAATTCTTTAGCCATAACTAATAACCATTTTATGCAACTAATCATTTATCCATAAATTAATTATATGGTTGAACAATTACTCTAGTTTAGGTTTATAGAGTTAGAGTCAATAATCATTACAAAGGTAAGTTCAATTCATGATTTCATAAACACACAAAATACATTACACAAAAGGGTGACTGAATAAAAACTGCAATATCAATTTATGCGAATGATACAAAATAAGTCATATGTCTCAACAAAACAAAATAGATCATCTCCTAAACCTTAATGAATAAAACTTAGATATTCGCACTAATACGAATCATAACTAAAGTAATAAAGAAACAATTCATGAATTTTCGGTTAGAATTTGGCTTTCGGTGGTGAAAATCTTCGAGATCTTCATTTGATCTTGAGCCAATCACATTTCCAGAACCCACAAAGTTGTAAAATCTTCAAGATCTTCACTTGATCTTGAGTCAATAATTTTTCTAGAACCAAAGCACTCCAAGATTGCGTCTACAATGATCTTCACTTGAAATGTTGAAAGAGTTAGAAACTCCAAGATTTCATCCTCATCTATATTCACTCGATCCTACCGAGATTCTCTTGGAGAATAAATTGCTCTTTCTTCTTCGCTAGAAGTCAGTCTTCAAAATTCATGATTACAAAATCTAAATCTTCAATCTAAGAATACACAACAGACACTATTATAAATAATATTTTTATGGCAAAGCTTTCATCTCAGATATTGAAAAAACGATGTCAAATGACATAAAACGGGCCATCTGTTATTATTTTTAAAAAAATAGTTTGTTCCATCGGTTATCACCAAAACTGACATAAAAAGCTGCCCAGGGAACTTCGACTCATAGCTCCTGCAATTTTATGTTTTATTTAAAACTAAAAATGCGCCTTTATTTTTTTTACAGATTTTAAGCCGGATATAATCCCTCAGTTTTTAATAAAACTGAGATAAAAACTCTCTAAATTTTTTATTTATTTTAGAACCAAAATGCGCCTTTATTTTTTATAGATTTTACGTCAGATATGTTCCCTCGATTTTTAAAAAAATTGAGATTAAAACTCTCTAAATTTTTAACTCCTTTAGAGTTAATGTTAACTCTAGCTCATTCACTTTTTAAGCCCCAGCGAACAAAAAAATTCCATTATTTTCCATCCAACGAAAGAACGTCATTCTTCTCCAAGAAGGAAGGAAGAACGAAAGAACCAACACTTTTCTTTTAGTCTCCATCACATTTTCAGTATGTACAAGTTCTCCATTACTGTTGTTGTTGTTGTTATTTTAATACATATAGGGTTTACTCTATTGTTGTTTATTATGAAGCTTTATTTTTGTTGGTTGTGTACTATTTTTATTTTATTTTCAGAAGCTTTATGTGATTATAGATCGTAGTTTGATGAAAGTCAATAGATTAAGTAAAGAGTATGAGAATTGAGTGATACAGTTTCTTGATTTCACAGGACAAAAAAACCTTTTTAACAATAAGGGGATTTTATGGTGTCCTTGTAAAAATTACCGAAATACGAAAAAAAAACATCCAAAGAAAGATATATTCAATCTTTTAGGTTGTAATGGAACTATTCAAAATTACACGAAATGGGTATAGCATGGTGAAGTGACAAAAAAGAGACATATATCACATACAGTTGAAGATGGTGACTTTATGAATGATACTCTAGAAGACATGATTTGTGATATTGGAGTAGATGCTTTTAAGAAAGCTAATGTGGTAGATACTTTGCAAAAGACATGGAAGATTCGTTGTATCTGGGATGTAAACGTTTTACAAGATTGTTGTTAAGACTATTTAATCTTAAGGCAAGTGGTGGGTGGACGGGTAGAAGTTTCACTGAATTGCTTGAAAAAATGTTTTTAAAGAGAGTAGCGCATTAGATACAATTAAATGATTGTCATGAATGTCTAAAGTGTAATGTAATTACTTGGAGTGTATAAGATATTACTAAATTTTTATTATATACAAAATCAAAGGATGATCATAGCACCATACAAAATAGGGGTTATTGTTGAAGATGAATCCATGTACTTTTCTAGTTCCAAATATAAGAATCTTGTACTAGCATCTTGAGCGTACTTTGGGGGCATTGAGGAAATTTTGGAGATTGACTATGTTGCTTTTAAAGTGCCTTGATTTAAGTGCAAGTAGATAGATAATAACAATGGTGTAGAAACCGATGAATTAGGATTCACACGGGTTAATCTTTGAAAGGTAACTTATATGAACGAACCATTCATCATGGCATCCCAAGAAAAACAATTTTTTTTATATCAATGATCCTTCTAATACTAGATGATCAATTGTTCTTCAAGGAAAATATCTTTTTGATAGTATTTATGAAAATCAAGATTTTAGATATGAGGCCCCTTGTTTTACAACACATGTATGTCATTCATCTGAAGAAAATGATTCAGATGATGTGCATGTCATCCATCGTGATCATAAAGAGGGGATATGGGAAAACTAGTAACTAAATGTTTTATATCACTTAGTAATTTATAATTATTCTTTTTTATTCCTTGTACTAAAGATTTAAAGTTGTTTTTGATTATCCTATTTGGTTTCAAATATTGTTCAAATTATAGGTGCTTAACAACAAGTGACCAATCCTGTAGGACAACCTACAAAAGATTCCATTTTTGGTTATTGCTTTTGTTGGTTAATCATTTGTTTTAGTTTTGTTGCAAAATTATAAAGCGTGTGTCATTTTGGGTTTGCATTTTGGCACAATACTTCTGTTTGAGAACTTGGAAAAATGTACAATGCTTTTGTTTTAGGATTCTACAAAATATGGTTCTATATTTTATAATATGGTTCTGTAATACACAGGTGCATACGGCAGTACTAAAAAAATCGTATCCCCTTTGTTTTTAATTAAAATTGAGGTTAAAACATTGAGCTATTACCTTGGTTTTATAAAACATTGAGAGTTAGTATTAGGTCCACCATCTAGTTCTAAAAATAATAAAAATGTAGATGATGGGGATCAAACCCATGTGCACATAACTTTACCCCTCTGTTTTTTAATAATCGAAGGATAAAGTGATATCTTTTCATGAGCTCTTTGTTACCTTATTTATGTAGCCGAGATTAAATTCATTTTGTGTCTGAGGTTAAATGTGTTTTTTGTATTAGTGAGACTTCATAAAACATTAGAATCCCTAATGTACCTTACAACTACTACTCACACTCAATATTTGACTTGAGTAATTTGGCTAAAGGTTGAAAGTGAAAGATATTCAAATGAGTCGCATACAACACTTAATCAGAAAACACAAAATCAACACTTAAAAAAAATTCTTTAAGTTTGAACTGAGAGACAAAGTGTTTTTTAATGAAATAACATTCTTGTTATAAACATTTATACTAGTGGATGTCCATCCCTCTTCTTATTCTTCATCTTCCTATTCCACTTTAATGTACTTAATTTTCTACATCCCTTGGGTCCTATAAATAAGACTCATGTTACAATGTAAAGTTCACCCTTGAAAAGAATACAATACAATATTGCTTGTTCTCTTCTCTTCCTATCTTTTGATCCCTATATAGTTTTAGTTGGTTTTATAATACGTTATCAGCACGACGCTCTCAGGTATGATTTGGAGGAGATCATTGTTTTTATTTATTTATGATATTCAGTAAATATAATCATATTAGGACATTTAAAATTTTGTAATTTTATTGTTCAATGATTTTATTGTAATTTTATGGTTAAGATTATGTAATTTTATTGTAATTTTATTCGTCATAGAATTGATGTATGTTTAAGAATATTATATAAAAAATAAAAAAAATCTCAGGTAGCAACTCAACTTTAAGTAAGATGGGTTGATGTTGTTGAGGTTGTGGATAATACATGTGGCTTTACAATGATCCCAAATTTGATGGATAGTGCACAAATAAATTTAATTGTGTCAAAGGATTAAAAGGTGGATTTGGCTTAAAGCATGAAAGAATTATTTTTGTTTATTCGGTGGAATTGAATTAGAGAAAGAAGAAATAACTTTTTGCATCCCAGAAGGATGGTTTTAATTTTAACGCATCCCAGAAGGATGGTTATAATTTTTAGATCATTGTTTGTAACAAAAGCAAGGCATCCCTGAAGGATAGCGAAATAACACTGTATAGTTCATGAAGAACTCATAATGCTTTATTTATTTTATTTTATTTTATTGTATATGTAAGATGTATTTTGTCACTAAATTGATTTTTTTTATAAAAAAAACAGATAATTTTAAGACTAATGTGACAATCTAGTTTACTATTGTGTTATTTCTAAATATTAAAATTTACAAAAGTATTATTTTAAATATTAATATTTAATATTTCCTTTATGATAATTATCTCATTATAATATTTTATTTCTTTTATTTTTTATGATAGAACTACTAAGTATGTCAAATCTTACAAAATTGGATTTTGGGGCTCTTGATATTTCGGGAAAGAACTATTTGACATGGGCCCTAGACGCCCAAATTCATTTAAGCGCAGAAGGTCACGGTGACACTATTAGAGAAGGAAATAAATCATCTGATCAACAAAAGGCAAAAGCCATGATATTCCTTCGTCGTCACCTTCATGAGGATCTTAAAAATGGGTATCTTACCGTAACTGACCCACATGTCTTGTGGAAAAATTTGAAAGATAGATATGATCATCAAAAAACGGTTATCCTACCAAAAGCTCGATATGAATGGATGCATTTACGTTTGCAGGATTTTAAAAGTGTAAGTGATTATAATTCTGCAATGTTTAGAATAACTTCTAAGTTATTATTATGTGGAGAAAAAGTAACTGATGAAGATATGCTAGAAAAAACATTTTCCACTTTTCATGCATCCAATGTGCTCCTGCAGCAGCAGTATCGAGAAAAGGGGTTTATTAAATATTCTGACCTAATATCTTGTCTTCTTGTGGCTGAGCAAAATAATGAACTATTGATGAAAAATCACGAGGCCCGTCCCACTGGTACAACTCCATTCCCAGAAGTGAATGTGGCAAGGCACGACCACTATAGGAAAAATCGTGGTCGCGGTCGTGCATACGCACGTGGACGTGGTCGTGGTCGTAATTATGCTCATGGTCTTGGTTTTGATCGTGGTCGCAATGGGAATCATAAAAACACATATTTCCACCCGAAGTGGAAAAATGTTGAAAAGAATGAAAAAGAGGGTCAGAGTAGCAAAACAAATGAAAATATTTGCTATCGTTGTGGAGGAAAAGGTCATTGGAGTCGCACTTGTCGTACTCCAAAACACCTTGTTGATCTTTATCAAAAATCACTGAAAAATAAAAAGGAAAAGATCGAGACTCACTTTGCTAATGAAGATGATGATCCAGATTATGGTAATATGGATGTTACCCATTTAGGTATTGGTGACTTCTTTGCTGATCCAGATGGAAAAATTGATCACCTTATTGGAGATGGAAGCGTCAAGAAATAAAATTTGTGGAAATTTTCTTTTTATGTTTTATGGATGTTTTGAATTTTATTTTCTAATAATAATAAAGTGTGTTTTCTACTTGTTTGTTTACATAATTTACTATTTAATAATAATTTGTGTTTTTAATGTGCGCTTATAACTTATTGTTAAAAAAAAATTATTATTGTTCTTAGAATGAATATGGACGCTAGCTCCAGTAATGAAGATATGTGCCTTGCTGACAGTGCAACAACCCACACAATTCTCAAGCATAAAAGATATTTCTCTAATTTAGTGAATCGAAAAACTGATGTTAGTACTATTTCTGGCACCTCAAAAATAATTGAAGGCTCTGGAAGAGCCCATATGTTGTTACGTGGTGGAACAATATTGCACATTGATAATGCATTATATTCCCCCAAGTCCCATAGAAATTTATTAAGTTTCAAAGATATCCGCCTAAATGGATACCATATTGAAACAGGAGATGATGGAGGGATTGAACATTTGTGTATTACAAAACACAATTCAGACACAAAATGTGTAATGGAAAAGCTATCGGCTTTATCCTCTGGCCTGTACTACACTTATATTAGTACAACTGAAGCACATGCAACTGTAAACCAGAAGTTTATAAATAATGATAAATTTCTAATTTGGCATGGCCGGTTGGGCCATCCCGGTTATATAATGATGCGAAAAATAATTGAAAATTCATGCGGTCATCAATTAATGAGTATGGAAATTATTCAATCAAATAAGTTCTCATGCAGCTCTTGCTCACAGGGGAAGTTGATAATTCGGCCATCACCAACAAAAATTGGAAATGAATCTATTAGTTTTTTAGAGCGTATACATGGTGATATTTGTGGGCCAATACACCCATCATGTGGACCATTTAGATATTTTATGGTTTTAATTGATGCATCAACTAGATGGTCACATGTTTGTTTGTTGTCAACTCGTAACCAGGCGTTTGCGAGATTGCTAGCTCAACTGATTCGAATAAGAGCTCATTTCCCCGATTATCCTGTCAAGAAAATTCGTCTTGATAATGCTGCAGAATTTTCATCTCAAGCATTTAATGAGTATTGTATGTCTATTGGGATTGACATTGAACATCCAGTAGCACATGTTCATACACAAAATGGACTTGCAGAATCATTTATTAAACGAATAAAATTAATTGCAAGACCACTGATTATGAGATGCAAGCTCCCAGTTTCTGCTTGGGGACATGCAATTTTGCATGCTGCAACATTAATTCGCATCAGGCCAACGAGTTACCACACCTCTTCCCCTTTACAATTAGTTCTTGGTAAAGAACCTAATATTTCCCATCTAAGAATTTTTGGATGTGCAGTGTATGTTCCAATTTCTCTACCACATCGCAATAAGATGGGTCCTCAAAGGAGGATGGGAATATATGTTGGATATGAATCTCCGTCTATTATAAAGTACCTTGAACCAACAACAGGAGATTTATTCACTGCTCGTTTTGCTGATTGTCATTTTGATGAATCAAATTTTCCAGCATTAGGGGGAGATAATAAGAAGCTGGAAAAAGATATCAGTTGGAATGAATTATCATTATCTCATCTTGATTCTCGAACAAAACAATGTGAACTAGAAGTTCAAAAGATATTTCACCTGCAAAACTTTGCAAATCAATTGCCAAATGCGTTCACTGATCCAAAAGGTGTGACTAAATCATATATACCATCTGCAAATGCTCCAATAAAAATTGATATCCCTGTTGGACAATCTAATGAGTCTCAACCACGCCTGAAGCGTGGTAGACCAATCGGTTCCAAAGATAAAAATCCTCGAACAAGAAAGGGAGCTAAGAATAAAGATGGCCCAAGTGAGGATATAGGAAATCTAAAAGAATCGTCAGACATAATAGACATTTCATCTCTAGAAGAGATTGATCAGGTACCTGAAACTCATGAAAATAAAGAGATCTCGATAAATTATGTCCAAAATGGAATACAATGGAACCGAAACGAAGTCGACATTGATGATGTTTTTGCATACAATATAGCGCTGAATGAGATAAATGGCAATGAGGATGAGGAACCAACGTCTATCAAAATTTGTAGACAAAGTGAGGACTGGCCAAAATGGAAGGATGCAATTGAAGCAGAATTAAACTCACTCTACAAAAGACAAGTTTTTGGACCTGTAGTCCGAACACCTGAAGGTGTGAAGCCAGTTGGATACAGATGGGTTTTCGTACGAAAACGAAATGAAAAAGGTGAAATTGTGAGATACAAAGCTCGACTTGTCGCTCAAGGATTTTCCCAAAGACCTGGAATTGATTTTGATGAAACATATTCACCTGTAATGGATGCAAGCACTTTTCGATATCTAATAAGCCTAGTAGCACATGAAGGGCTTAATTTGCACATGATGGATGTTGTAACAGCTTATCTGTATGGTTCACTTGATAGTGAAATTTACATGAAACTCCCTGAAGGGTTCAATGTACCAGATGCACACAACTCCGAATCTCGAGAACGCTACTCCATAAGATTGAAAAAGTCTCTTTATGGGCTGAAACAGTCTGGACGAATGTGGTATAATCGCCTCAGTGAATATTTGCTTAGAGAAGGATATACAAATAACTCCATTTGTCCTTGTATTTTTATAAAAAGATCAGGAAAGGAATTCGCAATAATAGCTGTCTATGTGGATGACATAAATATTATTGGAACTCCTGAAGAGCTCCCAAAAGCTATGAGTTGTTTAAAGAAAGAGTTTGAGATGAAGGACCTAGGAAAGACAAAATTATGTCTAGGTTTGCAAATTGAACATTTGGACAAAGGAATATTTGTACATCAAGAAGGCTATATAGAAAAAGTGTTAAAACGCTTCTATATGGACAAAAGTCATTCGTTGTCTACTCCAATGGTTGTTAGATCATTAGATGTGGAGAAAGATCCTTTCAGACCTCGAGAAAAGGATGAAGAATTGCTTGGTCCTGAAGTACCATATCTCAGTGCAATTGGAGCACTAATGTACCTTGCTAATTATACACGTCCTGATATATCATTTGCTGTAAATCTATTAGCAAGATACAGTTCTTCACCTACACGAAGACATTGGAACAGAGTCAAACATATACTTCGTTACCTTAGAGGTACAATAGACATGGGTTTGTTTTATAAAAAAAGTATCCCAATTCGAATTAACAGGTTATGCAGATGCAAGTTACTTGTCAGATCCTCATAATGGTAGATCACAAACTGGTTATTTGTTTACATGTGGAGGTACAGCTATTTCATGGAGATCGGTGAAACAAACCATAGCAGCAACATCATCTAATCATGCAGAACTTTTAGCATTACATGAGGCAAGTCGAGAATGTGTTTGGTTGAGATCCTTAGTTCAGCACGTCCAGAATACTTGTGGTTTATCTTTTGAAAAATTAAATACAACGATCATATATGAAGATAATACCGCATGCATCGCTCAATTGAAGGATGGTTACATTAAAGGAGACCGGACAAAACACATTTCCCCAAAGTTCTTCTTTACTCATGATCTCCAAAAGAATGGTGATATAAGCATCCAACAAATTTGTTCATGTGATAACCTTGCAGACCTTTTCACAAAGTCACTCCCTGGCAGAATTTTTAATCAACTAGTACACAAGATTGGTCTTCATCGAAGAAATGACTGTTCAACTGAGGGGGAGAAATGAAAGGATATTGTACTCTTTTTCCTTCACTAGATTTTTTTCCCACTGGGTTTTTTCTAGTAAGGTTTTAACGAGGCATATCCTCAATGGACATCCAAGGGGCAGTGTTATAAACATTTATACTAGTGGATGTCCATCCCTCTTCTTATTCTTCATCTTCCTATTCCACTTTAATGTACTTAATTTTCTACATCCCTTGGGTCCTATAAATAAGACTCATGTTACAATGTAAAGTTCACCCTTGAAAAGAATACAATACAATATTGCTTGTTCTCTTCTCTTCCTATCTTTTGATCCCTATATAGTTTTAGTTGGTTTTATAATAATTCTTGCTTTTTAAGGATTATGAAAAATATGAATTGATTTTTTTAGAGAGAGGGAAAGAAAATGATTTGTATATGTGCTAGAAAAAAAGGCACAAAATAGTTGAAAATTAGCAATTCGATTCGAGTCAAATCCTAAAATTATGATTTGAATCAAATAAAAGAGTGACTTGAATCAAGAGGATAAAATATGAATTTGACATGTTTGATTCGGGTCATGATTTGAATCATGAGATATGAATCAAGAAAACACATGATTCCAGTCATACAGCCATAAATAATTTATAATTTTTTGTCCAAACATGATTCAAATCAACCATAAATATAATTCAAGTCAAGGTGTCTTTGATTCGATTAAGGAAACAACTTTGATTCGAAACAAGTCTCCAATGCCAAATTTCATTTTTACTCTTGATTTGAATCAGACAAATCTGTGATTCTAATCAAGTTTAGAAAACATCTTATTTTAAGTATTCTAACTTGTGATTCAAGTCATACATTGTTAACTTTTTATCATTTTGCTCAATTTAAAAGAAACATTGAATGATTTTAATCTAAGTGAGAGCTAAGGATAACAATGAGGTACATCAACTTCGATAAACAGTAATATGAAATTAAGATAAAATGATAAAATCAAAATTATTATAAAATTATAAATTGAAAATATCTAAAATACGACATAGCATCAAAATACAGATGAAATTACATTGTTACCGAGAGAGCAATTTCATACTCCCCTTTTTTATGTTTGACAAATTTGAGATTTTTGGATATTTTTATTCTTCATTGAGAAACACACAAAAGGACTTAAGCTCCCTATACATCCAACAATTAATGCATGTAAAACTTTAAGATGTCTCATAAATTTATCCTCTTTTGAAAGAAAAAAGATGAGAAAAAATAAGACTAAAAACACATAAAACAAATGGAACAACAATAGCTATGGTGTTTGTTATTCATCGTGTCAGATGATTCTCACATCACCTTATTCTTGTAAGAAACAAAAGCTATGGTGTTAAGAACCACCACTTTTGTACTATTCTTGTCTCCAATTGACTTCTCCACTCCTTTGTCTTTGACTTTCTTGGTGCTTCGGACTCTCAAGTCCTCTTCTTAAGCTTGTGTTTCAAGGTTTGCAACAGTAAAATCTAGCGATGGAAAAACTCATGCAAACCCTAGAGACAAAAAGTGTGAAAACAATTGGTTCTATAAAGTAATACTTATATTAAGTAAGAGGGCAGTTGAATCAAATAATGAGAATACTTTGTGACCAAAGTAAAAATATAATTGCAAAATGTCTCACATTATCAGTGTTAATTAACTTCCAGCAACACTGGAATAGAGATGTAAAATAAAGAGTATAATCTTCAACAAATGATCTTCGCACCTCTTATCAACAAACTTTCTGTTTACATAAAAAATAGTATGCAAATATCATGACCAAAAAATAACCATGCCAAATATAGTAAGCATGATCAACTTACCTCTGCAAAGAAGATGATAATCCAAGTTGCTGATGATATTTACTTGATTGAAGACACAAACATAAGTGATTGAATTATTGCAGCTATGCCTGTATTGATTTAGAAGTTGCTTTGTTAGATATTGTGTCAAATATAGTTCTATGTAAATTATGTACTAATTATGCATAGGTTGTTTTCCATCAACTTTGTAGTTTTTCCATCTTGCTACCACATTTGATTTTAAGTAGCAACTACAATTTATATAGTTCTCTACATTATAAAAACACAATTGTTTTCTAGCAGCATGTTAGTTAACTAGATATTCATGCTAAATGCATAGTTGTTGAGTTCGACAGAAAATAGAATCGAAGCAACCTCATTCAAGCTGCTCCATTGACATGCTAGCGGTCACAACTTACTTGTACATGATGCCTTAAATGTTAGGGCATACATTACCAAAGTATGTAGATAAAAACCATGTCACTCCAACAAAAACATTCTCATAAATTACATTAGATATACATTGACATGTTTGGTCCATAAATTTGGGGGCAGTCAAATACTTTAATTGCACCTCCATAGGATGATCCATTCAAATTTCATTTGTTTATCTTTTTTACATTTTCCTTCCAATTTAAATTCACTTCCATCTAGTACAATTGTTAGACATATAAAATAATCGGCATAAAAGATTTTCAAATGAGTTGATAAAATATATATGAACGTGTTCAACCATTTAGGCTTATTCACAACTCTATAGAGTAAATAGTTGTGTTCATCGTTGGCTTATTTCGATTGGTACCATATTAGTCCTCTCAACAGAAGAATTAAAAATTAAAATAAAAAAGTTTGTGATTCTAAAAAATAAACCTGAGAACCACATTCACACTTTGGATCTAGCCACCTATTTTAAAACCGCATACGTGGAACATAATCCTATAATGTGCATGTTAAATGCATAGTGCAAACACAAGTAACGTATGACTTTCAGGATCACATGTTACTCGTTTTAGTTACCCATTTGATGTGTTTGAGTTTAGTTGTCGACTCTTTAGGTGTTAGAAAACAGTATCATTATAACTCGAGTAAACATATGAGTATCAAAGAATACCTTATCATATTTCTCATAAGTCTAAACACTAAGAAAACACTAAGGAAAGCCAATTAGTTGTGGTAGAATTAAATTACCCTTGCTTTGCTCCTCAAGTCCAAACCAGAACCACCAATCATGTCAACAAAGTAGTTAAAGCCATGTGATGAATTTCAATATTGTTGGATCTTGTTATAGTATTTCGTACATACATGTGACTTATAAGAATAGTATTAATGCATTTGGATGCATTAGTTAACAAAGTATACATGTAAGCAGATTCTTTATATCACTTATATTGTTTAAATTAAAGGGATTTTAAAAAATATCTTCTTAAACTCATTAGTTTCAACTAAGAAAAAGTGAAAAAAATTCATTTCAACCCCCTGGCACATGTAACCAAAGGAAATGGGATAAATGTAGAAATCCTACGACAACTATTTTAAAAATCATTGACATCATAAAAAAGCATCATAACAAAGATGCTTTATAAACAAACACATAAAATTGAAAGGAATGTAAGTATATATATGCACTATGCGGGTACAAATGTTCTTGAGACCAATATGTAACTGATATTCACACATTGAAGCTATTTCAGAATCATTATAGCTAAATCTTATCCCATGAAATATCTGAACAACAAATAATATTATTTTCAAATCAATATACATGCTAAGTTACACTACTAAGAAATAAGATTTTTCTGAAATATCTAGCGATGAGAGTCATTATAAAGCATATACATGTGGTTTCTTTGCAGAAGATCAATCATTGCCTTTAGTCTAGTGTACTCAACTATCCAGTTTTCCTGCACAAAGTGCACTTGACTACTTAGATCTTTCATACAATTCTCAATTGTTAACACATTGACAAAACCATTCTACAATAAACATTTGGTATTCTACTTCTTTAATAAATCTAGTCAAATAAGACTCACAAACCATAGAAAATAACCTAATCATAATGAAAAATAACACATTAAAGTGAAAAGGGAAAAAAATATTGAATAGAATCTTTAACTAACAAAAATAACACAAAAAAAAAACAAAGCATAAGATCTAACAAGAGAAATATTACCTTAACTTCTCTCCCATAAACATTTGAAGACGTTTCAAATCTATGAGATTGAAGTTGTCATCTTTTTTTAACACTGTAAGGAAGACCGAGAAATTTTTAGATCTAATTTTTGTAAGAACTTTTCTCTATATTCCAACAATTGTTCTACTTCTTGCTTCCCAAAATTAGAATAAGCAAAAAAATAAACCCTTAAATCATAAATAAAAAGAAAAACATAATCTGATTTCATGTTAATGGAGAAAGAGAGGGGTTTCTAAAACCCTCTTCATCTTTTTTCATGTGTTTTTAGAATGAGGAATATTGAACCCTCTGTTAATGGGAGACTAAGAGGATGAGCGGGAGAAGAAGGGTTTTATGAAGATTTAACCAACTATGAATAAAATGAGAGGGAGTGAAAGATAGATTGAAAGGAAAGATGACTTTATATGAAAGATGAGAAGGATTTTCGCTTCGTCTTTCATTTCACGATGAGTTTCGGTCCCGCTAGGCTTTGAAGACCAAAGAGAGAGAAAAAGAGAGAAGATGGAAGAGAAAGAGAAGAGAAAGGTTGTTGTCAACAGAAAAAGAGAGAGACGAGAGAAGTGTGGAAACCTGTAATGCAAAAGTGAGTCGGTAAATAGGGGGATTGACTTGAATTTGAAATTTAAATTGACATGAGTCAATACGATGGAGTTTGAAATTCAAAAGTTTGCTACGTGGCAGTCACAAGTTATGTGTGGGGTTGATTAAAAATTATCATTATGAATTACTTTAGTGTCCTTTTAATAGTTTAAATTATTGAAACACAAAGGGCATTATTGGAAGAATGCATCAATCTAATTGTAAATAGTTGATAATTGATGATTTCTGAAACACAAAGGACATTATTGAAACTCGAGAGAGTGCATCAATCTAATTATAATGAATTGATAATTGATGGTCAACTTTTTAATACTACAACATCTTACGTCTTTACCACTAGACTAATGTACATTCATGATAAGTAATTCCCATGATTTTTAGTAATTTTATACAATTCTGAATTTAAAACAAAATAATACAAAACTTGTATCAATAAGGTCTTAAACCCAAATCCCTTCAGATTAAATGACATTCAATTTACTACAATAGAAATTGATTTGTCTATTTGCAAATGATAGTCACTTTACTAACAATCGAAATTGATTTGCCTAGTTGTTATTGATAGTCACTTTACCGTAGAAATTGATTTGTCTAGTTGTAAATGATAATAACTTTATTAACAATAGAAATAAATTTGTCTAATTATAAATGATAGTAACTTTACTAACAATAAAAATTAAATTGTATAGTCGTAAAAGATAGTCATTTTACAAACAATAAAAATTAATTTGTCTTGTTGTAAATGATAATCACTTTATTAACTATAGAAATTGAATTGTGTAATATTTATGAGTGTAATATTTATGAGAGACTGTTTTCGCTCTAAAAATAATTATAAAAAAAAAAACATGTGAAAGGCGAGTGTTATGCGTACAGTTTGATTTATCCTTTTAGTTAACTTGAAACGAATGGCTGTGAAGAAACACTTTCCCTGCTACTCCCCATTCTTCCATTGATTTTGACGAGCCTCAGTTATAGAAAGGTAAACCCATTTATGCTACTTCCTCAATGACTTCACCTCTTTGCTTCTGAATTTCTCATAATGATTCACACCTTATCCCTTAAATCTTCTCTTCCTTTGACTTCTTCTACTGTCCCTGACTTCAATTTCAATAGGAGAAGGAAACTGAATCTAGGTTTTCTTTTTCAATTAGGTTTTCCTGATTTTAAATATGATGCATTTTTTAAACCTCACAAGAGTCATATTAGAGATTTGGCTCCACTTTTAGGATGGAGAATGAATGAAGTGAATATTGAAACTGAACTGGATGAGGAGAAGAATGATTCTATTGATGGCATAAACACTTTGAATTCGGAGAATTCGAAGAATTCTTCGAATTCGGAGAGTTATGATGAGCTAAAATCGAATGGTGATGATGATGTTGAGGAAGGTGAAAAAGAAGAGTATGATGGTAAGATTGATGTTAGAGAACTTACTATTAGTTTGCAGAGTGCTAAGACTGTGGAGGATGTTGAGGAGGTTCTTAAGGACAAGGGTGATTTGCCTCTTCAGGTGTATTCGACAGTGATTCGATGGTTTGGTAAAGAAAAGAGAGCGAAATCCGCGATGGTTCTTTTCGATTGGATGAAGAAAAGGAAGATAGAGACTAATGGCTCTTTTTCCCCTAACCTTTTTATTTATAATTCTCTATTAGGTGTAGTTAAGCAGTGTGAGAAATTCGCAGAAACGGAAGGTATCTTGAATGAAATGGCTCGAGATGGTGTTGGATATGATGTTGTGACATATAATGTTTTGATGGCAATTTATATTGAGAAAGGAGAAGGTGAAAAAGCTCTTGATATGCTTGAGGAAATTCGAAGAAATGGGCTTACCCCGTCTCCGGCGTCGTATTCTCAGGCTGTGCAGGCGTATCGGAAAATGGAAGATGGTAATGGAGCTCTGAGTTTCTTTGTTGAGTTTAGAGAAAAATATCGACTAGGTGAAATAGGAAGAGACGGCGATGGCGAAGATTGGGAGAAAGAATTCAAAAAGCTTGAGAGGTTTACGGTACGCGCTTGCTATCAGATAATGCGATGTTGGCTTGTTAGTTCTGAGAATAAGAGCAGTTGTGTGTTAAGGTTTCTTGTTAGTATGGATAATGCTGGGATTTCACTGACGCGTGCGGAACTTGAGCGACTCGTGTGGGCTTGTACGCGCGAAGATCACTGTATTGTTGTGAAAGAGCTGTACATTCGGATAAGAGAACGGTATGATAAGATCAGTTTGTCGGTCTGCAACCATACAATTTGGTTGATGGGGAAAACCAAGAAATGGTGGGCGGCTTTGGAGGTTTATGAAGATTTATTGGACAAAGGGCCAAAGCCGAATAACTTGTCATATGAACTCATAATGTCTCATTTCAGAGTTCTTCTTAGTGCAGCCCGGAGAAGGGGTTTTTGGAAATGGGGTGTCAAGTTGTTAAACAAGATGGAAGAAAAAGGCTTAAAACCTGGAAGTAATGAATGGAATGCAGTTCTTATCGCCTGTTCGAAGGCTTCAGAAACGTCAGCAGCTGTGCAAATATTTAAAAGAATGGTGGAAAATGGCCAAAAACCAACTAAAATTTCATACGGGGCTTTATTGAGTGCACTTGAAAAGGGAAAACTATACGACGAAGCCTTCCGCGTGTGGGACCATATGCTCAAGGTTGGTATCGAACCAAATGTGTATGTCTACACAATCATGGCTTCAATTTACACCGCACAAGGAAATTTTAGTAGAGTTGACGCCATAATTCAGGAGATGGCAACGTTAGGAATCGAAGTAACGGTAGTGACATACAATGCTATAATCAGCAGTTCTGCGCGGAATGGTATGAGTAGTGCAGCTTATGAATGGTTTCATCGAATGAAAGTTCAGAATATCACTCCCGATGAGGTAACTTATGAAATGCTGATTGAAGCCCTTGCAAACGATGGAAAGCCAAGGCTTGCATATGAGTTATATTTGAGAGCTCAGAATGAAGGTCTCGGTCTATCTTTAAAAGCTTATGATGCTGTGTTGCAATCCGCTAAAGCTCATGGTGCCACCATTGATGTAGGTTTTTTAGGACCTCGACCTGCAGATAAAAAGAATAGAGTGAAAGTTTGAAAAAACATACAGTCTGTCTCATGTTCCCATGAGAAATAAACCATTTGACAGAAGAGGATTTTATCTGAAATGGATTTGCTGCAGTTACTACGTCGTACAGATTGTAATCTCGACTGTCTGATTTTAGTCGATGGCAGAGAATGTTCAAAACTGATTTTATTGTGTAATCTGGACCGTCCGGTTCCAACTTATCGGCGAGATTGGTTTTGTGTGTAAACACGTCTGCTTCCTTTACAACAGGGAATCTGGATCCAAACTTTATCGCACCGACATGAAAATGTTCAGAAGTTCTTTAGTACATGGAAATTAGCATAGTCAAATCTTTTGTAACCTTTGTACATTCTTATCTGTTGCGGCTTGAGCTTTTTTTTTCTGTATCATTAGCTAAGAAGGTAAAAGAATCACACTCATGTTTACTTACATTTTCATATGAAAAATAGAGATGTAACCCTTGTTGTGAAGTTATTATTGAAATTTTGACTCACATGCTTGAAAAATGTCAAAGCTGTTCCTTTTAAGATTTTTTTGTTTTGTTTTTGATTCTCTTAATCAAAACACAATTAGTGGACAAATACTAGTGTGTGAAGGATTCTCTGAATAAAAAGCACGTATCCATAGCCGAATTTATAGAAGTTAAGGGTGGGAATACACCAGACCGGCCTACATGGACCTGTAGTCTAGCCTACTTAAGACCAGGTCAGACCAAACTTATTTAATAAAGAGGTCATGCTTAGGCTTTTTTAAAAGTCTATTTTATTAAATAGGCCAGATTTAAGCTATTAAAAAAACCTATGAAGCCTTATAGGCCGACCTATATTTTCATATATATTAGAGATATGTTAAATAAGTTGACCCATCTATGCATATATATTAAAAAAAAAGCTAAATAGACTAACATATGTATGCATATATATTAGAACAAAGTCTAAATAGACCGGCTTATTTTATATATATATATATATATATATATATATATATATATATATATATATATATATATATATATATATATATATATATATATATATAAACCTATGAAGCCTTGTAGGGATTGCGGCTTATATATATATATATATATATATAAAATCCTATGAAGCCTTGTAGGGATTGCGGCTTATATATATATATATATATATATATATATATATATATATATATATATATATATATATAAAACCCTATGAAGCCTTGTAGGGATTGCGGCTTATATATATATAAAAACCTATGAAGCCGGGATTCAAAGATAAACTTGGTTAATGAAAAGCTGAGATTGCAAATCTGTTTTTGGGTTTGGAAGGATTGTTTTGTTTTGTTTTGTTGCTATCCACAAGAAATATTTATTTATAAGTGTTTATTTTAGTTTGTTTGATAGATTGTCCAATTTAGAACATATATTAGTTTTATTTAAGTTTAAATTTGTTGTTTTGTTTGAATTCTAGTTTGGAAATATTTGTTCAATGTTGCAGTAAAGACAATTTGAATATTTTGTTTGATTTGTTTAGAAATTTTTCTTTATTTGCTTTATGTTGCAGTAAAAAAAATTGAACAAGTTCCTAAAGCAATCATACCATATGGGTTTCATGTTGTAGTTAAGAAAATTTAGACTAGTCAAAAAGCAATCATAGCATATAGTTTTATGTTGCAGCAAAGAATATTTGAACTAGTCCCTAAAACAGAATTAGTCATTTCGTTAAAAACAATGGTTTCAATACAAGACAATGGAATCAATAGCTTAGTGATTAGTATAGAATTTCAATGCTTGTGGTAATTTGAGTTGTCTAGAATGGCAAGTAGAAGGCATATTTCTTTAATAAATACCGCATACTTGCTCCAAAACCGTGTTCTTCAAACACCGATGCATCGACGTTGAACTTTCACATACCCTTTCATTCCTTCTATTTCATAGGCTCCAAAGTATTGTCACAAAATCCATTTTTTGCAGCTTGTTTAACGTGTCAAGGAGCTACAAAATTAACTGTAAACAATAGAAAAAAATTAACTTGTCAAGGAGCTTGTTTAACTCATTCAGCTTGTTTTCTGCAGTTTTTTGCATCACCGTTGAATACCACTATGAACAGAACTTTGAAAGGTAAATGACTATAAATCAGTAATTCAAAACGTTAGCATTAGGAATTCAAAAGTTATAAGAAAGTAAGAAACACCTTTCAGACCTCTTGCACCCCATAGTGATGTCGACTTCGACGAACCAAACACTTAGACATTTGATCAAACACTTGGAGTGAATAATCAACTTTTGCAATGAATTTATCCATATATTGTGATTTCTTCTAGAAGTTACCATCAAAAATCGATGAACCATTGAAAATCAGAGTTGAATTAATGGAGAATAGGGATTTCGATAGTAGTAGATTTTATTTGCCGTATAGCTATCATGATGTAATTGAAGATATGAAGAACAAACAGTTGCTTATAATTGATGGCTTAACGTGTTTTGAAGACGATGGATGACAAGTAGAGGTAGGTGTAATCAATTTGTATATAGCAAATAAAAAAATGTTCCGGTAGGCAAATGTTAACGTGCTCTTTAATTAAAATTTTAAAATCTGGATCGTTAGTTAAATCTAACGATTATTATTTATAGTTCTCGTTTCTCATAAAAGATATTAGTTCTCACCGGATATGCTCCATATATATATAAAAGTCAACCTATAAGGCTTCTTAAGTAATATGAATTAATTAAAAACTTTAATGCGATACATACTTTTAAATAAATTTTAGGTTAGGTCAAACTTTTAAAAAGGTCAGGCCAGACCCAAAAACTAAGCCTATGATAGACCATAGGTCCGACTTAAGCCTTTTAAGTTTATCGTAGGTCAGACTCAGACCTTCTAAAGCCTAACCTAACCTATTTCCACCCCTAATAACAATTGGATGCATGTGTTCTCTGATGCCACAGTTGATTGAGAATGAAGTTTAGGGTGCAAAATCGAATAGGAAGACCTAAACATGATGAGAATGTTACACTGCATTTTGCTCAAATGTTTATACATCTCACTTCATTTTTCAGTATCATTCATTAATAAATATACAAGTAGAAAGAAAAAAACATGGTCATATATTAGAGTTATCATCAATTACACTGATCAAAAGAGGATGAACAAATCACCTATGACATGATATTTTGTACTATACAGCAAAATATACAGCAAACAGTAATCAAGTCTCAAGTCTTATTCCATTAGGTAGGAAGACAAAGTTCCGATTTTGGTTGTTGGGCCGAGAAAACTGGCAATGATGTTTTGAGAAATTATGTATCTCTGGGTTAAAAATATACAAGGAATTCATTCATATCAAGAATTTTCTTCGTCACGTACAATATGTTCTGACCCTTGACCAGATCCATAAGTTCTTGCCCCCCTGACGGATTTGAAACTAATCAACCGGCCAAAGGCGCTCTTTGATCTATTCATTGTTGGTGTTGATGGAGGTCCGTGCTTCTGAGCATGATCATCCGATAATGTCTTTACAAGATCATCAAAACGACGCTTGAAGGTTGGGAACCGTGACATGGATTTGGTGATTCCTTGCAGCCTACATAATAGAAATGAAATCCAAATTGGACAGAAAACCTTCAAATGAGTTACCAGTACAAAAACTTACAAAAGAACCTTTAAAAATAATTAACTAGCATTTGGTTTAAAAGTACCTTCTGGCAAAAGCATGAAGTTCAGCGCGCTTGACCTCTGATTCTGGAGCTGGGCCAATACCTGAATTTTTTAATCTCTCCGCATCATCATTCAAGAGAACTAATTTGCAGAGGTAGTCCTCTTCAGAGACAGATAAATTGTCAGCTTTAATTTGTTCTTTAATGATCAAAAGGGGATTGAGGAACCATTCAAAAAACTTCTCCCTTGGTCTGTTTGTCAGAGTTAGTTCAGTATCATCATCTACATTGAGCAAGTAACAAAAATGGTTCAAGGAGGTTAAAATAAAATAATCGGAAAAAGTGAAGAAAAATGGTTCAAACTGGTTAAAAGAAAATAATCGGAAAATGAGAAAAATGGTTCGACTTACTAATCAATATACCCATGGAATTGACTTTTGCGGAGCGTAAAAGCCCCTGGAGTAAACAATATGCAGGCAACCCAATTGTAATAACATTACTCCCTTTACCAGATTTTGCTTCTTCTATGTCTTTTCTTGTAATTAGACCTTCAGAAATCAGTTTTTCTCCTACAATGCAACATTCCTTGAATAATCCATCCAACAACTACACATATCATGGACAATATTCGATTAGTACAGATCCTCAGTCCGCAAAAAATAAATTTCCAACAGAGGTGGTAGCTGAGTCCTGCGCGAATACCTCAAGTGATTTCAACTCGGCAATATTATTTTTTATTGAAGATGAGCGAGAGGGAGCCTTTTTAAAGGAGTTAGGTCTTGAAACGGAAACTGAGCCGTTAGTTCTTAGAGACGAATCATCATTTTTCCGGTACTGAGGTCTATCAAATGCCAAATGCGTAAAACAATTAAACAAAAGCATCACTGCAAGTCTTAGTGATAAATACAGGGAAGCTGAATCAAACCTAGGGAACCAGGTTCTTTCTGGCATGTCAAGAATATCATTGCTGTATTCATCATAAAGGGACAAAGCTGCAATAACATACCGAAGGCCAAACCTGAAAGAAGATTCCTGCATTTCAAAGAAATAAACACAGAATGTCGTAGAGAACTCAATCTTACAAAGCAGATATGACAGTGCTATCAATATACTAGTACACTAAATGTCTGAGACAATAATTGAAGAAGTTTACAACATCAGTTATTTCCACCATACATGCCTAAAATGAAAATGGTGCCGTGCTCTTTAAGAAACCCAAACCCAAAATTCAATAACTAAATTTAATATCACAAAATTCTAGGAATAAAACATTAACATCACAGTTGATCCACTAAATGATAATAGCCCACTTGATCAGTTCCAGGTTCAATGGCTTCATATTGCACAACATTAGCTCATTGTTGTAACACTCACTACTGAGCCCACATCGTCATGGTGCACCAGTGTTGTTGACAGCAGATGGCAGAAAGCCAAAAATCCACCATTTTAAGCGGCCCTATCCACCGTAAAACAACATGGCACTGCGTATTCACAAAATTGCCACGGCGGTTGTCAAAAAATCTGCCACCACAATCCTCCATGGCATCATTTTGGCCGATATTTGACAGCAGTATGGTGCATTGTTCCATATGCAAACCGTGCCTTGAAATTGAGCCATGACCCCTATATTTCGACCGCACCTTTGATAAGCGACACATCGGTGACCGCTGCAGCGGCAACCGGTTGCCGCTCCGCAGCCCTCCTCTAAGAACGCACCATAATCTTTTGAACAATTGATAATGACAACCAAGACTGTAGCGGCCGCTATAGCTGCTATTTGGCCACTATTGACGACGTTATAAGTTATAACTACTGCACAAAACTGCAATCCAATAAGGTTTTGCATGTCCCCTAGGGGGGCCTCTACGACCGCTATTATCGTCTATAATTTTTTCTCTTTTGTTCGTCCTATACTCTGAATCAATCTATGAGTGTATCATAACTGGATATAATAATACAAGTAGAGGTGGAAAGGTGTGAGAATTTACCTGATAAGTAACAACCCCGGCATACGCACCAAGAAAATAACTTGCTAAAATTGATGCCAAAACTGCCCCAGCAACAGCCAATGGCCACAGAAGGATAGCAAGACCTGCAAAAGGAACACATATTGTCTCCAAGAAAGGACCTTCACGCCCAATAAGGTCATGAAACAATCGGTGCCACCCTTTGAAAAGCATGTACGGGCCTTTGCATATGGCAACAAATGATATAACTGGCACATCAATTAATAATCCAATAACCGCAGCTAGAAAAGCACCAGGAAGATACAGCAGCCTGCATAACGAAAAATCATTAAACTTACAAAATAGATCATGCAGTATAAATCATCTAAGCTTAGACAACATCATATTTAGTGTAGTATGAGACACACTTAGGTTAAGCGTCCATATTCATCACACGGGCCAAAGCATTAGCAAAATACTACTAGCAAATTGATTATGTAGAATAATATTTTGGAAAAGCACAAATATAAGAAATAACAAGGAATGTTTTAGAAACATGGTAACATAAACAGAGAGGCTTCCTATGACAGCACCTGATTTCATAATATTTACTATTAGGAGGTCCGTTTTGTCGCAGGTCATCCATAACCGAGAAGTAAGAAAGGAAGCAAACATCTCTTAAGTCCCGAACAACCATGCAGCTCCTTTCTATAGTACTCAAAGTACCATCCTGGGAAGTAGTAGGAAATTTCTGTAACAAATACAGACAAGATAAACAGAAATAACGAGCATTTAAACAACATAGAAACAAAAACATACAATAAAACAGTGTAGAAGTTTGTCATCTTTTCCCTCCTCGACAGCTTGAATAGTAGCAAATATTGGTTGAAGAAATCCATAGGCTGCTCCACCTATAATACTTCCAATAATACCAAGCACTGGCCATGAAATCAACAGCACTGGTAGTACACATATGCAGATAACAAGCTTCAGAAGAGGTCCTAATTGTCTAGCTCTGTGAGTTAGGGGAATCACTATAAGTAATTACAAGTTTGATAAACGTATAGATCAACAAAATAGTTTGAAAGATTTTAGTCAAGAAAAGCACCTCAGAACACAGTAATAACTCCAAATGACATGTGCTGGCCAAAGTCCAAGTATGATAGCAGAGTTCCCAATTGTCATTATTATGCATGTCAATGGGAAGAGAATGACACCTGAAGTGATTTGCAGTTTGAACAATAGTAAGTACTAAGAAAGGAACATAATATATGTAGCACTGAGACTCAGGGTTGTTGATGGCAGATGGCGGTCCATGGTGGAGAGCCAAAATCCCGCCATACTGGCCACTTTGCGGCGCCGTTATTGCGGATTATGGCGGAAAAACCCGCAATAGCGGCCGATATTTACCATTGCGGTGAACCCAAAAAACGCAAAGTAAATCCGCCATAGCGGCCATGGCACTGCAATTTGATAACACTGCTGAGACTTCAGATTAAACACGCATGTCTAGTGTCTAATACTCAACTCATGTGATTACATTCAATTCATTATCTCAAATCTTTCTGTGTCGGTATATCACTATCTCATAGGGGTGGAAAACGGGCATGTCAGTCCCGTTTAGGCCCACCACTCCAAAGAAAGCAAAAAACGGGGAGGGGCAGGCAAAGTAGAGGGGGCGGGCCAAAAACCTTGACTCAGCCTGCCAAAAATGGGGCGGGCGGCACGGGCCCTGTCACTCTCCCCCGTTTAGGTCCGCCCGCCAAATTGGGGCAGGGTGGACAAAGTAGATAGTCGAGCCGAAAACCTTGGCTTGGCCTGCCAAAAAATGGGGCAGGTGGAGCGGGCCCTGTCACTCCTAAAGCCTAAAAATGGCAATAAGCCATGCTGCCCCCAGTTTAGGACCACCTGCCAAATTGGGGTGGGGTGGGCAAAATAGAGGGTCAGGCAGAAAACCTTGGTTTGGCCCGCTAAAAATGATGGGTTAATCGGGCAGACCCGATCCATCTTGCCACCACTTAACCCAACACTTAATAATCTTCAGGTATTGTAAGCATAACAAATGAGAAGTTATATATATTACATATTCTGAAGTGGAAAATGAAACAAGCATACAAACTGTATTAAATTCAAATAGATTCCAATTTCTTAGCAGTTTCAAAATCCTGTCTATATAATATTGCATCAACAACAAATCTCTAAGACTAATGAGAAGCAGAACATGAGAATCAATATCGATTGAAAATACTATAATGTGGGAAAAAATGAATAATTCTTAAGAAAAATCTGTAAAAAAGAAACACATGCAAGCAAGTCAAACAAAATTCAAAGCAAAACCAGTAGTGTTTTCAAACCGATAATTTATTTATTAAAAACAAATTGCCAAGAACATCCATTAGTATTGCAAAAAGTTAAACGTGTATGTTCCAATGTAAACCATACAAAGAAAATCCAAATGAACATACACAACAAATCAATTATCACTAACCTTTGATGCTTCCCAGAACCAGAAGACCAATGAAGAAAGGAAGAAAGCGGATGAAACTCCACAATGAAGCATAAAATCCAGAAGGGGGTTCCATTCACTCAGATCTATGCAAAATAAAAAACTACAAATTCACCACCACGCTCTCACTCCTCAAAATCACTACCCTAAACTTCACAAGAACCAAACTTCAACCGCTTTATCATTCAACAAAAACATTGGAAACCAAATACCGAGAAACTGAAAAACAGTGTCTTCCAACCACTTTAAGATTAAATTACATTAAACAAAAAAAAATCAAACTTTCTCTTCAGTGAAATTCAATCTGTTCCTAATGGCCAACAACATAAAAAAACAATAAATGGGTCACCAAAAATGTTAACTTTTTTTTGTTTCAGCAACTTAATAGTATTAAAAATTGAATTTTTATGAAAATGGCATAAAGGGGTTGTGTTGTATTTTTCTGGAACTGTAGAAACAATTATTGGGGCTGAAAAAAAAAAAGAAGAATGAGCGGTTTATTTTGATTTACTCCTCTATATCACAGAAAAAGAATCAAAATAATTCATTGCCAAAGCCTCGTAATTCGAATTCATATTTCTTTTGTTTATTTATTTAAAAATAAATAAAATACTATTCTTTTATGCTTATACTGAAAACTAAAGCAAGTTGAAGAGTATAAGGGTTCTTCATGTGACAGGTGACTTGTGAATTGGTCCTAGTGCGATACTATGATTTCTAATATTTTTTGGAAAAATGATATTTAGAGATATAATTTATGATAATTTTCTGCTATGTTTGGATATAGAAGAATGTAGGAGGAAAGAAAGTAAAAAATAATAATTAAAAAGATAAAAGTAAAAGGAAAGTAAAATAATTTTTTAATTGTTTGATATTATAAGAAAAATAAATAAATTATATATCTTATATATAAAAGTTTTAAGTGAATGAAGCAAAATGTGGCGTTAAAAATAAAATTATTTGTTAATTTATTTCTTAATATTTGTTAATTAATTAATTTATTTTTATTATTAATCATAGCTTCCATAATTTTCACTAGTTAGAAATGATTTAGCCCATTTCCCACGTTTCCATTTATTAGATTAAATAAAAATAAAAATAAAAATTAATTAAATAATTAAAAAATACATTGAAATTGGTTCCCACATTGGTAGTGTGGTTACATTTACATCTCTTCAATTTAGCCCTTTTCCCACGTTTCCAATTATTAAATTGAATAAAAAAATTAAATGAAAAGTTAAATGGTATTACCTCACCTCTCTAATTAATTACATAAAATAATTTAAACAAATTTAATTGGACACATATTTTATAATGCTTTTTATAACTCCCCACTTCTACCTTTGAAAGGATACGAGTAACAAACCCGTGCATACGCACGGGTTCTGCTCTGATACGCGCATTTGTTTACATAATACATTTATTTTAAAAAGAACATTTAAAAAGAAAAAATATTTAGATCAATAATAAATTTTTCGTATATAAAGTTATTTAGATTAATATTATTTTTGTTTAGGTATCATTTATAAAAATATCTGAATGAATAGTAAATTTTCGTATAAAAAAATATTTAGATCAATAACAGATTTTTCTACGTATACAATTTTTTAATCAAAAATTTTTGGATCACAAATACCATCTTCATATATAAAAATACTTAGATCAACAATAGATTTTTCCCGTATTTAAATATTATTTATATTTATGTATCATTTACAAAAATATCTAGATCAATAATAAATTTTCGTATATAAAAATATTTAAATCAATAATTTTTTTTTCGTATACCATTTTTTAATTAAAATTTTTGGATCATAAATACCATTTTTCATATATAAAAATATTTAGATCAATATTTTTTTCCCATATACAAATATTATTTATGTTTAGGTATTGTTTACAAAAATATTTGGATTAATAATAAATTTTCGTATATAAAAATATTTAGATCAATAATAAATTTTTCCCATATAGCATTTTTTAATTAAATTTTTTTTGATCATAAATTCCATTTTTTCATATAGAAAAATATTTAGATCAATTATAGATTTTTTCCCATATACATATATTATTTATGTTTAGGTAACGTTTACAAAAATATCTAGATCAATAGTAAATTTTCGTATATAAAAATATTTAGATCAATAATAGATTTTTTTTCGTAAACCATTTTCGAATAACAAAATTTAGGATCATAAATACCATTTTTCGTATATAAAAATATTTAGATCAATAATAGATTTTTCCCGTCTTTAAATATTATTTATGTTTAGGTATCATTTATAAAAATATCTGGATCAATAGTAAATTTTCGTATATAAAAATATTTAAATCAATAATATATTTTTTTCGTATACCATTTTTGAATTAAATATTTTGGATCATAAATACCATTTTTCTTATAGAAAAATATGTAGATCAATAAAAGGTTTTTTCCCGTATATAAATATTATTTATGTTTATGTATCATTTAGAAAAATATTTGGATCAATAGTAAATTTTCGTATATAAAAATATTTAGATATATAATATATTTTTATCCCGTATACCATTTTTGAATTAAAATTTTTTGGATCATAAATACCATTTTTCATATAGAAAAATATTTATATCAATTATAGATTTTTTTCCCGTATACAATTATTATTTATGTTTAGGTAACGTTTACAAAAATATTTAGATCAATAGTAAATTTTTGTATATAAAAATATTTAGATAAATAATAGATTATTTAAATTTTTGAATCATAATTACCATTTTTCTTCTAAAAAGTAAATGGAGTATAGAGAGATTAGGGTAGAAAACTAAAAAGGTGAAGAGAGAGAAAGAATGATTAAAGTAAGTTATAATATAGTTGAATAAAATATTAAGATTATAATGTACAATTGTGTAAATAGACAAAAAAGCCAATAATTTTAATTGGTGTAAAAAAAGTAAGGATGAGTAATTTTGTAAAAACCATAACCACTAATTTTCTTATATTATAGATTGGTTTGATAAGTATTGTTGTGGCTATCAACATTTATATTTGAGTTTATAATATTTACTAGTGTTACCCGTGCCTAAAATTTCTTAAAAAAAAAAAATTTATAATTATTTATAATTTAAAATAAAGTTATATTAACATTATAGTCTATTTTTCTATTAGTTGCACACAATTGTTTTTATTAATAATAAACTATATTTTGTTTATAAAAATATTTTTATTACTTAAAAATTTAATTTATTCAACTATAATTTCTTTTTAATTTTTAAATTATGATGCTAATTTAAAAAGAACAGAATTTGTTAAATTTTTTTTAAGTTACCAAAAAAAAAACATTTAGTCTTTAAATATATAACAATTAAGAAATTAAAACGATTTTTTTTTAAATTTCTCGATATGAAATAAATAAATAAGATCTCATTTTAAATATGACCTTCATTTGTGAGAAACATTCTATATAAAATTAATTTTAATTTAGAAAACTTATATATTTATAGATTTTTGTGAATAAAATAATAAAGATTAGAATCCAATCAAGAAAATTATAGAAATTAAAAGTTTAAATATTTATAGTATGTTATGATTTAAATAGATTTAGTTTTTGTAAAACAATTTAGTTTTATTATTTCATGTTTGGAATAATTTTTAAGATTTAAAATATCAAATAAAAACGTTTTAAGTAATTTAAAATTAGTTTGTCAAAATAATAATTATTTAAAAAAAAAAATTTAAATCCTAGATTAGTTGAGGTTATTATCTATTACAGAAGTTGATTGATTTAATTTTAAATGATTTTAAGTTTTTCTATTATCAATTTTTATGTTAGAACTCAATAAAATAATTATGATTTTTTGTGGTGAAAATAAAAGCATTAATTTTTTAAAGCAAAAGTTAATGTTTTTTATTTGGCACTCATACTATTATAATGATTCAATATATAATTAAATTATTAATTTCCTACATATATTTGTTA
The DNA here is from genome assembly GCF_029867415.1 of Vicia villosa. NCBI lineage: Eukaryota > Viridiplantae > Streptophyta > Magnoliopsida > Fabales > Fabaceae > Vicia > Vicia villosa. The sequence goes on along the minus strand of NC_081185.1, from coordinate 33,804,329 downwards.
ATTTATTTTTAATTATTATTCTCTAGATATGATATTTGATGGTGAATATTTTAATAATATTTAATTATGAGTAAACAAAATAAATAAGAGGTCAATTTGATTGTGTCTTTAGTTAAATAATATTCTATATATGATCTATTATATTTTAATCAATTGATGATTTTATTATATACTATTAATCATTAGGTGATTTATTTATTATACATTATAAAAACTTATTTCTTTTTTATAAACAGAATCAATTCTCTACTTATTTTAATTTCTTATTTATTTCTAATTTAAACTATCACCAAATTATTTTGATATAACAAAAAAAAATGCAATATATAGAATGATATATTATATATTTGCATAATATTTACTATATTTATATTTATATGATTATATATACATATAAAATATTATTTATATATGATAAATGATGGTCAAATTGACAACAATATTGGTAGTGAAAAACATATTATTAGAAGATAAAGATCATTCATAATAAAAAAAGCTAGATGAGAACTTTGGCAAGTCCGCCAAGTGTCATCATTCTAGGTGTCATGCTATTTTTAGACTTTCCATTTCAAATAATATTTCTATTTCTGCTTTTAATAGTATTATTGAATTCTTATATTTCTTTAATTTAATTTAATTAATTCCACGTGAAATACACCCAACCCCTTCCTATATTGTCTATTGATATTCATTCCCCTTTTCCAAATTTTCATTTTTCCACGCCGCCGCACAATAGCAGCCCCCAATTTATGGTTGTTTATCCAAATTTATGAATGATTCATCTTCCTTCTCAACATCCCATTAATATGCGACGATTGAGCACAAAAAAATTGCATTCACGAGGATCCACAAAATTTTTAGAATACAGGAAAAGATTATCATCCTATCATCTTCCTTCTCTCCTAAGTTGCAGAAGACGACAACAAAAACATTTTCAGAATTTTTCTTCTTCATCATCTTCGATTTTCAGAAAAGAGCACGAATTGCACGAAAAAGGTAGGCCAAAACCCTAATTCTCCAATTCGTATTTTTTTTACAATATTATTATTTTTCATTGTTTTATCGTCACAATTGAGTTATGATTTGATCATGATGAAGGATGATTTTGAGAAATGGAAGTTTGACTGTGTATTGATGATGATGAAGAAAAAAGATTCCAAAATTGAAGAGTTTGAGTGTTCATGTTGAAAAAGAAAAGATACAAAGTTATAACCCAAGTCGTTGAAATTTTCATAACTGCAGGTAAAATCTGTGCAAAACATGTGTATTCTAACAGGTAAAATCTATTTTCTGGTGTGCTTTCTGTGACTATTAATCATTTTCACGTGTTGTGCTTAATGTGGTGAGTAAATGTGCAAACTTGAGCTTTCTCAGTTGTTTTGAAACAATTTTTGATCTGTTTTCACCATTCAATTGCCATGGTTAGGTTTGTACTGGAGCTAAGAGTGAGGTACAATCGAAATGGGCAGCAAGAAAGGTATATTGGATTGGCAGGTTTATACTGGTTTTGCGTAGAGCATCATCTAAAGTTATGAAACACAAAAGGTATCACTTTATATCATGCAAACTAAGTAAATATCACTTTGATTCAATTTTGAGATTTTGATTTTGATTCAGTTTTTGTTATTGGTCTGAGTTTCAGATTTGAGATTTGTTAAGAAGAGATGTTAGCAGTTGGGACTGAACTCTAGATTTCGGTGTACCTACCCAAACCACTAGACTACTCCTTTTGTTATATGATACTGCTTCTAACCACTTTTTGTACTGTCAATAGTGTGTGCTACTGTTGCATCGTATGTGAAGCTACAGGTGCGGAATTGAAGCTTCAATGGTTGGTGATGTGGAATTGATGAGTCGAGGTGATGTCGATATATGCAACTTGGAATGAAATGTGAAGTTGTTGTGTTTGTGTTTGAAATTGAAATGCATTGTCTAGTGAATTTGAATTTGTGTTTTTATTGTTAAATTTGAAATGCCTTGTTTATGAGAATTTTGTTTGATCTGCAGGTTGTGTTTGGTTATGGAGGATATAATCAATTAATCTTGGTTGATTGAATGTTATTATTTTCTTTTGGTAATTCTGGATGGAAATTTATTTGGTGGTGAACATTATTCAATTTCACTGTCTACTATATTGTTTCTGTTGCTTCTACAACTTAATCAATTTCTCTGTCTACTTTACTGACTAACGTTGTACCATTTAGGTTTGGGATGCTAACATTATTGAAACAACACAAGAAAGATTCTATGACAATAACATAGATGATTACTTCAGAGACATTCAAACAAATATCTCGGTATTCCATTCAAATCCACTATAATTTTCTCTACATCTTTACAATCTTGCACAAGTTTTTTACTTAAAATTTTTCTGATGCAGGAAACATGGTCAGATGAAGTAGAAGATTAGGAAGCATGCAATTCTGATCTGCAGGAAATATGATTCAACTGAAGTTAAAGTACAAGACAAGAACAATAATTCACTGAAGACAAAACCTGATGCAGTTCCTGGTTAGTATTGAACTTACTTTTACTAAATTGAATAATTTTAATATTGTTTTGCTGTCATTCTGTGATCTTTCTATAATTTGTAAAATGTAGAGACATTTATTCTGCTTCTAAGTATGACCCTTTAACTGACTTTGCAAATACTTTCTTTATTGGCCACCCTTTTAGATTTGCATGTAAATCTATTTATTTCAGATACTTTCTTTATTGGCCACCCTTTTGTTCTGAAATCATGACAAAATTTGGCAAAACTATTCACATTTTACGCAGTGACAATGTAAAAGAATATTTCTCTAATCAGTTCAACTCTTTCATATAGTCCAAAGGCATCGTACATCAAACCAGATGTCCCCATACACCTCAACAAAATGGTGTTGCTGAAAGAAAATATAGACATATTGTTGGCACTGCTCGTACCCTTTTGCTAAATGCCAATTTACCTCTGAAGTTTTGGGCTGATGTTGTTCTGACTGTAAGGTATTTAATTAACCGGATGTCATCCTCTGTGTTTAATGATCAGGTTCCTCATTCCTTGGTGCTCCCTACAAATTCCTTATATGGTGTTTCCCCTCAGGTCTTTGGTTGTGTTTGTTTTGTTCATGATTTTTCCCCAGGTCGTGATAAGATGTCTGTTTGTGCTATCAAAAATGTTTTCCTAGGCTACTCTCGCGTCTAAAAGGGATATCGGTGTTACTCTCCTTCTACACACCGCTCCTACATGTCTGCAGATGTTACATTCTTTGATGATATCCCATACTTTCATAACTCATATGGTTCTGACAATGATTTAGATAATGTATTACCTATTCCGTAATTTGAGTCAGTTGAATCCACTCATTTATCGTATAGTCCACCTGTTGTAATAGATGAGTCTCCACCACCGTTAAATCGGTATGGCATTATTTATAAGAGAATATTTGGACCATGTGATTCAGCTCCTATTCCAAGCACCTCCACCCTTGCTTCGGCTCCATCTCCTGATTTTCCATTTCCATATGTAAAGGTAATCGTTCAACCTGTAACCCTTATCCAATTTATAATTGTGTGGCTTCCTATAGGTTATCTCCTGCCTATTGTACTTTTGTTACTGCACTTGCATATGTTTCTATTCCTAAACTATCCAGGATGCACTATCCCATTCAGGGTGGAGACAGGCAATACTTGATGAAATGCCAGCTTTTGAATCTAATCATACTTGGGAGCTTTTTACTCTCCCTCCTAGGAAATCCGTTGTTGGTTGTAGGTGGATATTCAATGTTAAGGTGGGTCCTGATGGATAGGTAGACCGATTGAAAGCTCTCCTAGTGGCAAAGGGATATACTCAAGTACCTAGTCAAGATTATAGTGATACATTTTCTCCGGTTGTGAAGATGGCATATGTTCGTCTCTTTCTAGCCATGGCGGCCATGAAACAATAGTCTTTATTTCAATTGATATCAAGAATGCATTCTTGCATGGTGGCTTGGAAGATGAGATTTACATGAAGCAACTGCCCGGGTTTGTTGCTCAGGGGGAGTGTAATCGGGTATGTAAATTACACAAGTCTCTGTATAGCTTGAAACAATCACCTCGGGCATGGTTTGGAAGATTCAATAAAATGCTGCAACAATTTAGGATGACCTGTTGTGAATCAGATCACTCTGTTTTCACCAAATTCTCCTCTTCAAATAGATATATTTATTTAGTGGTTTATGTTTATGACATTGTCATTACTGGTGATGACACTGAGGGTATCAAGGATTTAAAACAACACTTATTTCAAAATTTTCAGACTAAGGGCTTGGGTCCTCTTCGTTACTTTCTGGGGATTGAGGTAGCTCAGTCAAAAACAGGTATTTTTATCCCCCAAAGGAAGTATGCCCTTGATATTTTAGAAGAAACAAGTCTTACAGATTGTAAACCAGATGATACTCCTATGGATCCTAATGTAAAGCTTCTTCCTAATCAGGGGGAGCCATATACTGATCCAGCTAGATATCAAAGACTTGTAGGAAAGTTGAATTATCTTACCTTGACTAGACCTGATATATCTTTTCCCGTCAGTGTAGTAAGTCAATTCCTAAACTCTCCTTGCGGCAACAATTGGGATGAGGTTATTCAAATACTCAAGTATATCAAAGGATCACCTGGAAAAGGCCTTATTTTCTTTGGTAGAGGAAACACATATATCATTGGATATTCAAATATTGACTGGGCAGGAGATGCAAGTGTTAGACGCTCTACATTAGGTTATTTTATTTTTATTGGTGGAAATATGATCTCATGGAAGAGCAAAAAGAAAAATGTTGTTGCTCGATCAAGTACAGAAGTTGAGTATCGAGCCATGGCTCATGCCACATGTGAGCTCTTGTGGTTAAATAATTTACTAGAGGAACTTCATTTTTGTGAAGTCGCTCCTATGGAACTTGTATGTGATAACCAGTCAGTTTTGCACCTCTCCTTCAATCCAATTTTTCATGAGAGGACAAAACATATAGAAGTTGTTTGTCACTTTCTTAGAGAGAAGATTACCACCGGGATCATCAAAACCTCATTTGTCAATTCCAGGGATCAACTTGTTGACCTCTTTATAAAATCTCTTCGGAAACCTCGGATTACTTACATATGTGACAATATGGATGCATGTGATTTATATGCGCCACCTTGAAGGGGAGTGTTGAAATATTATTTTATTATAATATTAGTAGTATCAATTAGGATATCATTATATCAAATCTTTCCTGATTTAGTTTATTGATTAGGAGGCTTAGATCTATATATACATACATGTGTATTCTCTCCACATAATAATAAGATTTTCATATTCAAGCGCAACCCTATTCATTAAATAGTTCATAATCCACTCTACTATTGTGAGGATTGGTTTATCCCTAGCTTGTAAAATTTTACTCTAATAAAGGGTCTACATTCCTTAGTAAACCCTTTCTTACAACCATCAAAGCAAAAAATAGAATCTCCCAAACCTTGGTGGTAGGATTGGCAATGGCCTCCCAATGTTAATCTTCACTGTTTTCCCAACACAGTGCTTCTTCAACTCAGTTGTATAACTGCAAAGCATATTATATTGTTCCTTTGCATCTCCTTCAATAATTCCCTCTACCATGTATCTAGCTCTCCAAGCCTTCCCTTTGGTTATGCCAATTGAGTATTTTTTCCTTAGTTCACACATTATCTCAGAAACTTTAACTTTACCCTGTGACTTCCTTTTTTCAACAACTAGCTTAGATACCCACTTGGCATTGGAAAATTTATTATTTAATACCCTTTCAGATGTGTGTGTCCCCACCCTTGTCTTTAATTGGTAGGCATGTCTGTTACCCACTTTGCTTCACAAAGCTAAAAAATCATATTTACCCATGCACTCTACCCTAATCCTACAATTCTCATTCTTAACAAATGTTATCTTTCTTACATTTAAAACTGACCATTCCCTAATTGCATCTTTAAATCCAGATAGAGAATTGAATTACATACCTAGTTTGAATTTAAAGTCCTTGTTTAGAAGCTCACATATGAACTTCTCATACTTAGGCTTGGGCTATTTTTCATCCTTGTCACTTTCATCAGGGTCTGAGCTATTCAATTCCTCACTATCATAGTTCACCTCTCTACTTCCAAAATTATTTGTATTCCTCTATGAACTAGATCCCAACACACTTTTAGGAACCAAAACATTCACTTTGGATCCCTTTCCAAGGGGTTTCATCTTTTTGGGATCTTTGGATGCCATAACCTTGAATTTCATAGACTTCCCATTTACCTCAACCATATTTTAGTTAACTAGTATTTCTACTTGCACTACCTCAAATTGTTCATCTTCTACTTTACATGCTCTTTCTTCTTAACTATCATTGAACCTTATGCCTCCATCATCATCACCAGTTCTATCATCTTCATTGCAGTCACTAAACTTATCAACACCATGGTTCAACACCTTGCTCATCACGTCTTGAACACCATGTTCTACCCAGATATGCCCATCAACATTATAAGACATGTCGTGATTAGCAATTTCTCCTGCTTGTACATCATCAACGAAATGGGTAAACCCTTCATCCAGTCCTGGAATCTTTCTCCAAAGCCTAAAGCCTTGATAACCCCATTCGTTAACCAAGCTAACAGCTTAAAAAACTCCACTTATCAGAGTCTTGACCTTGTACAATAGTTTCACTCCCTCCCCTACAAAACATGTGCTTGTCTTGCACAAAGTTTCCCCCATGGTGAAATATGACACAAAAAAACCCAATTTCTGCAAAAACACAGATACCCAGAAATTAAAATCCATAAAGAAAAAGGTACATGTGGGGCCTTATAAGAGTTACAGAAAGTGTGCATTGGGACCACATAAAATTTGTAATTGAGCATAAAAAATGTACCTTTTTGAGCCCAAAGCTTTTCCTGGTAGCACTTCAAGACGGAACTAAAGTGAAGAACCCTAACGATTACGTTTTTCAAACTAAAAAAAGAAGACTAAGAAGTTAGGATTTGAAATGAACACGAAGAATTTGGTCAAGTATGGCTGAAGTTTTTGTTTTTCACCAAAGGGAACAATCGTCCTCCCACAAATCATTAACATGTGTGGATTTTAAATTAAATGAAAAATAATAAAAAAGACACTGCCACATCAACATATTTTATACCTTGGCGTGACAAAGGGTTAAAGAACAATATTTTACAAATGTTAGGGGAATCCATGCAAGTTTTTTTTACGAGGTTTTTTTTAAAATGTGCCTATATGGAAGGGGTGGGGGAGAATGAGTATCAACCCAAAAATATATCTACTAGACCATAGCGGTGCAGAACTCGCCCACCAAGCCAAAGTCAGGGTTAGGGGTGTTCAAATTCAAAACGATCCAAATAAAGACTATAAATCAATTTAAAAAATTGAAAATTGTAAAAAAAAACTAAATATTATTATATGTGCTTGAATTTCATTTTGTAAAAATCGCATGGTCCATATCAAATTTCATATTAAATTTTCAAAATCGATCAAAACCAAACCGAACCGTATTTATACATTTTTAAAGTTATTTATTTTTTATTACAATCATATGTTGCGTTAATTTACTATTTGATAATATTTATTATTTTAATACTATTTATTAGTTTGATTTAATCTATTTATTTTTATTATATTATTTTTTTCAATCATAATCAATCTTTCTCATTTTATAATATTATCTTTATATTATATGGTATAAATTATATCAAATATATTATTTATTTATATTTTTATAATATTAATAAAAATATAATTTGAAAATTGAATATCTAAAAATCGAGCCAAATTAAACTGCATAACATTCAATCGAATTAAAATTTTTAAATCAATCATTTAAAATGAAACTGAACTACAAATAAATTTATCTTTAAATCGGATAAACTCGGACCTCAAAATCGATTCAAACTAAACACACACACACATACATCGAAAAGTATCATTATTTTTAATGAAACGAGTATAAATATCGAAAAATATCATTATTTTTAATGAAACGAGTTTATGAAAATAAATTATATTTATGTAATACTTGTTAAGGACTGCAATATTTTTTTATGATTTTACACTCATATTTGTATTAATAAAACAATAACTAGTAGAAAAATTATTTTATAACAAAAAATAATAAGAAAATTGCTCTAGAAAAAGAAAATTTCTTTACCCACCTCCCTATGGGTGGTCACCTCCTGCGAAAAACCAAAACTACCCCTGCTTCGGAAGTTCATTTCCGAAAGCGTGTTTTTTTAAAAAAATTGACTTACTTCGGAAGTTCATTTCCGAAACAATTATTTCGGAAGTGAACTTCCGAAATACTGCGATTTTTGCAGATTTATCAAAACACTCCCCCTCCCCCAATCATTTACCCTAAATCAAAACAAAAAGTGGCAGAGGCGAAAATTTGTGCAAACAGAATTCCAAAGCTGCATCAAGGCTCCAATCACACTGCTAAACAACATTCAAAAGCCCTCAATCCTAACACTTTGTAAGTTTTGAAATTTTTAGATCTATTATTCAAATGCATGTTATTTAGGGTTTTAATTGCATAAATGATATATGGCTAGGTTGTTAGTAGTATTTAGGTTGTTTAGAAGCATTTTGATTTGGTTTGAAGTTTGGTTTAGGGGTCTGTCATGGAAGTTGCAGAAAACTCCATCGCAGGGGTGTTTCGGAAGTTCATTTCCGAAAACACCTCCATCCTAGTTTTCGGAAATGAACTTCCGAAATGTATCAGAAGTTCAAATTTTTTTGTTTTTTATTTTGCGCATATTAATCGATTTCAATTGTTTACAGGAACATGTCTTCTAGAGAGGGCGCTAAGGGAAGAAAGGATTCTTCAAAGAAAGAGGTGAAAGAGGTGAAGGAGGTGAAGGAGGTGAAGGAGAAGAAGAAGGTTTCGACCGGCTCTACTTCTCGTTCCCAGGGGGCCCGGGGCCCGGATGCTCAAGCTCAGTCTTCAGGCGTGAGAGTCGTGATCAACGCTGATGGTTCTGAGACTGAGTGGGATGAGGATTGGTATAATTATCTTCATTCGGAGGAGTTCGCTCGTCGGGAAGAATAACGTGTTTTTTTTTGTTTGATGTGTATTTTGTAACGCTCGTCGGGCAGAATAACATGTTTTTGTTTTGTTTGACGTGTCTTGTTTTGTTCTGATTTCGGATTGTATCGAATAATGTTTTTGTATTGGATTTATCATCTTAGTTTTTGGAAGTGGTAACCGGGGCTGGAACATATGACGGAGGAGGTGGATGTCAGGAGGAAGAAGAACCGGAGGTACGTCCACCGCGAGACAAATGAGCCAATCAATGTAAGCTATAGTTTATCATTATCATCTGGGGACGTCATTTCTAAAAAATCAAGATTAAAAATAATAAGATTTTTTTCCCAATTTTTTGTAATGACGTCCCCTGATGATAATGATAAACTATAGCTTACATTGATTGGCTCCTTTGTGTCGCGGTGGACGTACCTCCAGTTCTTCTTCCTCCTGACATCCACCTCCTCCGTCATATGTTCCAGCCCCGGTTACCACTTCCAAAAACTAAGATGATAATATTATCGTTGTAATCTTCACCCGATTAAATAAAGCGAATTGAAACTTTAATTTTCGTTGGAAGTCTTTTTTTCTCCCCACCACTCTCTCATCCCCACCTACCCGTGTTCAACAATATGTAACTTAAATTTTATGTAATATTATCGTTGTAATCTTCACCCGATTAAATAAAGCGAATTGTTGTTGTTTTTCATTTTATTCTGTCCAGACATATTTTCGGAAGTTCATTTCCGAATTCCCCAGGGGGGTGCGTTCGGAGATGAACTTCCGAAACACCACATTTTCTGAAAAAGTCACTTTATTTCGGAGATGAATCTCCGAAATCAATATTTTATATTAAAAAAAACACGTTTTCGGAAATTCATTTCCGAAAACACCTTTTTCAAGAAAAAAAGTACAGTTTCGGAAATGAACTTCCGAAACAAGGGGTATTGTGGTAAATTCACCGGAGGTGGCCAAAAAGGTTGGGAGGTGGGTGAAGAAATTCTCTAGAAAAAACAACAAACTAAATTTAAAAATCTAAACAAACAACAAAAAAATAATATTAAAGCATGGAAGCTTTTCCCAACCAAACAAACACATGTTTGCTTAGAACTAAAAAAAATCTGAACCTAGTTGCAACTTAAATTAGAAAATAATCACCTAAAAATAAAAAATAAATTGATAATTTTTGTAAGCCGTTGGACAATATAATAATAAAAATTCATATTCTCCATAATGACGAGTAATGTGGTTAAAACATACATAAACCCATTTCCCTATTTCACGACCTATATTTCTTGACTTATTACCTTACAACCCCGACAGGTTGTCATTCTGGAACATGCCTTGCCCGCTTGTTCTTGTGCTCTGTCGCACTTGCACTTTTCTATCTTGCATACTTACTCTTTCAAACAAAGCTGAGATTTGCGAATTGCACAATTATACATAAGTATTATTTGTTAAGTTGTATTTTATTATTAAATTTCATGCACAAGTATCTTATGTTTGATCATATGAAACCATGTGACAAGTTTGTAATGGCAGAGTGGAAGCAGATTATGTTGAAAAATGTTTAAAGGAAGAAGTAACGGATTGATTCAATTAATCAATTTTATTGGATGATTGGAGGGCTTTCTAAAGGAAGCTAAGTTGTATTTGTAAGAGATATACAATCATCTTAATAGAGAAATAACTTTGAGAAAACACGGAAAGGAAGAAATATAAATTTATAGAAAAAAAATTGTATTTTTAGGTGTTAAACGTAATTAATCATGTGTAAAAGTGGAACCTTCAAGATTACTACTAGCTTAGCATAAATGTGGAAGTATATTTGGTGAAAATTAATTTGGATAAAAAACAATGGCTAATAGAATGTGCTTGTTGAATGTAGAAAATGTAAGAGGAGTAAATAAGGTTATTGTTATTAAGAAGGTTATTAAGTTGCTATTACTTACTTGTATTTTTAGTCGTACAAATGACTGGTATAATGGTGCATGTAATTTGTAGGTAAGGTGGCAAAACAAGTGCAGTCCGTTTGACATAGGCATGTTTTACTTGTACTTTGTGCAAGGTAGACTATGATTTTAGACTTTTATTTTCTAATGTGTCTGTTTTATTTCAATCCTTTTTTTTTTCGGGTTTTTGAGGGCATGAATATTAAATAATATTTTTGTAAACGAATCTAGCTGAGTGCAAACGATTTTTTGTGTTGAGTCCGTCTATACAAAATTTTGTCTAATTTTAAATGAGACTCGCGCTAGTGGACGGACGGTGAAATTGGTCCTCTTGAATTAGTCATTCGCAAGAATGAATATATATATATATATATATATATATATATATATATATATATATATATATATATATATATATATATATATATATATATATATATATATATATATATATATATATATATATATATATATATATATATATATATATATATATATATATATATATATATATATATATGGGAGCATATCAAGTGAGAGCATTTTTAAATGAGAGATGAGAGAAAGAAATATCAACCATTGGATTCATCAAGAGAGAGAATGTTAATACGTTAATTAGGCTATTAATTTCTCTCTCTTAATGAATCCAATGGTTGATATTTCTTCCTCTCATCTCTCATTTAAAAATGCTCTCACTTGATATGTTCCCTATATATATATATATATATATATATATATATATATATATATATATATATATATATATATATATATATCCAATCTTATGCATACCATACCATACATCAAACTACCAACTGCAGATGCATAAAGAATATTCTTCACATCTTCTTTGTCTTCTACACTTGTAAGTAGGGGTGAGAATAGACTGGGCCAAGTTAGACTTTGCTAAGCCTGAGAATGGCCTGCTAAAAATTTCAAAGCCTAAGCCTGGCCTGTGGTCTATCATAGACTTTTTTTAGACATGAGTCTTGCCTTTTTTAAGGCTTGTTGGCCTATTAGCCTGCATAAAAGCCTATTTAATTTGAACATTTATAAATAAGAAAACAAACTAATGTTTAAAAAGACTAACAAATTAAAATATTAATAAGACTAAACGGTTAATTGCGTTTACTTATTTAAGTTTATCTATTAACATAAATTTTGCGATACTATTTGTTAAAGAGAACTAATGAAAGTAACTTATAACATTGTTCATAAGCTTTTTTTTAGTATATTTTCATAAGTTTTTAAAGATAAGTAAGCTTTAGTTTGATATTTTAATTCAAAGTACAAGTCAAATATAATAATAATGATAATGATAATAATAATAATAATAATAATAATAAATTTATTTTATTAATTTAAATAGGTCAGTCTAATAGGCTTAAAAGGTTTTTTTATAGCTTGTGGTCTAGTCTTTTTAACTAAATAGGCTTATAAAAATGCCTAGGCCTTTTTCTACTTAAAAAAAGTCTGGCCATGCCTGCGCCTATGTAGCCTAGACCATAGACCCCTGTTAGTCGGTCTGGCCTATTCCCACCCGTACTTGTAAGACATTGTTCAAAATTCAATTTGAAATGACTAGCAAGTGGAGTACTCACGCGTTTTGAATTTCTCATGTTAAACCTCTCTAACACCTTTTCAATGTAATTGTGTTGATAAAATCATAAGTTACCTTTCTTCCTTTCACGAGAAATTCTCATGCTAAAGATTTGTTGTGCAAGATCCAAGTCCTTCATTGCAAAGTACTTGCTTAACTCTTCCTTCAAGCTTTGAATTTTCTTAGTGTCATGACCAACAATCAACATGTCATCAACATATAATAATAGAATAATAAAATCACAATTATATAATTTTTTCACAAACACACAATGATCAGCAGTAGTTTTACGAATTAAATTTTTGTACCATTGTCGCGGAGTTTGCGTGAGACCATATAAACTTTTCTCCAATCTACAAACAAGCTATTTTTTACCTTTGACTTTGAAGCTTCAAGTTTCTCCATGGAGATCTCTTCCTCCAAATCACCATGAAGAAAAGCAGTCTTCACATCAAGTTGCTCAACCTATAGATTCAAGCTAGCTGTTAATCCTAGCACAACCAGAATGGATGTCCTCTTCACCACAGGTGTTGCACCCCAAAATTTGCCCTATATTTTTTTCTATCTGGCTTTTGATTTAAAATACCATTTGCATATCTATTACTCAAACCATCCAGAAAATCATACATTTGCATCATGTGCATTCATAATCAAAGGATCTTGGCAGAGACTTATCTATTATCATATCAAGAATAAAAGGATGTTTGGCATTTGTTCAATTAAAGATCACTTGATCAGATGATTTTCAAACACTCGGGTTTATTTCCCTAGATATTTTGTGATTCTTAGAGATTGAGCTAAAGCCTTTGAAGAATATATAAAGAAGAGGAAAATGCAAAATTCATTTCTTAAAAGTACACGTTACTTTGGAAAAATCAGCATAAAAACCAAGTCTAAGTTATTACATCATTACATTCCATCAGATAAATACAAAGGAAAAGAACCATTACAATTATGTTACATCACCATTCTTTCACAAGTCAATATTCCTATTCTAAACCTATTTCTCTTCATTTCTTCAAGCCTCCAAGCCAAAAGTCCATTCTGTTTCACCATAATTCTGCAGACATTCAAAAAAAAGGAAATAAAAACAGTGCCTTAAGCTGCTTCACAGAGTTGCCAACCTGCACTCGAAAGAGAAAATCATCATTCTTCACAATTACTACGTAGTCCCAAACTCCCATTAAAAGAAACTGTCCAAGGTTTTCTCTGCTGCCCCTTGTCGATTTGAGATCCCATGCTTCCATTACCATATAACTGGCCCTGCAACACACGCAAAAACGTATTCAGCATACTTCAGTCACATGTATAACCATTCCCATCTCATGCCATCTTCAAAACAGTTCTGAAATTAGTTCAAAACAATACCTGCAGTGCCATCCAAAATCAAAAGGAATGCGGGTCGACACGAGTCATTATCACGCCAAAATTCTTATGTATTGTGAGACATTGAGCTCAGAAAAGGGGTTCAGACCTGCAGCAATTTACAATCCATCAATCAACAGGAGCATTCATCCAATAATATTTCAAACAGTCAGCCAAATCTATGTCCATTTCCATATTATACACCACATTCATGCCACTCTATATCAATACAAATACACACACAGTTTTGCATTTATATTTATCATCATCCTATTCAATTCAAGCATGAGGACTGAACCCATTTAACCAACAGTTCACTAATTCCCTAACAGTTTCTAATTACCTATCATAACTGTCAAAACCATTTGTAAATAACTTTCAAACTAACCTTCAGAACCTATAACCACTTTTGTAACAGACTATAACCAATTCATAACTAACTGTCAACCTCCAACAGAATCAGTTACACTAACCTATAACAGAATTAGTTATTAACCTATCCTAACAGTTACAACAGAAGAAGAGAATCCAGATAACTTCCTAATAAAAATCAGAAAATAACAGAAGGAAAATCAGAAGAATAACTAACCTCTTCAGATTCAATCTCCACCTTCAGTTCCATAACAGATTCTTCAATCTAAGGGCTCAAAATCCTTCTGCCCTAACTGATTCTCTTCCCCCAGCCAACCTCTATATAACAGAACCTTCTTCATTCTTCTGAGTTTCTTCAACCATTTTTTCTGCTCTTCCTGAACCACCATTCTTCACTTCACTTCCCACTCTCTCCTCTTCATCATTCACTTCACCTTCACTCTCCTCCATAATCATTCTTCATCACTCTTCAATCTCCCACTCTCCATCATTCTGCTCCTTCATCACTCTCTCTGGACCACCTTCTTCACGTTCTTCAACCTTTCTCCATCATCTTCATCACTTCACACTCTGCTTCAAAGCTCTTCACTCATCATTCTCCACTTCGATTCCTCTCTTCAATCTTCATCAAGCTTTCATCAATCTTCAAACGCCTTCAAGAACCACCTTCGATCTCCAATCCTCAACCCTTTTCATCATTGATTCAATCTCCAAGACTTCAAGGCATCAAAATTTCCATCTCAATTCTTCATCAATCACAATCGGAATTCGAACATCTACAATCTTCACAGAATCGATCTTCTTCAACGCATCTCCAATCTTCGATCACCATCACGTTCATCATCCAATCTTCTTCAAGAATTATCTGCATCCAACGTTCTTCATCATCATCATCACAGCGACAACAAATTGATCTCCGTTAAGAATTTATGATTTCAGAAACAAAAAGAAGGCAACATTCTTTAACTCGAGTTCAACAGAGCGGAGAGACGGGACGAGATCGGAGAAAAGTAATCGGAGCGAACCGAGAGAGAAGAGAGGCCGAGGTAGAGACGTTGTTCTCATTGGAGAAGATTAGCGGCAGTACTTAGAAGCTTTGCTTGGATATCCATCGGAGAAGAAGAAGAGATAGCCGCCGCTCGTGAACGAGGAGAGAAGGTCTGAAAGGGAAGCTCAATAGCCACAAGTAACGAAACCCTAAATTTCCTCTTTCAATTATTCTTTTTTTTTATTTTATTTTATTATTTGTTTCCTTTAAATTCTTATTTTGATTACCAAAATTGAATAAAATCTGTAAACAAAATAACACGTTGGGCCGCGAATCTACTACTCATCACCCCCTGAGCCCATATTTCTTTTGGCAAACAATTTCTAGAATCTGAACAAAAAACATAAAGCTTGGGCCAAATGCTGAATACACCCCCAAGCGGCCCATTGTAACGCGTTGGCAAACTAAACAATTCTCCCTGGGCCTGATTGCTACAAAACCTCCCATTGAGCCCGTGTACTCCCCTTTTTCTTTGCATACAAAAACGCCCTTGGGCTAGGCCTGCGCCCTAACTGCTTTTCACACCCTGCAATTCAGGATTGCACCCCCCTGTTTCCATTAACAATTTAGATCTTAATTATTTTTTTGTTATTTCTTTTAGTAATAAAAATGGTGATTTTTCTACTATTGTTTTAGACTTTAATCCAATTTTTTTTTGCATATAAAAATAATCATAAAAAGCGTTAGTTTTTAGGCTATTTGTTTTTTAGTCTTTTGCTTGACTTGTAATTCAACTTCTCTCATAAAAATCAACATAAAAATAATAGTACTTTTATTTCACTTTTGTGCTATATTTTGACTTGTTCTATTTCATGCTCTTGTACTATTTTCATGTATCCTACTAGTTGACTTCTAATTGTGATCTTTATTTTCATGTTTCTTTTAATCTTAACCTTAGGTAGAAACCATGATAACATTAGGTAGAAATTCCCTTCATGCTTAGGCTAGTTTCTTTTCCTTTTCAACTTTAAAGCATCTAACAATTATCCAAATAAAATCCCTTTAAAAAATACTAAGAAAATACTTAAAACACTAATAATCAAAGTGAAAATTCTTAAAAAGGGAATGGAAGCTTGAACCTCCCTTGCTTAAGGGAATGTTCGAGTGCTTGGATCTCCCTTGCTTAAGGGTCCCATTCAGGCGTAAGTTCCCAATTTCTAAAAGACACAAACCATAGAGCAACTTGAGTCTCCCTTGCTTAAGGGTGTCACTTGAAACGCTCAAAATCTCTCCTTCATCTCGCCTCCGAGGCCTTCTTTAATCGGACACGTTATTTCCGCTCCATTCCCAGCTTAAGACTCCAGAGGTCGAGCAACGGAGTGCGAATGTAACTTCGTCCACTAAAAAACACAAAAACAAACAAAAACTATTGAGCCGAACTACGGCGCTCTGATTCCTGAAAAGGATACGTAGGCATTGGGTCGCGGGGCCTAAGCGAGCACAACTATTTAAAACCCTTATTTTTCCCCGTGTTTCTTTTCTTTCATTTGCATGCATTCCCTTAGTGATTAAGCTATAGATTTACACACCCTTTAGATAGCAACAAACATAGGTGGATACCATCGAGTACGATGGGCGTGAGGGGTGCTAGCACCTTCCCCTTGCGTAACTGACTCCCGTACCCTGTTCTCTGGTCGAAAGACCTCGTTATTATTCATCTTAGGTTTCCTGATATTCCTTTCCCTCTTTGGGATAAATATATTGGTGGCGACTCTGTTGTTCACATTTCGCGAGCGTGCGACAACAGGTACGAAAATTTCTTCAAAGTCAATGTCTTTTCTCTGATTAAAACCTTTCACATCCAATCTTTCTTTGTATGTTGTTAGAGATTTATTCTTTTCAGACTTTATCTTGTATACCCATTTATTCCTGAGTGCTCTTTTACCCTTAGAAAATTTTACCAACTCAAATGTGTTATTCTCATGCAAGGAATTCATCAACTCTTGCATGGCCTTCAACCACTTTTCTTTATCAACATTTGAAATGGCCTCTTGGTAGTATTTTTGCTCTCCATTATTAGTAATCATCACATACTCATGTGGAGGATATCTTTGAGAAACTTGACGCTCTCTAGTAGATCTTCTCAACTCAGGTTCAAACGGGGGCTCAGGTGGAACCTCTTCAACTTGCTCATCATGAAAAGGTTCTTAGTCATTAGTTAAATTGTCACCAACTACATGTATATCTCCTCCATCAGCAAAATTTCCACTATGTGATTTAGGCACAACATCAGTGTAACTTCTACCATCAGATTTTGGCTTCTCTGTTTTATCAAAAAATATTTAATAATTTGGTCTTCAAGAAATATCACATAAGCACTTTTGATAATTTTCTTGTAAACTTGATCCCAAAATCTATAACCAAACTCTTCATGACCATAACCTACAAACACACATTGTTTAGATCTTTTATCAAGCTTGGATCTCTCATCTCTTGGAATGTGAACAAAAGCCATACAACCAAACACTCTCAAGTAACCATAATAGGCATCTTTCCCTGTCCATACTCTATTTGGAACATCACTATTGATTTCATTCTCTCTGCAACTCTATTATGTTGAGGTGCTTTTTGGAATAGTCTTCTCAATATTGATTTCATGCTATTTACACTACTCTTTAAATGGACCTCTATATTCGTCGTCATTATAAGCTCTAGTACATTTTTTAGCTTCCTTTTTTTTCTTTTAACACTTGCATGAAAGTGCTTAAAAACACTAAGTACCTGGTCTTTAGATTTCAACATAAAAGCCCACACTTTTCTAGAATGGTCGTCAATAAAAGTAACAAAATATGATGCACCACCTAAAGATTTATCATCCATCATGCAAACATCAGTGTGAACTAAATCTAGAATATTTAGCCTCTAATGAGGACCCTTACTATTAAAGTAAACTCTATGTTGCTGACCAGAAAAATAATGACTGCATGTTTTTAGAGAAGTACCTTTCATCTAAGGAAAAATTTTCTTTGCAAGAATGTTGAGACTTTTCTCCCTCAAATGACCAAGGCATGTATGCCATAAATCCCTAGATGCTTCTTCAACTTCATTCACTTCCTCTTTGCATAGATTTACAGGCACCTTGTAAAGAGTTGTGGGACTTTGCTCCTTTGCTACCACTAGTGACCCTTTGGTGATCTTACATATCCTACAACTACTAAAGTAAATGTGATAACCTTCAATATCTAAGGATTTAACCAAAATCAAGTTTAGACGAATATCAGGAACATGTCTCACTTTCTTCAATTTAAGCTTGCACCCAACATCAGTTTCAAGCCAAACATCTGACATACCAACAATTTCACAAACTGCTTCATTTCTCATTTTTACCGTTCCAAAACCACCAATAGTATAAGATGAGAAGAAATCACGTCTAGCATTCGGAGCTTAATTAGTAAGTGTCATAACAAGAACTTCTCAGTTATCGGACAAGGAACTAAGCACTAAGAAGTCTTGCAACTTATCATCCAACTTAATATCAGTATCTGCCAACGGATTCACAGTATTCTAAAATACACTCATATGCTCTACCATTTAGTCACTATCCTTGTATTTCATATTAATCAGCTTCCAGATCAAACATGCTTTATTTTGCACATTCTTGCACTCATACAACTCTTTTAATTTATTCCACATTTTCTACGCACCAGTTTCAACTTCAACATGTGGATATACACTCAAGTCCAACCATTGTCTGATTATAGTAATTGTCTTTCGATTCACCTTCTTCTATTTGACATCAGACTTATCACTTGGTTTACCTTTTTCCCCCCTTATTGTATAACATATCTTCCATGAGAGTCTTCTAGAGTGTATAACTAGTAGAATTCATAGCCGTTAGAACCAATTCATTAACAACTACCTGGCTCAAGGGATCAAGTCTATAAATAAAGTGACAACACAGTTTAAGAGATCTATCACTTTTTACATATTCATAATCCAAAAGGCACTTTTTCACTCCAAAACGGGAGTAGGGTTCACACTATTATACTCACCACAAGTACAACTACAATACTATAAAAAAAACTTATTATTTATGCTAATAACATTTCAAAACCAGTAAGTCTTTCTATTTTACCTTCTCAATAAGATATTTAGAAAATTTCTTCACCCACCTCCTAACCTTCTTGCCCACCCCTAGTGAATTTACCACACTACCCCTTGTTTCAGAAGTTCATTTCCGAAAAGGTACTTTTTTTGTTAAAAAAGGTGTTTTCGGAAATGTATCTCCGAAAACGTGTTTTTTTTAATATAAAATATTGATTTCGGTGATGCATCTCTGAAATAAAGTTACTTTTCAGAAAATGTGGTGTTTTGGAATGTTTCGGATATACACTTCCGAAATAATTAATAATTATTAAAAAATTTAAAATCAGGTGAATCAATACAATTAATAGGTATAAAATCAAGGTGAATCAATAAAATCAAGGTGAATCAAAACATCCTAAACTATTTGAAAGTTAAAAATTATTTTACTAACTTATATAAATCAAAAACATTTTAATTCCGTAAGTAAATTTTGAATTATATAGAATTAAATATAAAATTTATTCATTAAATAAAATTAAGGCAAAATCTTTTTTTAATTTTTTTAAACTAAATAAAAAATTATCTCATTTTTAATTATGAATCAGAATATAAATATATAAATATATAATAATTATTAATTTTGTAAGTGAAATATATAAATATATAATATATAAATATATAATAATTAATATATAAATATATAAATATATAATAATTATTATAAATTAAAACACTCATTTTTTTAATTTTTATAATTATTATATAAATATATAAATATATTTATAATTAATATATAATAATTATTATATAAATATATAAATATATAATAATTTTTATAAATATATAATAATTATTATAATTATTATATAAATATATAAATTAAAACACTCATTTTTTTAATTTTTTTGTAAATACATAATGATTATTATAAATATATAAATATATAAATAAAAAATTATAACTCATTTTGTAAGTGAAATTATTTTAATTTTTTTAATTAAAATTATTTTAAATTTTAAAATATGAATCAGAATAGAAATATATAATAATTATTATTCATAACTAATAAATTATATCAAAATATATAATTATTATTATTTATTACTCATAAATTATATCAAATTTATAATATATAAATTAATTCATATCCTAAAATTAATTTTTAGAATTTTTAAATTTTTTTTGTTTTTTCGAAGATGCATCTCCGAATTAATCAAAATCTCAATTTTTGAGATTTTTTCGGAAATGCACTTCCGAAGTCTAAAAAAATTTAGAAAAAAAATATTTCGAAAATGCATTTCCGAAACAGGGGTAAAATGAGATTTTTGTTGGGGTGATCCCCATAGGGAGGTGGGTAAAGAAAAAACGGATATTTATCCCACACTAAGCTAGTCAACATGTCTAAAACCTTTACACCTTGCTCCCAATTCTAATCTTATCTCTATACTTGACAACAATATTTCAAAACACAATTCTGACATTATCCATGTACTTGCCAACAACATTTCAGCTCAGAATTCTAACCTCATCCATGCATTTAACAAAAATATTTCAGCCACTAAATCGAACTAGATGAATGCTTAGTGATCTTCTACCACATCCAATTCCTTTAATTTTTTAGTCATCCATTAAACCACATAGAACATTATCTACACAAATATCTTAAAGATTACATTTGCAGTCATGATTCACCAAACCATTCATCTTCAGGTGCTCCCTATTCCATATCTAAATACTTTTCTTATTCTAATATGTCATCATCTCAATGTTGTTTTGCTTTATCTAATACTGCACCAATTGAATCTAAGACTTGTGTTGAGGCTAGTAAAGTTTGATTGTTGTAACCAAGCCATGAAAGTTGAATTTGATGTCCTTGACAGGACTGGTACATGGAAACTAGTTTATCTACCTCTTTAGGTTAAACTCATAGGTTGCAGGCAAGTATACAAAATCAAACACCATGTTGATGGAAGCATTGAAAGATTCAATTCTAGATTGGTGGCAAAAGGAACAATTCAATTAAGGGGCTTAACTACTTTGATACATACATCTGTAGAGAAAATGACCACGGTAAGATTAGTTATTGCACTCAGCTCTATACAAAATTGCCACATACATCAACTTGACGCAAACAATGTCTTCTTATAAGGAGACCTTTAGAAGAGACCAATTAATTCAGGGGTCTGTTTTAATTTAAGAAATGGGTCTAAAATTTTTTTAAAAACAAAATTAATTTTAATAATTAAAAATAACACATAAAAAATACAATTGTATATTAACTAAGCAAAATACTAAAAAAATTTAAAATATTATTTAAATTATAATTTTTTTTTTTGTAAATTTTATATTTTTAATATTTTTATCTAATTATAAAAAAAAAATTAGGCCCCTTAAAAATTGAGGGCCGATGCTGTAGCGCACCCTGCGCACTTGTGCCGGGCCTGGACTGCGTGTATATGACTATACCATATGGTATTACTGCCTCTAAATCAAATTAAATGTCCAAACTTATTAAATCCTTCTATGACCTTAAATAAGCAGATGTGATACTAGTTGGTATCTCCATATTAGAGTTTGACTATATTAAACATATCCTCTACAATTCCTTCATGATCAAGAATTTAGTTCTAACTTAAATACTTTCTTAGTATTGAAGTGACTCATTTTAAATAAAGCATTGTCACATGTCAAAGAAAGTATTGTCTTGATCTCATTTTTGACACAGTATTCTTAGGCTCCAAACATGTATGCACTCTCTCTGATTATATGCTGATATTGCAATGGGATTATGGTATCCTTTTGCAATCATTCTTGCATATAGGAAACTTATTGGAAGACTAATTTACCAAATTACAGTGAGGCATGATATATTACCTACATTACTCAGCAGTAAAGCTTGTTTCTCAATAAACCTATTGTTGTTCATCACCAAGTTGCGGTCAGGGTGGTCAAAGACTTAAACGTAGCTTAGAATGATGTATTTTCTATCCAAACAATCATGCATTGCATCTTCATGGCTTCACTGATGCTGACAGGGTTAGCTGCGTAGACACATGCATATCCATTTCATACCAATGTTTCTTCCTTGGCAAATCCCTCATGTTGGAGAATTAAGAAACAACTCAACTATCTCAAAAAAAAATTAGGTAGAATATAGATCTCTTGCAAATGTCACTTGTGAGCACTGATGACTTTTTTTTTTATCTATTCAAAGATCTCCACATAAGTTGCTCCAAGTTAACTCTTCTCTATTGTAACAATTTGAATGCTTTAACATAAATGCAAATCTCATGAACAAGCCAAATTAAACAATTGAAAATAGATTGTCACATTATAAGAAAGAAGCTAAAAGTTGGATTTTTGAAGCTTCTATCTCTTGTCATCCGAAAATCAGATTGCAAATATTTTAACAAATTATTGCTTCTTCAACCTTTTAATATTCAATTATAATTATCACTAATTTATTTACAAATTAAAGTCTATTGCTTCCCTCGAGCTAGTTTTTTTTCATAAGCCAAATATCAAGTCATAAAAATTAATTAAAACTAATTTTATTTACAACAGAACAAGAGAATAAAGAATGTTCATTCATTTAAAATTATTTTAATTACACTTTTGTTTTCCAATGTCTAACACTGTCACACAACTCACTTCCTTCATGAGTTTCTCAATGTGTTGAAAGTATGGCCCGGGTTCTAAGTCCCAAACCCTCCAACATTATAAGCTTTGTTAGAAATTCAAAAATAAATTCCTTTTTGAACAATGCTCGATTATTACATTCAACACTTTCATTATTCTCTCTTCACAAATCGTCCCTGCAAAATATACGAACAAGAAAAACTTCAATTCAAAACAGATCTCTAGTAAACAACACTCATAAATAAGCAAATGAGTAGAAAACAAATTGTTCACTATAGTTGTTTGACATCACTAATCTCTACAATCTCCGAGTTCTAGCTCAACTAACAAATGTCGATATTATTAGGCTGGACACCATCAGACATATTTTTAACTTAGATGTCAAAGTTGTATATGAATTTATGAACCAACAACTGTATATTGTAAGGACCGTCTTTGATGGTGTGAAAGACAGCCCACCCCACAGCACATGGTCTCATTTTTTCATAATTAAACTATGACAAAAAGGCTTTCGTACACAAAAATGGTCTCCATACACATATTCCGGACTCAATGGAGACTAACTTCAACTTCGTGCATAGAACTTCTCAAAAAGTTTGATACAAGTTTTGCAGAAGTTTATTATAAAATTGAATAGAGATTCTAGTATAGTATAGTATTAGTAATTTAGTAGTAATAGAAGTTTAGAATAATGCACCTTCATTCTAGGCCGTTTTTCAGCATTCAACTTGCGAACTTCATATCGAATCCTCTTAGCAAAGAGTCTACTTTGCCTTTTCTCTTTGTATCTCAACAAACTTGCCTCTCTCTGACCAAGCTTCCAACTCATTTCTTCCTTCACATTCACATTGTTATTGTTAGCTCCACAACCTTCAGGAACTTTCCATGTGTTCCCAACAACATCACACCCATAACCATCCCACATTACCTATCCAAAAACAAAAAAACACTTTTATTACATAAAGATAGGTCCATAATATTTTTCTATAAACAAAAATGAAATTAAGGTATAAAAGCAAAGCAAAAGGCCCCTCAAACATGTGCCTTACAGAAAAGTTGTTACCCGAAATAAAAGATGTCGGTAGCCAAAATGAAATCACCCCAATAAAATAAATCATGTATACAAAAGAAATACTAATAATAAACTAATAAAATATCTGTCACATGCTCAATCACCAAACATTAAAAAAATATTTGACAAAATCTCATAACTCTTAAAATATTCTTATAAACCATGGTTAAATAAAGAATTGAAGTCAATATTAATTAAAAAGTGTTTCATGATTGACTCAATAATTAAAAAAATGTTGAAATTGCAATCATATGAATTATTAATTTAGATATCAACAATTAATTGAAGTGAGTCAAAAACAAAACAATAGAAAAAGATGGCAAGTGATCTTTCAGCTTAAGTAGAGTTTCACTAGTCCTTAGTGATCACTCCCATTGCAGTTTGCGCGCAGAGGATAATCGATTTTTATAGAAAACACAATTAATTGAAGTGAGAAATAGTAAAATTACATTGGGAATGATGGTAGAAGCATTGAACAAATCAGGAACAGTCTGTGGAGGCTCATCAGCAGCATCAACATACAGAGATCCTTTATCAGACCAAGCATTCAATATTCCATCATGATCCAGCTTCAAAGACAAAGACCCAAAAAACGACGTCGTTTCACTCCCAACACAACTATTCACTTCCTCCATCATTTCCTTCTTCTCCTCCACAACTTCCGAGTAACTAACCCATCTCTCCTCCTCATCGTCTCTCTTCCTCCTCATCGCTTTCTTCACCAACCCATCCATCGCCGGACACCTCATCACCGATAACGACTCTTCCTCCTCCGCCGTCGTCGCTGTTAGCGTTGTCGATTCGTCTTCCAGAAGACCGTTTAGCGTCGCTCCACCGTCGGATGTGAAGAGTAGAGCCACGTTGTTTTCTTCTTGCATGTCGGAATCTGATTGGTGGTGAGAGAAGAGATTCAATTGTGATTCCTGTTGCTGCTGTTGGGTTGTTGTTTTTTCTGTTTGGTTTGTTTGAGTTTGTGAGAGCTGTAAACGAAGACTAAGATATTTAGGTTTTCTTGTTTTGGTTCTGTTTCTACGTTTGTGTGGTTTAAGAGAAGAAGATGAAGAAGATGATGAAAAAGAAGAAGAGTTTTTATAGGTTGGTTTCCTTTTCCTCTTCATAGTAACAGACTTACACTTTGCTGGAGAAACAGTAATACTATTCTTGTTGCACATTAACAAACTTGTTTGAGATTCTAAGTTTGAGATTCTGAGTTTGATCTGAGAAGAGAGAATGGTAGAGAGTAGAGAGAGTGGAATGATGGAGTGGGGAGAGAAAGTGAGAGAAAAGGTAGTGACTTTTTGAGGGAGGGACACTGACGTATGAGAGGATGATGTGATGTGTGGCCCGATGGACACGTGGAATGATGTGATTGGATGAGAGAGTGGATTCCATTGTTATCTGGATTTCGTTTATGGAAGAGATGAGGTGATATAGATAGATTGGGTTAAAAGTTTTGGCAATCTCTCAATGGTAGTTTAGATTACTCTCATCTTCTAACTCTTGTATTTAATCATTTACTATTATTGTTTATTACAACTTCTTCATTTAGATATATATGTTCAAATGTTAATATAGTAATAATGCTAATATTTTGGGAATTATATAGTTGATTTTAAATTGATATAGTAACATTTTTCTTCGGTTAAGAAGATAAATAAACATGTTGAAAATATTAAATAATAAACAAGTATTTTGAGATGGTGGATACTAATTAGACACCGACAAAATAATAAATGTTTTAATACTATATTTTTTTATTAGTGAAAAGTTTAATTTTACTCACGTGATGTTTGTGTCAGGACTATTTTTATTGTTAAAAGGAGTGGATTTGATTTGATACATTTATTTAGTTATTTATTTGATTTCTTATTAATTAATTTGTTGTTAAAAGGAGTGGATTTGATTTGATACATTTATTTAGTTATTTATTTGATTTTTTATTAATTAATTTGTTGTTTTTTTGCAAATAATTATTTGGTTAAAAAGTTAAACATAATTTTAATAATAAAATTATTTTAATATGTTTAATTTTTTTACAGAGTTGATTTTGTTTCAAAAAATATTCTTTTTAAATTTTAAAAATTTATAGGTTTTTTATTCTCTTATCCATCATGCACGTTGTCAAAAATGTCCTTCTGCTTCCGTAAATGTATTTTCGGAAGCACATTTTTTTTTTCAAAGTTATCTTGTTCCGTAGGTGCATCTACGAAACATTTTATGCTAACCTCAAGTCAGACTCTCCTCCTCCCTCATTCTGAATATTTCCAACCTTCAAAATCCTACTCTCTCAACCTCAAAAATCAAACTTCCACCAAACTCCATTGTTTTCTCTCGAGTTCGGCAGTGAACATCAACATTAACGATCAACACATTCCGACTCGTTCAAAACTCAATTTAATTGGTAAGTTTTAGAGTTTATGAGTTATTTTCGAGTATTTCCCGTAATAGAGTTAGATTCAATTTTAGGTGTAGAAATCAATAGAGTGTTAGAAACATAGTTTAGAGACAATGTATGTGTTCGTTGTGTCAAACGGACGATCAAGGGATCAAAAATTGGTTTTGCAATGTTTTGAACAATACATATGCCTTTGTTGTGTCTTGGAAGTTGCAGAATATTTCGCAGGTGCATCTATGGAACAAGTAAATGTTAGAGTAGTTTCGTAGATGTAGCTCTAGAACAAATCCAGATGTTATGAGTGTTGGATACTTCTTTAGCTGTATCTACGGAAGCAAGTTTTTTTTTCCTTTTTCCTTTTGTTTTTATAATTTAATTGTATCTAATTCCACTTTATTTGTAATATGCAGACGTTATGGCCGACCAGCCAAACCGCATTATATCTAGGAGGATTGCACATCATGCATCCGTGCGATATGCACATATGTAGATAGTCGCAAAGGTGACAGATGGCACCTCCGTTCCAGCAGATGTACCTGACACCTCAGTTCCATCAGAGGTGATAGATGGGGCCACGAAGCAGACTCACCCAGAGCATAATCGACCAACGCATTACCATGTGTTGTATGATGAAAATAGATTCAGTGCAGATCAGCTACAAAATTTTAGTAATAACTTATGCTACACGTAAATTATATCAGTTCATATTCAAGTTATATCATTATCATTTGTTCTTCTAGTCTTAAGTTATATCATTACATGTAGTATATGAAGGATAGAAAAACACTTAGAAAGGGGGGGTTTGAATAAGTGTAGTCTAAAAACTTGAACGATAAAAACAATTTGCACAGTTATTTTTATCCTGGTTCGTTGTTAACTAAACTACTTCAGTCCACCCCACGGAGTGATTTACCTCACCTGAGGATTTAATCCACTAATCGCAACAGATTACAATGGTTTTCCACTTAGCCCACGACTAAGTCTTCTAGAGTATCCTGATCACAACCTGATCACTCTAGGAACAAATGCTTAGACACAAGCTAAGACTTTCTTAGAGTATCCTGACCACCACGTGATCACTCTAATTACAACTGCTTAGACACAAGCTAAGACTTCCTAGAGTATCCTGATCAACACTTGATCACTCTAGTTACTTACAAATTAATGTAATCAATTCTAAAAGTATTACAAATGCTTCTGAAAAGCTATAATCACAACAGTGATATTTCTCTTAACGTTTAAGCTTAATCTCACTAATATATTACAACAGCAATGTAGTGAGCTTTGATGAAGATGAAGTTTCTGAGCTTTGAGTTGAACAGCGTTTCAGCAAGTTTTTCAGAATAAGTTCTTTTAGAATTGTTAACCTTGCTTCTCATCAGAACTTCATATTTATAGGCACTTTGAGAAGATGACCGTTGGGAGCATTTAATGCTTTGCGTATTCCGTACAGCATTGCATTTAATGTTTCACGCTTTTGTCAACTACCTCGAGCCTTGTTCACGCTGTGTCTACTGACGTTGCCTTTAATAGCTTCCAACGTTCCTTTTGTCAGTCAGCGTAGCCTGCCACCTGTACTTTCTTCTGATTTGATGTTTGTGTATACAACGTTTGAATATCATCAGAGTCAAACAGCTTGGTGCATAGCATCTTCTTGTCTTCTGACCTTGAAGTGCTTCTAAGCGTGATACCATGAGAACTTCAGTGCTTCTGCTTCTGATCTCAAGTTCTTCTGATGCTTTCATAGACCCATGTTCTGATACTGCCTTGACCATCTTCTGATGTCTTGCCAGACCATGTTCTGATGTTGCATACTGAACCTTCTGAGTCAAAGCTTCTGAGTGCTGATTTGTGCATATTCTTTATATATTTCCTGAAAGGGAAATTGCAATGTATTAGAGTACCACATTATCTCACACAAAATTCATATCCTTGTTATCATCAAAACTAAGAATATTGATCAGAACAACTCTTGTTCTAACAATCTCCCCCTTTTTGATGATGACAAAAACATATATAAATGATATGAATTTGCGATCAGAAAGAGCAGACGGCTAAAGACAAATTACACAGCTATAGCATAAGCATGTGAATGTGTCTCCCCCTGAGATTAACAATCTCCCCCTGAGATGAATAATCTCCCCCTGAAATTAATACTAGAAGAATTTTATAAATAAAAGACTTCCCTGAGTATTTCAGTAGAGACGTTCACATGTGCTTGATCTTCAGAACATTCATGACTTCTGATTTCTGCTTCCATAGGACAGCGTCAGAACTTTGAATTTCTTTAGATCCTCAGAACATTCATAGCTTCTGATTTCTGCTTCCATCGGACAGCTTCAGAACTTGAATTTCTTTGATCTTTAGAACATTCACAGCTTCTGACTTCTGCTTCCACTAGGACAGCTTCAGAACTTGAATTTCTTTGATCTTCAGAACATTCACAGCTTCTGACTTCTGCTTCCATTGAGACAGCTTCAGAGCTTGAATTTCTTCTTACATCACTTCATGCTAGATTGTATCAGAACATTGTTGAATGTACCAGAGCATCATCAGAGCATCTCTACATCCTGAAATGTTACAGAACAAAACTAAACGACAAACGTCAGCATGAATGAGTCAGAACATAGAGTATGTTTCATAACACATAATATGTATCAGAGCCATACGGTATGTGTCAGAACACATAGACATAATGTTTCAGATCATATTCTATCATCAGAGTGTCTGAACATTCTTCCTTCTTGCTTCTGATTCTGATTCTGAAGCTTCATAGCACTCAGCTTGCTTCATGAATCCAGGAGCTTGATTCTCTTAAAGAATTACTTTTCCTCATCTTGTTGCTTCTTATGTTGATCTTCAGTTCCTGCAACAACACAACTTAAAAGCATAGAACTTTGCAAGTTCTGTTAGTAATGTGGGGCCTTTTTACCCGGTAACTGATAATATTTAATCAAATCATTTATCATATATTTTCTCCCCCTTTTTGTCATAACATCAAAAAGAATATAAAAGATTCAGATGTAGAAAACGACAAAGGAAAGAAACAGAATCAAACTTTTCATTGATTAAACAAGCAGGATTACAAAAGATGTATGCAGAATAAGCAGATGCAATCAAGGAAAGAAAACTACAAAGACGCAAAGACTAAGACCCTAGCTTAGACAAAATCTGCGCCAGAATGTCATGAACCCCGTCAGTGCTCTCAGTTTGTCTTGCCATGAAGGAGCGAAACTCAGCGTTGGCTGCTTCTTGCGCATCCAAACGAGAAGCCAGCATAGCTTGATTCTGATGCAGAGCTTCCAAGGTCTCCATCAGAGCTGAGGGTACACCAGAAGAAGAAGCACCAGAATTTCTGCCAACAGGGACAACAATCTCAGCAGGACGATCTTCTAGGAGGTCTTCAGCTTCTGTACCTTCCATCTCAACATCTGAGTCTGACTCAGGAGTAGCCTCAGCATATTCTGGTTCAGGCAACACAGGAGCTCCAACTTCCAACGCCTGAAGAATAGCTGCTAGGTTTGTTGGAGGAGTAGGACCAGCAACTTCAGCAGGATAAACCACTTCTGGAAAGACCATGTGAGGAGCACTTTCAGAAGGGTTCATTCTGAACCAATCAAACAACCACTGAAAATCTCCAGTCAGCACAGGGTACCATGGTCTCCAAACCACGATTTCTCTGCAGAGATTTTCTTCTTCCATCTCATCTGCAGGTATCCACTCTTCAAGAACTCTTCTGTTCCTGATGAGATGGTGATAGCTGCTTTCACCAACTTCCAAGAGACGACCATGAACACCAGGTGCGTCAGACATGATCCTTCTCTGGACGTCCGTAGCCCTAACCAGAAAATCCTGACGAAATACATCCCAGAGGTTGCAAGTAGCATACTCATCCAGATGGTTAAGGTGAGCAGCGCCCAGAATCTCCAACCAGCTATTTACATCAGAATGTAAAAGCTCTAGAAATGATTGAGTGGTAGGTGTTGGAGGGTTGACAGTGAACCTGGAGTCGGGAAACACAAAACTGTAGGGGTTAGGTGTTCTGGTGGGAAAAGGGTGTGAGAGAGATGAGGATATATCTGAGGGATGGGTTGAAGGAGAGGAGATATCAGATGGTGAAGAAGGTGGTTCCAGAGAGATGAATGAAGAGGAAGAGGTGGTGGATGTTTGTGAAGAGGAAGGTGATTGAGGGATACCGTCAAGAGGTTTAAACACACGTCTAGAATAGTTTCCAGACATCATAGCTTCAAACGGGCTCACTTTGAGAGGATCGTAGGTGATCCTTACTCTTTTTGGTTTGTTTTCTGGTTCATCAGTTGCCTTTCTCTTTTGTTTTCGATCAGATTCTTGATTTGAGGAGCTTGAAGAAGGATTCATGATGAGGTTGCAGATAGTGAAAACTGCTAGGGTTTATGATATGAATGCAAAGAGAGAAAGATAGAGCAAAAAGAAAACTGAATTCAAAAGAGAGAAATATAAGAGGAAAAAGAAACGTTTGAAGAATATAAAAAGAAAAGAAATAAAAAGAAATGATGGATAGCATTTAATGTTACGTGACGTGAGGAGAGATAATAATGACAAAAAAAGTGATTAGCACAGTTACCTAAGTAGGCGTCCCCTCAGCTGCACGCACGCTTGTCCAGAGATAGTGAACACGTGTTTACCATCTGGATAGCCAGTTACAGCTGTTTTACTTTTAAAGAGATTCTGAATCAACTTAGACAATGAACCGTTAGTAATAACTGAATCACTACTTCTAATTGATTACAATCAGAACTTCTTATAAAAAACTAATCCAATTTCATTTAAGAAGATACTTATACATAAGATCTTCTCATCTTCTCATTCTGGGCATAAATCCATACTGATATTCTTCAGAATGAACTTAAACCTATCTTCAGCAAGGGGTTTTGTAAAGATATCAGCCCATTGATGGTCTGTATCCACAAAGTTTAAAGATATAACACCCTTCTGAACATAGTCCCTTATGAAATGATGTTTAATCTCAATATGTTTAGCTTTTGAATGTAAGATAGGATTCTTAGATAAACATATAGCAGAAGTATTATCACAGAAAATAGGAATGTTACTCTCATATATCTGATAATCTTCTAGCTGACTTCTCATCCAGAGCATTTGTGTGCTACAACCAGCAGCAGCAACATATTCTGCTTCTGTTGTTGAGAGGGCAATATTAGCTTGCTTCTTGCTGTACCATGAGATCAGATGACTTCCAAGAAATTGACAACTTCCAGAAGTGCTCTTCCTTTCAATTCTATCTCCAGCATAGTCAGCATCACAGAATCCTACTAAGTTGTAATCTTTGGATTTTCTGTAAACTAAACCAACATTAGTAGTACCTTTCAAATACCTCAGAATTCTCTTAACCGCAGTTAAATGAGATTCTCTCGGATCTGATTGGAATCTAGCACACAAACAAACACTGAAGGGAATATCAGGTCTAGAAGCAGTTAGGTATAGAAGAGATCCAATCATACCTCTGTATAACTTCTGATCTACCTTCTTACTTACCTCATCCTTACCTAGGACACATGTTGGATGCATGGGAGTTTTGGCTTCTTTGCTTTCAGAAAGATTAAACTTCTTCAGAAGTTCTTTCACATACTTCGTTTGATGAACATAGGTTCCATCAGAAGTTTGGTTGATTTGAATCCCAAGGAAATACTTGAGTTCTCCCATCATGCTCATTTCAAATTCAGCCTGCATAGACTCAGCAAACTCCTTTCCAAGTGTAGCATTAGATGTTCCAAAGATGATATCATCAACATATATTTGACATATTAAAATATCCTTTTTAAAGGTTTTACAAAAGAGAGTAGTGTCCACTTTTCCTCTAGTGAAACCATTTTCCAGAAGGAAAGAACTTAAACGTTCATACCAAGCTCTAGGAGCTTGCTTCAATCCGTATAATGATTTCTTTAATTTAAAAACATGATTTGGAGACTTGGAGTCTTCAAAACCAGGAGGTTGATGGACATAAACTTCTTCATCTATATAACCATTTAAGAAGGCACTCTTGACATCCATCTGATAAAGAGTGATGTTATGTTGAGTGGCAAAAGAAATTAATAGACGAATAGATTCTAACCTGGCCATTGGTGCAAAGGTTTCTGTGTAGTCAATTCCTTCTTGCTGACTATAACCTTGAGCAACCAGTCTGGCTTTGTTTCTTACCACTTCTCCCTTCTCGCTTAGCTTGTTTCTGAATACCCACTTAGTGCCGATGATGTTAAATCCTTTTGGTCTAGGAACCAAGTCCCATATATCATTCCTTGTAAACTGATTGAGTTCTTCTTGCATGGCAATTATCCAGTCTGGATCTTCTAGAGCTTGATCAACAGAAGTTGGCTCGATCAAAGAAACAAGACCTAATTGACATTCTGCATTGTTCTTAAGGAATGCCCTTGTTCTGATGGGATCATCTTTCTTCCCAAGGATCACATCTTCTGAATGAGCTGAAGCAAGTCTAGGTGATCTTCTGACTGTTGGCTCTTCAGAAATCCTGAGATTCTCTAAAGATGCAGCAACTTGATCTTCTGATCCATTGCTTCTGAGACTATCAGCTTCTGCAGCTTTGCTTCTTGGTTCTACTGCTTCTGATATATCAATATCAAAATCTGCAAAATTCTCAAACTGCTTTGGTTTTTCAAGACCAAGCTTATCATCAAACCTGATATTGATTGATTCTTCTACAATCAATGTTTCAGTAATGTATACTCTGTAGCCTTTAGAGCGTTCAGAATATCCAAGAAGGAAACACTTTTGTGCTTTAGAATCAAACTTACCAAGATGATCTTTAGTATTCAGAATAAAACATACACATCCAAAAGGATGGAAATATGAAATGTTGGGCTTTCTGTTCTTCCACAATTCATAAGGAGTCTTATTTAGAATAGGTCTGATAGAGATTCTATTCTGAATATAACACGCAGTGTTTATTGCTTCTTCCCAGAAATGCTTAGCCATATTGGTTTCATTGATCATGGTTCTGGCCATTTCTTGTAGAGTCCTATTCTTTCGCTCTACAACTCCATTTTGCTGTGGAGTTCTAGGACAAGAGAAATCATGGGCAATACCATTTTCTTTGAAGAACTCCTCAAAGAATTTGTTCTCAAATTCGCCACCATGATCACTTCTGACCTTTATGATTTTGCACTCTTTCTCAGATTGGATCTGAGTGCAGAATTCAAAGAACACTGAATGAGACTCATCCTTGTGTTTTAAGAACTTTACCCATGTCCAGCGGCTATAATCATCAACGATGACTAATCCATATTTCTTCCCTCTGACAGATGCTGTTTTGACTGGGCCAAACAGATCAATGTGCAAGAGTTCTAACGGCCTTGAGGTAGAAACAACATTCTTAGACTTGAATGCAGGTCTGGAGAACTTTCCCTTCTGACATGCTTCACAAAGAGCATCTGATTTGTATTTCAGATTTGGGAGTCCTCTGACCAGATTTAGTTTGTTAATCTGAGAGATCTTTCTCAAACTAGCATGTCCTAATCTTCTGTGCCAGACCCATTGCTCCTCAGAAACAGACATAAGACAAGTCACCTTCTGCTTCTCAAGATCAGAAAGATCAATCTTATAAATGTTGTTCTTTCTCTTGCCTGTAAATAGGATTGAGCCATCCTTCTGACTTACAGCCTTGCAAGACTTTTGATTGAAGATTATATCATAACCATTGTCACTTAATTGACTTATGGACAATAAGTTATGCGTTAATCCTTCTACAAGAAGTACATTAGTTATGGAAGGAGAGTTACCAAGACTTATGGTTCCAGAGCCAATGATTTTGCCCTTTTGATCTCCTCCAAACTTGACTTCTCCACCTGGTTTAAGCACCAGGTCTTGGAATGTAGACCTTCTTCCCGTCATGTGTCGCGAGCACCCAGAGTCCAGGTACCATGACATTTTGCTTTTTGTCCTCTTTGCCGCCAAGGATATCTCTTCAGAATCTGATTCTGATGTAGATTCTGATCCATCATCTTCTGTAGCCATCAGCGCGAAGTTGGCCTGCTCTCCTTCAGAGTCTGATTCTGATTCTGATTCAGAATCATCCCATGTTGCCATAAGACCTTTCTTCTTATGAAACTTCTTCTTGGGATTCTCCTTCTGCAGATTTGGACACTCGTTCTTGTAATGTCCAGGCTCATTGCATTCATAGCAGACAGCCTTCTTCTTGTCAGATCTTCTGCCACCAGAAGATTCTCCTCGTTCAAATCTCTTTGAACTTCTGAAGCCTCTGAACTTCCTTTGCTTGCTCTTCCAGAGTTGGTTTACCCTTCTGGAGATCATGGACAGTTCATCTTCTTCTTCAGATTCTGATTCTTCAGGATCTTCTTCTCTAGCCTGAAAAGCGTTAGTGCATTTTTTAACATTAGATTTTAATGCAATAGACTTACCTTTCTTCTGAGGCTCGTTTGTGTCATACCCCAAAATTTGCCCATGCTATTTTTTCATACACAAAACCAAATCAAAAGACAAAGCTCCAAAACACAATCTCCCACACAGAAGTTCTAAAACTAGGGTTTGAATAATTCAGAGGAAAATCATTGAATCAATGGCTCAAGGTGGTTCCATAAGGTCACTAACATCCCAAAGCATCTCCATATAAAGTTTCAAGACAAACAGAGAAAACTTAGTCCCTCAAATCATGATTAGGTCAACAGTCGACTCTCAAGGGCAAAACAGTCATTTCAAGCCAAAAATACAGTCAAAGTTCAAGATATTTGGTCAACAACATCCTCATAACCCTAAAATCATCATTTGATCAAGGGTTGATCATGATGATGCAAAAAAGGATCAGAGAAGTCAAAAGTCAAAAGTTACTATTTTGGGCATGAACTGAAAAAGTCAACCGAACTTTGAAAAATCACCAAATATTCATACTTGATCAGAAAAATTCCCACCAAAGCTCATTTTGAAGGGAATTCATTCCTCTATCCAATGGTCCAAGAATCAAAGCTCACAGGTCAATGGTTTAAGAATTATGGCCTCATACATTACAGGTCCTTTTCAAAAGTCAACAAAAGGACATTTTTTTCAAAAGCTTATAAAATGAGAATGAAAAATGATTTTGATAGGGGACCAAAGACATTGGTTAGAGGACTCTCTAAGGTTTCCAAAAAGTCCAAGAGCACCTCCATACCTCAAGAATTGAGAGAAATACGCCTTGTCAAAATTGGACTATTTTTGAGAAAAAGATATGAAAAGAAAAGGTTCAAAATCCAAAAATCTCCAAATGGGCCTATGATTTCTTCACCCAATCTTCATTACAAGCCCATGAACATTCCAAAAAAAGCATATCCTTATACTTTATATTTTTTTAATTATTTTGTGATTTTTATCATTTAAAATCATGAATTAAAAGTATAAAATATAAAAGATATGATTTGTGTTTATTCTCCAATCATCATCAATCACATAAATATCCAATAATCACTAAAAATTTCGTGCAAAGCTAATTGGTGAAGAAAAGATTGATTTTGGACATATTTAGAAAGATTTCTCCATAATTTTCAATCAAATTTTCCAACTTTGCAAATCAAAGATTCATAAGGATTTGGTTCAGTTTTGTTGCCCTAAATCCATCACCTATATATATAGAAGCAATTCAGACCTAAAAAGGAGAAGTTTTCTGCCTCCAAAGAACAAACCCGAGTGCAAAAGTCAAGGAAAATTCCAAAGTTCGATTTCACGATTAAAGCCAATCCAAGGCCTTCTAATCGTCCATACGCATTCTCTGAGGTTCATTGAAAGTGTTTGGATCCCTGCTCGACGCCAACAACTCCAGAATTATCTCCCATAAGCCAAGGTATGTCGAAATCTTTTTTGATTCGTTTGCATTAATTCATGAGGCATAGACATAAATTGAGTGCATAATATGGTTTACCTTGGTGTGTTTATCGTTTCTGGATAATTTGGCGTGTTGTTATGCTGTTTTGAATACTATGCCATTGTTAGGGTTTTTGCTCCGATTTGGGGGTTTTGGCCATAGGAAAAATCAGGGTTCAAGATTGCCATGGTTGAATTCGCATGGTCTGGACGATCGTAACCATGCCCTCGCGAAAAATTTCTGTGTACGTTTGCATCGATTCGTTATTTTGCAGGTGGTATGAATGTATGTTTTTATAGCGCTTCATGAAAAAAGCGCTGTAAAAGACCAGTTGCAGGTTTTTAATGAAGAAGATGACTCGGTGGCGTCATCTGATTGGGTGGTTCAAAATGCTTCGCGCGCGTTTTTTTGTTGGATGCAGATGGATCGCGTGTGACAAGAAACACCTCATACCATGCACCCTCGCCATCACTGCTATCCATCTCATCAGGCCATGGATCTAACGCCCAGGAGCTGCCAGTCCACCATAGTCTGCACACGCGCGCCACACCTGATCAGCCAGCTAAGTTTCTACTTTTTTTTTTTTTTTACTTTAAATTACATAAATCCTTTTATTTATATTTATATATATATTTTTTTTTTTAGCCAATCAAATTTTGTTTTATATATAAGTTATATGTTTTTTTTATAATAAATATAATATTTATTATTTCATAAAGCATTTATTGTATATTTTAATTATAAATAAATATTAAAATTGATTTAATTATTTAAAAAGCCTTTCAAAAAATTCATATTAATTCATTAAAACTCCCAAAAAAATTTCCAAAAAATATATTTCGTATCCGATTTTATTTTTTCAATTCGATTTAATTAATTAGGTCATTAGACCAATAATTAATTAAATTATTCCTTTTAATTGGAACCCTAATCAGGGTTCACGATGACCATTCCCTACACTGATTTTATTTTCTTTTCTGTGCATTATCAGGGTTAGCAACATGATTCGTCCCGAGCGCGCGCCTTCCGCAAACTTCAAAGTTAAGTAATTTAATCTCATTTAATTTAAATGATATCTAAATTATTTTGATATTAGGGTTTGCCTTGCATTCACCCTCTCTTTCTGCCTTGTCTTTTCAGGGTTACCTCCGAGGTTTCCTCCGACTCTAACCATATCAGATCAAATCCAAACCAAAGCTAAGTATTATTTATCATTCATTATTAATTTATTTATCTTTTATTTTATTAAGGTTAACCCTAATTGTCCCCGAACCGATAATGCACTCACCCTCTTTTGTTTGCCATTTTTTCTTTCTTTCAGGGTTTGTCAAATGCCAAAGCTACGTCATTGGTAACCCTAAATCTTTTCTTCTTTTTTATTTTATTATTACTTATGTCAAACCCTATTAAGGGATCCGCTGGTTACAATTCCCCTCTCCTCCGCTGGTTTCATTTTCCCCTTCCCTTTATTGCTTTATATACTGCGTGATTAGTAAAATAGGGAGTGGCAACCTTAAACTGACTTAGAATAATTAATTAAAAGATAAATATCCGAATTGAATCACGTGATTGATGCACACACGCACGCTTTTTGGGTAACCCTCTCTGTTGCCTGTTGCTTTTGTGTTTTTGCAGAATAAGCCACGTCCCTCGAATTCGAGGATACCTCAGCCATGTTGCCTCGATAAAAAGGTCACGACCCTAATGATGCTGCCTTCGATACACAAATGACCTCGACCCTCGGATGTTGCCTACGGAAAAAGGCTGAGGTATCTTCTGGCTGCCTACGAAAATGGCTTATTCTGATCCTTGCCTTAGACTACCTGCCCTTCTATGGCATGGGACAGTCTTATGGCAAAGGATGCTTCGACGACCCTTCAACCTCCAAACGAAAGGCTTCCTGTCCTCTTATGGCAAGGATAGACCCTTTCATTCTGAAAGGCAAAAAGAGACCTATCATCTGAGTTTAAGGTAATTGCCCCTAATTGCCTTGCAATGCTCAAACCTTTTTATTATATTCTTTCTCATAATTTTTCAAAAGGGCAACGCTTATTCACAAGCTAAAGTCCCTATCTCTTTCATCTACATTTTCTAAACAAACGAGCAAGCAAAGCAATTAAGAGCCCATGGAAAACCATGGATGCAAAGGGTGCCTTACACCTTCCCTTTGCATAAATTACTCCCCGAACTTAGATTTCTTTTAAAAGGTTTTTTTCTGTTTCTTTTTGCCTTTCCGAATACTGTTTGGATAAAATAAAAGTCGGTGGCGACTCTTGCTTACCGCGACATTCCGATTAATAAAAAGTCAGTTCACCGTGTTACAGAACTGGCGACTCTGCTGGGGATTTTCGATAAAAGAGGGGTTACCTTAAAAGTTTAGGATTCATTTTAAATGTTTTCTATTGTTTGCTTTGTTTGTTTTATTTTTCAGGGGCGTTTTGGGAATTAACTGAAGGACGAATCCTATTCCCGGATTCAAGTACATCTAAGATAGGAAGTGGCATAGTCATGGCGACCTCCCTTGTGTATGCTTGGGATTGGTCAATATGAGAGTTCACGCTTGAGTTAGGCCTCTATGGGTGTTTACATGCTTCTCTTGTATGAGGGAGGTTCGTGTGGATACCTGTGGGTGAGTCGGAGCTCAAGGACCGTTAGTTACCTTTAACCCATCCTGGCTTTTAGGAACGTAGTGGGGGGACTACTCTTGATGTATGTTGAGAGCATAGTCGCTACCCGATACTACAACTTAGATAGGCTCTTTCTCAAAGTATCATTGCATGGTATGTATGTATCATGTTCGAGGGTGCTTTAGGAGGGTCGACAATTCTGAGTCACTTGGTAGAACCCGTTGCTGAAATTTCCTTATCCGTAGAAATACCCTTGGGAAGGACACTTGATCAAACTCCACGCAAGCCTTAATCCAAAAATTGTGTGATTTGTGTGGATTTACCTGTGTATGTGCATCATGCATACATGCATCATTCATACATGGCATGACTAACCCATTTCAAGGAATTGGAGGTTTTTTAACCGTATGTTGTTTTGTAGGTTGTTTGAATATGGAAACAAAAGGCCGTAAACCGTTCTTCCTCAATTTCAAGAAAGTGCCAACACAATTGAAGATTTTCTGCGACAACATCTCTGGTTCTCTCAAATTCAGTGATTCTCTCAATACACTCATAAGTTTGGTACGAACTAATGTGGATGAAGTTCTTCTCAACACCATGGTTCAATTCTATGATCCGTTACTACATTGCTTCACTTATAGAGATTTTCAGTTAGTACCATCCTTGGAAGAATTCTCCTACTTGCTTGGACTCCCTGTGCTTAATAAAATTCCTTATACTGGTAAAGAAGAAGAGCCTAAGTTGGAAGTCATTGCTGCTGCCCTGCACTTGCCAAGATCAGAAATTGAGAAGGTTTGGATTAGTAAGAAAGAGTATTCTGGATTACCCCTTGATTTCCTCTACGAAAAAGCGGAGATTCTTGCTAAAGCTTCAAGTATGGATGCCTTGGAAGCTGTGTTGTCTCTCTTAATTTATGGACAAGTTTTGTTTTTCCATTATGACAAAATTGTTGATGTGGCTGCTATCAATATATTCCTTAGCAAGAATCCGGTTCCTACTTTACTTGGTGACTTGCTACATTCTATTCATTTCCGAGCATCAAAAAGGAAAGGTTGTGTCCTAGGATGTGCTTCTCTATTGCATAAGTGGTTTATTTCGCACTTACCTCTCTCCGTAAGAAAGAATGAAGAAGGATTAACTTGGGCTCAAAGAATTATGAAGCTTTCTTTCGACGACATCCTATGGTACCAAAAGAAGTTTGAGGGAACCTTGCTATTTGATAGTTGTGGAGATTTCCCTAATATACCTCTTCTTGGTGTTCGTGGAGGAATAACTTATAATCCCATTCTAGCTCGACATCAGTTTGGCTTTGCCTTGAAGGATAAACCGCGTTCTTTGTATCTCAGTGCAGAATATTTCCATTATGATTCCGACAAAGAGAAGAAGAGAGACCTTTTCATCAAAGCTTGGATGAAAGTAAAGAAAGTTGGCGCAAAGGATATAGGAAGGAGAAATTACATGCCATGGGATCCATATTTCCAATGGGTTTATGATCGAGTTATGGAATTTGGGATGCCTTATCCATCTGATACACCCATAGTTCCAAGGGTAGCTCCTCCTGCTGCCCCAATTGCATTTGAGCCATACATTCCTGCTCCAAATGAAGACCTGGTTGCAACTGTTAACCGACTGAAAAGGGAAAGGGAAGACTTTGAGAGACGCTTACTAAAAGTGGAAGCTGAAAAAGAGGTGTTAATACAAGATGCCAAAGAGAAAGAGACTTTACTTGATTACTTCTCCCGCAAATGGAAGATTGAAGATTTTGTTTCTCCAGATCAGATTAATTCATGGGAAAACGAAATTTCTAGGCTTGTTCAAGAAAGAGAGGACATGATCAAGGCACACAAGGAAGAAGTCCGAGTCCTAAAGAGGAGGCGTCGTCAGGAAGACAAAAATCCTAGAATTTAGTGTCTTTATTTATTATTAATTTCTTTATTTTAATGTAACTTTTGGGGTTATGACCTTACAATTTAATTAATAAATAATGTTTTTTTTTTGTTTCAACACGAGTTAAAATTCTTTCAATTCCTTGAAAACATTGCATATGCATAATCATATCATTCATAAACATCGCATCACAGGTTTCATAAAGACAAATGCCTCATCTTTATGCTGTTTATTTCAGTAAGAAAGATGGATCTCGAACAATCTGTCAAAGCTCTCCAAACTCAGAATGCTGAATTTCAAGCTCTGATTCTGAACCTGGCCAATGGACAAAATGAACTGAAAGCCCTTCTGACTAAGAAGGAAAAGAAGACTCAGAAGCCCAAAGGAGTGATCAATCTGGGAAGAAGGTTCAAAGGTCGTCCCAGGAGGGCCGAGGATGCTGAAATCCCTAAGAATGAGGAAGATGAAGAGAGAGATGATCTCAGTGTCAAGAACAATCAGGGAAGCCATGTAGGTTCTGATGGTGAAGAAGAAGAAGAAGAAAACGAGTATCCCCAAGACGAGGATTACGCTGATGAGAAGTATAAGCTACTGGAAGAGCGTCTGAGAAGTGTGGAAATTCAGAAAGTACCTGGGTTGGATTTTGAAGAATTAGGACTCGTTCCTGGGGTCGTTATTCCTCCGAAGTTCAAGACTCCCGTTTTTGCTAAGTATGATGGAATTTCCTGTCCTAAGATGCACTTGAGGTCTTACGTGAGGAAGATTCAGCCTCACACTGCTGATAAGAGGCTCTGGATCCATTTCTTTCAAGAGAGTTTATCTGGAACTCAACTCGAATGGTATTATAAGCTGGAAAGTGCTAGCGTCCGTACATGGGAAGATTTGGTTGTGGCTTTCTACAAGCAATACCAATATAACTCTGATCTTGCACCGACTCGCATGCAACTTCAAAGCATGTCCATGGGTCCTAAAGAAAGTTTCAAGGAGTATGCTCAAAAATGGAGAGATTTGGCTGGAAGAGTCCAACCCTCTTTGAATGATAGGGAGTTGGTAGACATGTTCATGGGCACGCTAACTGGGCCGTTCTATAGTCACCTGCTGGGTAGTTCTTCTTCTGGGTTTACTGAACTCATTTTAACTGGAGAACGTGTGGAAAATGGTATTCGAAGTGGGAAGATTCAAGTGGGTTCTGCCTCTGGTACTACAAGGAAGCCATATCAAGGAAGAAACGAATCTAATGCTATTCATAGTCAAAAGAGCCGTAGTAAGGATGACCAGAATCAGTCTGTTGGTGCCGTCCTCATCTCTGCACCAATATCTCAACAAGCTCCTAGACAAGACTACCAACGCAAGACTGATAGACCAAGGAGGCAATTCACCAAGATCAACATGCCTCTATCTCAAGTTCTGCAACATCTGCTGAAAGCCAACCTAATCACTCTGAGAGACCCGCCCAAGAGTGTTACTACCACATCTCCAAATTATGACCCTAAGGCCAAATGTGCGTATCATTCTAATAGTTCTGGGCACACTACCGATAATTGCTGGGCGTTGAGAAATAAGGTTCAAGACATGTTGGAAGCTGGTGAAATTGAGTTCGACGCTCCTGAGACCCCTAATGTCATCACTGCTCCAATGCCAAAGCATGACCATACTGTTAATGCCATCATGGACACAATCCATGTCTATGATGTGAGGGACCTGTCAACCCCTCTTCCTGATATCAAGAGAGAGTTGTTGCGAGCTGGTTTATTTCCAGGTTGCGACCCCGACTGTTATTACTGTGCATTCTCGTCTAATGGCTGCGAGAATCTGAAAAGAGGTATCCAAGGCTGGATGGATCGTGGCACTATCAGATTTGAGAAGACTCCCACTGTGGAAGAATTGTGCGAAGGTTTCTCTCATGGTTTGAAACTCGAAGACGTATCCGTGATTTCCAAAGCACCACTAAAGATCCCTACCAAGGCTCCCTTCAAGATTTCTTCTGAACCCCGTGTGGCTCCGATTGTTATCACTCAACCTGGTCCAATACCCTATTCCTCTGACAAGGCTGTCCCTTGGAATTATGGTGCCGAGGTTTTTATTCAAGGAGTTAAACAAGAACTTGAGTCTGTTAAAGCTTCTGAAAATGACAATCCTGATGTGGGAAACATTGCTGGGACTAGTAAGGTAACGAGAAGTGGAAGGGTGTTTTCTCCAGAGATCTCTCCAAATGTTACTTCACCTGCTGTTACTATCACCCCGAATGCTGACGCTCATGGTAAAGGACCGCTGCCTGAACCTGAAACTGTCACTAGAAATGCGCCATCTGAAGAAACAAATGAGTTCCTGAAATACATCCGCAAGAGTGATTATGATATTGTTGAACAAATGGGGCATACTCCTTCCAAGATCTCTATGCTGTCGCTCCTGAGTTGTTCAAAGACCCATGCCAAGGCTATGATGAAATTTCTAGAGGCTGCCCATGTGCCACAAGAGATTTCTGTCACTCAACTCGAGAACTGTATTGCAAACTTAACAACTGATAACTACCTTGGGTTTTCTGATGCTGATCTAAGTCCTAGTGGGAGGAATCATAACAAGGCACTGCATATCTCCATTGAATGTGGTGGTACTACTCTGGCTCATGTACTAGTTGATGATGGCTCGTCTCTGAATGTGTTACCCAAGGTGGTGTTGGACAGACTTAAGGTCGATAGAATTGAGCTGAAATCTAGTAATGTGATAGTCAAAGCTTATGATGGCACTATGAGTACTGTGTATGGCGAAGTCGAGCTCCCCATCAGAGTAGGCGCCCAAACCTTTAATACTGTGTTCTATGTGATGGATATTCGTCCCGCCTATTCCTGTCTACTTGGGCGTCCCTGGATACATAAAGCAAATGCCGTGACTTCAACTCTCCATCAGAAGTTGAGATACCCAATGGAAGGCAAGATTGTCACTGTGCATGGTGAAGATGAATATTTGGTAAGTTTCGTAGATGAGACCAAGTATCTTGAGTTCACTGGAGAGACATTTGAATCACCCCGCATAGCACATGAATGGAAGCTTGAACCAGTTCCAGAAACTAAATATGTCTACACTCCTCCTAAAATTCCTGGAGATGTCCCTACAATGGCTTCCCTGAAAGACGCTAGGGCTGTGGTAGAAGAAGGTGGTTGCACTATCTGGGGGCAATTACCTGACATTCTGTATAAATCCAACAAATGGGGTTTAGGCTGCACTGCTAAGGATCAGAAGGGAACACCACCTCCTCGTTCAGAAGACTTGAAACATCACTTCATCAGCAAGGGAGTTAACGCCATTGAAGAAGACGAAGATAATCACAACCTGGACAAGTGGATCTCCCCTACATCAGACAAAGGGCTGGACAACTGGAAGGCCGAGGACATTGTTTCTATCTCCTATAGTCAGGAGTAATTGCCACTCTTAGTTTATTTCCTGCTTTTCTTTCATTTCCAATTTAAATTCTTGTACTTCAATAAAGACAATAAACTCTAAAGCCATGTGTCCTGCCCGAGGCACAATGGTCCACTTGTTAGGGCTTGTCATTTCATAAGCATATTTTCATTCAATAAAACATTGGACGTTTCGTATTCAAAATTGTGTGTTTTCCTTTATTTTTCTTTTATTTACTTTTTATAGCTATGCGTTCTCACACACACCCACATAATGCACTGCAGATCCACATTCACTCTGGATCCTG
The DNA here is from genome assembly GCF_029867415.1 of Vicia villosa. Classification (NCBI taxonomy): domain Eukaryota; kingdom Viridiplantae; phylum Streptophyta; class Magnoliopsida; order Fabales; family Fabaceae; genus Vicia; species Vicia villosa. The sequence goes on along the minus strand of NC_081185.1, from coordinate 33,759,734 downwards.
TTGATAACGATTCTGCTATTGCTAAATATGACTTTGAAAATCCGATCTATCAAGCTGAGGATGAAGGTGAGGAAGGTTGTGAAGTGCCTAGAGAACTTGCCCGTTTACTAGAGCAAGAAGAAAAGACTATACAGCCGCACGAAGAGCCAATTGAAGTGGTGAACATAGGTACCGATGAAGAAAAGAAAGAAATCAAGATAGGGGCTGAATTAGAGGATGCTGTCAAGCAAAGGTTGATTCAGATGTTACGAGACAATGTTGAGATCTTCGCTTGGTCATACGAAGACATGCCTGGGCTCGATACTGATATTGTGGTTCATCGTTTACCTATCAAAGAGAATAGTCCTCCAGTTAAACAGAAGTTACGAAGAAGCAGACCAGACATGGCTCAGAAAATCAAAGAAGAGGTCGAGAAACAATTCAACACTGGGTTCCTGAAAGTAGTGAGTTATCCGCCATGGATCGCCAATATAGTGCCCGTACCGAAGAAAGATGGAAAAGTCAGAATGTGTGTAGACTATAGAGATTTGAATCGAGCAAGTCCTAAAGATGATTTCCCGTTACCACATATTGACATCCTGGTTGATAGTGAAGGATAGAAAAACACTTAGAAAGGGGGGGGATTGAATAAGTGTGACTTAAAAACTTGAGCGATAAAAATAAAATGCACAATTATTTTTATCCTGGTTCGCTGTTAACGAAGCTACTCCAGTCCACCCCCGCAGAGATGATTTACCTCAACTGAGGATTTAATCCACTAATCGCACGGATTACAATGGTTTTCCACTTAGCCGCAACTAAGTCTTCCAGAGTCTTCTGATCACAACCTGATCACTCCAGGAACAACTGCTTAGTTCACTCCTAAGACTTTTCTAGAGTCTACTGATCAACACGATCACTCTAGGCTTAGTTCACTCCTAAGACTTTCTGCTCAGCCAACTGCCAAGACTTCCTGCTCAGCCAACTGCCAAGACTTCCTGCTCAGCTAACTGCCAAGACTTCCTGCTCAGCTAACTGCCAAGACTTCCTAGAGTATACTGATCAACTGATCACTCTAGTTCCTTACAACTTAATGTAATCAATTCAAGAGTTTACAAATGCTTCTAAAAAGCGATAATCACAACAGTGATATTTCTCTTACAATTTGAGCTTAATCTCACTAAGATATTACAACAGCAATGTAGTGAGCTTTGATGAAGATGAAGATTCTGAGTTTAGATTTGAACAGCGTTTCAGCAAGTTTGATATGAGTTGTTTTGGTGCAGAATCGTTAACCTTGCTTCTCATCAGAACTTCATATTTATAGGCGTTGAGAAGATGACCGTTGAATGCATTTAATGCTTTGCGTGTTCCGTACAGCTTTGCATTTAATGTTATACGCTTTTGTCAACTACCTCGAGCCTTGTTCACGCTGTGTCTACTGACGTAGCCTTTAGTAGCTTTAACGTTCCTTTTGTCAGTCAGCGTAGTCTGCCACGTGTACTTCCTTCTGATCTGATGTTTGTGAATACGACGTTTGAATATCATCAGAGTCAAACAGCTTGGTGCACAGCATCTTCTGATCTTCTGACCTTGAAGTGCTTCTGAGCGTGATACCATCTTCTGATCTTCAGTGCTTCTGATCTCATGTTCTTCTGATGCTTCCATAGACCCATGTTCTGATTCTGCTTCGACCATCTTCTGATGTCTTGCCAGACCATGTTCTGATGTTGCATGCTGAACCATTTGAGACACATCTTCTGAGCGCTGAATTATGCGTACTCTTTATATATATTTCCTGAAAGGGAAATTGCATTGGATTAGAGTACCATATTATCTTAAGCAAAATTCATATTATTGTTATCATCAAAACTAAGATAATTGATAAGAACAAATCTTGTTCTAACAATCTCCCCCTTTTTGATGATGACAAAAACATATATAAATGATATGAATTTGCGATCAGAAAGAGTAGACGGCAAAAGACAAATTACACAGCTATAGCATAAGCATATGAATATGTCTCCCCCTGAGATTAACAATCTCCCCCTGAGATAAATAATCTCCCCCTGAAATAAATACTCGAAGAACTTTAATAAAAGACTTCCCTGATTATTTCGGTAGAGACGATCATATGAGCTTCTGCTTTCAGAGAATCCATAGCTTCTGACTTCTGCTTCCATTGGACAGCTTCAGAACTTGAATTTCTTTGATCTTCAGAACATTCACAGCTTCTGACTTCTGCTTCCATTCAGGACAGCTTCAGAACTTGAATTTCTTTGATCTTCAGAACATTCACAGCTTCTGACTTCTGCTTCCATTCAGGACAGCTTCAGAACTTGAATTTCTGGATCTTTTAGAACATTCACATCTTCTGATTTCTGCTTCCCTCGGATAGCTTCAGAACTTTGAATGTCTACTAACATCACTTCATGCTAGATTTGTATCAGAACATTGTTGAATGTACCAGAGCATCATTTGAGCATCTCTACATCCTGAAATGTTACAGAACAAAAAAACTAAACGACAAAAGTCAGCATGAACGAGTTAGAACATAAAATGTATATTCAAATACATGATATGTATCAGAGCCAAATGTATCAGAGCATTTTAGGCTAAAAACATGTATCAGAGCAAATAATGTATCAGAGCCATAACATTATGTGTTTCAGGGCAAATAGAATTTTGTCAGAACAGGATAGACAATGATATTCAAATTCTATTATCAGTGCTTCTGATTCATTCTTCTTTCTTGCTTCTGATCTCTGAAGCTTGACAGCACTCAGCTTGCTTCAGTTTTAATGGTCTTGCTTTGAAGATTCACTTCACTTCTTTGTACCTGCAAAACACTTAAACTATATAGAACTTGCAGTTCATGTTAGTGAATGTGTGGGAGCCTTTACCCAGCAACTGATAGATTTAATCAAATCATTTATCATTTATCTTTCTCCCCCTTTTTGTCATAACATCAAAAAGAATGTATAAAAAGATTCAGATGTATAAGACAGAACACATGGAGGAAGAAGATGATTTCATTAAGGTTCAACCAATGGGTACAGAAGTACAAGATGAAAAAATCAGATGCACAGAAACAAAACAGATGCAAAGAAAAGAAAGAAACAACATAGACCCAATCTAAGATGGCCCTAGTCTTGACAAGATCTTGGCCAGCATCTGTTTGACATCATTGTTGTGTTCTTCTTGCCTCTCAATGAAAGCATCATACTTCTCATTGAGTGAACTTTGATCATCCTGTCTCCTCTGAATCGCTTCTAGAGTCTTTGCAAGACGAGAAGGTTCATCAAGAGAAGTTTCACCACTTTCAACCACAGGAATGACATGTTGATCTGCAGCTTCCATAGAAGTATCATTTGCTGGGATATCCTCAACAGGGTCTGATTTAGCAACATGATCTTCAGCATCTGCTTCTTGCATAGAAGCATCTCCATACTCTGCAGCAGGAATTTCAGAGTCTCCATTCTCTAGAGCCTGAAGAATGGCAGCTAAATTCCTTGGAGCAGAGGGACCTTCCACTTCTGGTGGGTCAACAACTTCTGGAATGACCAAGCTAGGGTCTTTCTTAGAAGGGTTTTCCCTCAGAAAGTCAAATAAGGTCTTGAAGTCTCCAAGCAGAACAGGATACTCAGGAATCCAGATAACCATGTCCCTGCATGGGTTTGCTTCCATTTCAGCAGCCAGTCTCAATACTTCCAATTCATCCACAAAGGGCTTCTCTTCCAAAAGATATCTTCCTTTGAGGCGAGCAAACCAGAAGTCTTCATAATTCCTCAGAATTCCACGAGGCCTTGGAGCAGCAGCTACACAGGCTTCTTGAAGTTCTAAAAACAGAGCATCTGATTTTCTGCGAAAAATTCTCCAGAAGTTCCGCATAGCAACATCATTTAATCCAGAGCTTTCAGCAATTCTGAGAGAATCTAAGGTACTTCTGAGATTCTTCTTTAAGTTTTCAAAAACTACACCAATAGAATATTCAGGGCTGGATTTTATTTGGGTTTTTGAAAAAGCAGGGTTGGAGATGAAGTATGGAAGAGGTTCTCTATCCAACTTATAAGAAGATTCTGCTTCAGTATCAGAATCTAACACTACCACTTCAGCTTCAGAACGAGGCTTGGGAGTGTAGTTGCAATCACGGAGCAGTTGCTCATGTGATGCAGAGGTTGGAAAAGGAGAATCACAAGGATTGTTTTGAGAGGTGGAGGGAGTATGTTCAAGAGTGGTATTGGGAGAAGGTTGAGATGGAAAGAGAGTTTGAAGGGGTTGTATGTTCAGAACAAGATTGTCAACAGCTTGGTCAGAGACAAGATTAGTGGAGGGTGAAGGAGACGGAATGGATTGAGGAGATGGTGGAGATTTTGTGAAGGGAAAAGGTGAGGGAGGAGAAGAATTGGATTTGTTTGCATGTGAAGAAGGAATGGGTATAGGGGAAGATGGCGGTGTAAGAATACGGACAACAACGGGTGATTCTGATGAGGCCTTTTCTGGTTCAGGGGTAGGTACAATTTTTATTGGTGTAGCTTCTGAACAAACAACAGGAACAGAATTAGGTTCAGAAATGCATATACCTTTTGAACCCTTCAGAAGCGCTTTGGTCACATCCTCCATTTTCTTCAGCTTTTTACTCTTTGGCTCTTGAATAATCTTTGCTTTGCCTCTAGAAATTTCTTTCCTTCTGACATAGGCCTGAATTTCTTGTTGGTTTTCAACTTCTTGAGGGATATTGTCTTCATCAGAGCTTTGAATAATCATCTTCCTCTTCTTGGTTATCTTCTTTTCAACAACTTTAACTATCTCATCATTTTTGTTTGACTTCTTCTTCTTTTTCTTTTTCTCAAAGTCATCAGATACGGCCTTAACAATATTAGCAATCACCTTTGTAGAAACCTCTTGTTTCTTGGAGACAACAGAAGGATAATCATGCTTTCTTTTAGTTCTTTCTTCCCTCTTGCGATTTACTTTGAAAGGGGCACCTTTGTCTTGATCTTTAAAGCTCTTATTCTCTTCAAGAGATTTCAGATAAACAGTTTTGACCTCAGGTACCTCACTATTGAAGAAGGTTTCAAAGTCAGCCAGAACTGGTTCTCTTATGGTTCTTGTTCCAGCTAGAGGATCAGGAACTTTGAGAAAAGTGTCAATGATTTTCATCTTCTTTAAAGAGAAAGCATTCAGACAAGATCCAGTGGTGACAACAAGATTTTTGATGATACCTTCAGACTCCAGACTTTCCACAATCTTGGAATGTATCAGAAGGTTTGTAATAATCCTACCAAAAGGAATGGTTGTTCCAGCATTTTCCTTTCTGAAGGCATTTCTAGAATCCTTTACTGCTTTCCACATATGATTGAAGATGATGTAAATCGCATCAACCTTCTTCTGAGTGGCAATGCAATAAAGAATATACCTTTGATCATTACTGATGAAGTCCGGGGCATGAGTTGATTTCCTATGGTAGAAACACCCGAGAAGGATCTTTGTCCAGATTCTGTAGATATCCTTCAAATTCTTAACATGTGTAGTTTTCTTGACATTTGAATAGAGAGTGGATAGAATATCTTCCACATCTTCTCTTTGATCAAATTCAAAAGCCCCTTCAGGATTTTTCAGATCAAACATCACTCTTAGGATGTTTTCAGTAACAACGACAGACTTTCCATGGACGAAGGAGAGAATAGCTTTTGGTGCAACCACAGCATGTACCCAGAACTCTTTGACAAGGTCCGGATAAACAGGTCCAACGAACTCAGCAAACAATGAGGTCCATCCTTGAAAGATGATGTCTTCCTTAAGATGAAATTGATTTTCTTCAAGGTTATCAAAGTCGACCATGAGTTCACACAAAACTTCCAAATTATCTTTGGGGATGGAGCATGCAACAACAGGGGTGAGTTCCTGGTGAGTTTCATCGTGCATATGAAGAAGAGTAGATGAACCAGCAAAATGAGATGAAGAAGCAGCCATTGATGCAGAGTGAACGAAAACGAACAGGAGAAGCGAACTAGGTTTTCGATTAGGGTTTTTTAGAAAAACGGCTAAAAATTTTTCCAACGAGAGAATGCAAGAGGAGAAAGAGACAAAGGAGCGAAAAAGATGTATGATATGATTTGAAAAACATATATAGGGACGAATTTAAAAAAAATTGAACAGTTTCAGAATCAAAGGAAATCAATTTTATTAAATGATGAGTGACGTGAGGAGAGAGAACGTGGTAAATGAAATAATTAAAAACAGTTACCTAGGTCGGCGTCTTTTCAACTGCACGCTTTGTACAAACCGTACAGACACGTGTTCATCATTAGATAATAGATGACAGCTGTATTAAGAACAGACTTTACGCCTTCAGATTCTGATCACTGCTTCTGAGATGATCAAGTTTCACTACAGGAAATACTCCTTCTGAAGTGTGCAGATATAAGACTGAATGATCTTCTGATCCATTACTTCTGATATACACAGCTTCTGGAGGTTTACTTCTTTGTTCTGCAGCTTCTGATAGGACACAACTGTATCTGCAGAAATTCTTAAGCTCTTTGTTTCACCAGAAACAAGTTTATCATCAAAACAGATGTTTACTGATTTGTCCACAATTAATGTTTCAATGTTTTGTATATTCTGTAGTATCAAGAATGAAACATCAATGCTTCAGAGACAGACAAAAACAAATGATTCTGAGACTGATAGACTTTCTTTTCTGAATTCCTACAAGCAAGGTTTCTTCAACAGATTAAAGAACCAGAACTTAAAAGACAATCTTTCTTCCTTTCAAGTGTTGAGACCAACTTGAATCCAGGTGTCAAGTCATGTTGAGTGTTGTCTTCTTTGTTATCAAGAGAATCTGCAAAAGAAATAATCTTTTTCTTTGGTACCCACATCTTCTTGGGTCCTTTCTTGTTAGATTTTCTCAAGCTCTGATTGAACTTGGATTTAACATTGTAAGCAATAGAAGGAACAGCATGATAATTCTTAATGTGAGTTTCATGATATTTCCTAGGTTGTGTCACATGCTTCTTAGTGTGTGTAATGTGAAAACTTTGTGCATGTGAGGTGTGCCTAATATCATGTGAGTGGCCATACTTGAACTGATCATACAATGGCTTGTATGTAATTTTCATTTCATCAACAGGTTCAAGTTTGTATGGGGTTTCACCCTCATAACCAATGCCAACTCTTTTGTTTCCAGACACAGCATATATCATAGAAGCTAGCTGACTTCTGCCAATACTTCTAGATAGGAACTTCCTGAAACTTAAATCATATTCTTTCAGAATATGGTTCAGACTGGGAGTGGATTTTTCTGAATCAGAAGGAGATCCAACATTATTGGATAATTTTAAAAGTTTTTCCTTTAATTCAGAATTCTCCAACTCAAGCTTCTTTGTTTCAAATTCAAATTGCTTTTTCAGCTTTTTGTATTTGAGACTGATCTGAGACTTGAGTTCCAGAAGTTCAGTTAAACCGGAAACTAACTCATCTCTAGTAAGTTCAGAAAATACCTCTTCAGAATCTGATTCTGATGTAGATTCTGATCCGTCATCTTCTGTTGCCATCAGCGCACAGTTGGCCTGCTCATCTTCTGAATCATCTTCTGACTCATCCCAGGTTGCCATAAGACCTTTCTTCTTATGAAACTTTTTCTTGGGACTTTCCTTCTGAAGATTTGGACATTCATTCTTGTAGTGTCCAGGCTCATTGCATTCATAGCACATGACTTTCTTCTTGTCAAATCTTCTTTCATCAGAAGATTCTCCACGTTCAAATTTCCTTGAACTTCTGAAGCCTCTGAACTTCCTTTGCTTGGTCTTCCAGAGTTGATTTAGCCTTCTGGAAATCATGGACAGTTCATCTTCTTCTTCAGATTCTGATTCTTCAGGATCTTCTTCTCTAGCCTGAAAAGCGTTAGTGCATTTCTTGATATTTGATTTTAATGCAATAGATTTACCTTTCTTTTGAGGCTCATTTGCGTCCAGCTCAATCTCATGGCTTCTCAAGGCACTGATAAGCTCTTCCAGAGAAACTTCATTCAGATTCTTCGCAATCTTGAATGCAGTCACCATCGGACCCCATCTTCTGGGTAAGCTTCTGATGATCTTCTTTACATGATCAGCCTTGGTGTATCCTTTGTCAAGAACTCTCAATCCAGCAGTCAGAGTTTGAAATCTCGAAAACATCTTTTCAATGTCTTCATCATCCTCCATCTTGAAGGCTTCATACTTCTGGATTAAGGCAAGAGCTTTTGTCTCCTTGACTTGAGCATTTCCTTCATGAGTCATTTTCAAGGACTCATATATGTCATAGGCCGTTTCCCTGTTAGATATCTTCTCATACTCAGCATGAGAGATAGCATTCAGCAAAACAGTTCTACATTTATGATGATTCCTGAAAAGCTTCTTTTGGTCATCATTCATTTCTTGCCTTGACAGCTTCACGCCTCTGGCATTTACTGGATGTTTGTAACCATCCATCAGAAGATCCCATAGATCACCATCTAGACCCAGAAAGTAACTCTCCAGTTTATCTTTCCAGTATTCAAAGTTTTCACCATCAAATACCGGCGGTCTAGTATAACCATTGTTACCGTTGTATTGCTCAGCAGAGCCAGATGTAGATGCAGGTGTAGGTATAGTCCTTTCACTTTCATCAACCATCTTTTAGATGAAGCGTTTTTCTCTTCCTGAATCTTTTCTAAACACGGTTAAGTGCTTGCACCTTAGAACCGGCGCTCTGATACCAATTGAAGGATAGAAAAACACTTAGAAAGGGGGGGGATTGAATAAGTGTGACTTAAAAACTTGAGCGATAAAAATAAAATGCACAATTATTTTTATCCTGGTTCGCTGTTAACGAAGCTACTCCAGTCCACCCCCGCAGAGATGATTTACCTCAACTGAGGATTTAATCCACTAATCGCACGGATTACAATGGTTTTCCACTTAGCCGCAACTAAGTCTTCCAGAGTCTTCTGATCACAACCTGATCACTCCAGGAACAACTGCTTAGTTCACTCCTAAGACTTTTCTAGAGTCTACTGATCAACACGATCACTCTAGGCTTAGTTCACTCCTAAGACTTTCTGCTCAGCCAACTGCCAAGACTTCCTGCTCAGCCAACTGCCAAGACTTCCTGCTCAGCTAACTGCCAAGACTTCCTGCTCAGCTAACTGCCAAGACTTCCTAGAGTATACTGATCAACTGATCACTCTAGTTCCTTACAACTTAATGTAATCAATTCAAGAGTTTACAAATGCTTCTAAAAAGCGATAATCACAACAGTGATATTTCTCTTACAATTTGAGCTTAATCTCACTAAGATATTACAACAGCAATGTAGTGAGCTTTGATGAAGATGAAGATTCTGAGTTTAGATTTGAACAGCGTTTCAGCAAGTTTGATATGAGTTGTTTTGGTGCAGAATCGTTAACCTTGCTTCTCATCAGAACTTCATATTTATAGGCGTTGAGAAGATGACCGTTGAATGCATTTAATGCTTTGCGTGTTCCGTACAGCTTTGCATTTAATGTTATACGCTTTTGTCAACTACCTCGAGCCTTGTTCACGCTGTGTCTACTGACGTAGCCTTTAGTAGCTTTAACGTTCCTTTTGTCAGTCAGCGTAGTCTGCCACGTGTACTTCCTTCTGATCTGATGTTTGTGAATACGACGTTTGAATATCATCAGAGTCAAACAGCTTGGTGCACAGCATCTTCTGATCTTCTGACCTTGAAGTGCTTCTGAGCGTGATACCATCTTCTGATCTTCAGTGCTTCTGATCTCATGTTCTTCTGATGCTTCCATAGACCCATGTTCTGATTCTGCTTCGACCATCTTCTGATGTCTTGCCAGACCATGTTCTGATGTTGCATGCTGAACCATTTGAGACACATCTTCTGAGCGCTGAATTATGCGTACTCTTTATATATATTTCCTGAAAGGGAAATTGCATTGGATTAGAGTACCATATTATCTTAAGCAAAATTCATATTATTGTTATCATCAAAACTAAGATAATTGATAAGAACAAATCTTGTTCTAACAGATAGTACTGCACAATGCAAGGTTTTTTCTTTTATGGATGGTTTCTCAGGCTACAGTCAGATTAAGACGGCACCCGAAGATATGGAGAAGACAACATTCACTACGCCTTGGGGCACTTTCTGTTACAAAGTTATGCCATTTGGGTTGAAGAATGCTGGGGCAACCTACCAACGTGCAATGGTAGCCTTATTCCACGACATGATCCACAAAGAAATAGAGGTCTATGTTGATGATATGATTGCAAAGTCCAACACTGAAGAAGAACATCTGGTCCATTTACAGAAGTTGTTTGATAGGTTGAAGAAGTACAAGTTGAGATTGAATCCAAACAAGTGCACCTTTGGCGTAAGGTCTGGCAAGCTGTTGGGTTTTGTTGTTAGTAGCAAAGGTATCGAAGTTGATCCTGCAAAGGTAAAAGCCATACAAGAAATGCCCGCTCCGCGAAACGAGAAGGAAGTTAGAGGATTCCTGGGTCGACTAAATTACATTGCTAGATTTATCTCCCATCTGACCGCTACTTGTGAGCCAATCTTCAAGTTACTGAAGAAAGATCAAGTAGTAAAATGGAATGACCAATGTCAAGAGGCCTTTGACAAAATAAAGAAGTACCTGCAAGAACCTCCGATCATGATACCACCTACAGAAGGAAGACCTCTAATTATGTACTTAACAGTGTTAGAGAACTCAATGGGGTGCGTACTGGGGCAACATGACGAGTCTGGTCGAAAAGAGCATGCAATATACTACCTTAGCAAAAAGTTTACCGACTGTGAAACAAGATACTCACTGCTCGAGAAAACTTGCTGTGCTTTGGCTTGGGCTGCTCGCCGACTGAGACAGTATATGTTGAACCATACCACGTTGTTGATTTCCCGAATGGATCCCATCAAGTATGTATTCGAGAAACCTGCTCTCTCTGGACGAATAGCAAGATGGCAAATGATACTAACAGAATATGACATCCAATACACAACACAGAAAGCAATCAAAGGGAGTGTGGTAGCAGATCATTTGGCACAACAAGCGGTAGATGACTACCAGTCGATGAATTTCGAATTTCCAGATGAAGATGTGATGCTTGTTACCGACTATGAACAACCTGGCCCGGATGAAGGACCTGAACCAGGATCCCGATGGACTATGGTTTTCGATGGAGCGTCAAACGCACTTGGTAATGGCATTGGCGCCATAATTGTCTCTCCTGCTGGTGGACACACCCCATTCACCGCAAGATTATGTTTCGACTGCACCAACAATATGGCTGAGTATGAAGCGTGTATCTTGGGGCTCAGAGCTGCTATCGATTTAAGGATCAAATTCTTGGAAGTGTATGGGGATTCGGCCCTAGTAATCAGTCAAATCAGAGGGGAATGGGATACAAAACATCCTAATCTCATACCCTATAAAGAGTTTGTACTATCTTTAACTCCATATTTTGAAGAGATTACCTTCGAACATATTCCCCGAGAAGAGAATCAGCTGGCCGATGCGTTAGCTACTATGTCATCTATGTTCAAGGTCAATTGGGATAATGAGGCTCCTATAGTTATCATTTAAAGACATGACGAACCCGCATATTGTTATGAGATAGTTGACGACGAGGCTGAAGAGAAACCATGGTTTTACGAAGTAAAAAAGTACCTCGAGACTCAAGAATACCCTGAAGGGGCATCCATCAATGACAAAAAGTTCCTAAGAAGATTCGCATCCAAATTCTTTCTGAGCAATGGGACTTTATACAAGCGCAACCATGATTCAACCCTGCTTCGTTGTGTGAACAAGAAAGAAGCTGAAAAGATCATGGAAGACATGCACGATGGTACTTTTGGGACCCACTCTAGTGGACATACTATGGCCAAAAAGATTCTAAGAGCAGGTTACTACTGGTCTACTATGGAAACTGACTGTCACCACCATTCAAGAACTTGTCACAAGTGCCAGATATACGCCGACAAAGTACACGTGCCTCCCGTTCCTCTAAATGTACTAACTGCTCCCTGGCCTTTTGCAATGTGGGGCATTGATATGATTGGAGAAATTAAGCCCACTGCTTCCAATGGACACCGTTTCATTCTAGTAGCCATCGATTATTTCACTAAATGGGTAGAAGCTGCTTCATTTGCCTCTGTAACCAAGAATGTGGTGGCTCGATTCATTAAACACAACCTCATCTGTCGGTATGGCATTCCCGAAAGAATCATCACTGATAATGGTACCAATCTGAACAATAAGATGATCACTGAGCTCTGCACACAATTCAATATCAAACATCACAATTCTTCGCCTTATAGACCAAAGATGAATGGCGCTGTGGAGGCCGCCAACAAAAACATTAAAAAGATTGTGCAGAAAATGACTGTGACTTACAAGGATTGGCATGAAATGTTACCATTTGCTCTTCATGGTTACCGTACCTCCGCACGTACATCAACTGGGGCAACCCCGTTCTCGTTAGTCTATGGTATGGAAGCTGTATTACCTATTGAAGTTCAAATACCGTCATTAAGGATCATGAAAGAAGCAGAGCTAGATGAAGATGAATGGATCCAGACTCGACTAGATCAGATAAACTTGATTGATGAAAAGAGGCTCGCGGCTGTTTGTCATGGACAACTGTATCAGAAACGTATGATCAAGGCATTTAACAAGAGAGTCAAACAACAAGTTTATCAAGTTGGTGACTTGGTCATAAAGAGAATCATTCTGCCACAAGGTGATCCCAGGGGCAAGTGGACTCCCACCTATGAAGGACCATTCGTCATCAAGAAAATCTTCTCTGGAGGAGCAATGATACTCACTACTATGGATGGAGAGGACTTCCCACAACCTGTGAACGCAGACATAGTCAAAAAATACTACGCATAAACATGACCCGCTAGGTCGACGTGCCTAGGCAAAAGTAAGGGCATCCCGGCAAACCAAAAGGGTTTGGGCAAAAATTAGGGATATATATATAAAAAAATATATGTACACCCGTCAAGTTGAAAACCCGAAAGGGCGACTTGGGCAAAAAAGGGTATCCTGCTAGACTGAAAACCTGAAAGGGCGGTCTAGGCAAAAGTTAAGGATCAAGCGTACGACTATGTCCCGTTCACATCATCCATCAATCAGATGCATCTACGACAACAAGTTCAAAAGGCTCAGATCAACTTAGTCATCTTTCTCCGACAAGCATGGGATGAGATACTCGAGGACATAATAGCAATAGTAGAGTGGAAACTCAATAGGATTACTTTTACATAGCTACTTTTTCTTTTGTCTTTTGTACCTTTTCAAAAAAAACACACAATATGTTTTATCTTGCCTATTTATGGCTCTTCTCAATATAATTTACTTCTTCCTTCCAAATTCATTTTCTTCTCTTTTACTTTTCGAATACGCAAACGTCCAATGATAATTTTGAATGAACATATGCATATGAATGTGATTATCATTTTCTCCTTTTCCATAAAATATCTAATAGTCTATTAGTAGGAAAGGCAAAGAGACAATGTCCGAGGTAATCAAAAGTCCTCCCGCAAATCAATTGACATATCCCCACAGAGCAATCACTAAGAAGATGTCTTCCCACAATAAAGGCATGGCTCCCCAACACGGTTTGCATCCCTATCTTCTCTGTATCCCAATCAGAGAATATCAAGTTACTGATCACCCCAAGCAGAAATCATAAATCCCCAGTTGAGCATCTTCAAGACGAAACCAGATATCAAAACTACAACGAAACAGAGACTTACTTTCCCAGTCAAGACTACATCATAAAGCATAGTTCATAAATCATATTCACATTCATACCTTGCATACATTACCTCATAAAAATCCATACACAACATACGAAGCTTCTCATTTATTTTGAGAGACTCATTATGTAATCCATGCATCATGACATTGCATAAATTTAATCTTACCTTCTGCAGAATACAGGTACAGACAAACGAACGAAAACTCCAACTTTCCAAGGTCTAATTCATCTACCACGAACGGTAATGACGCGATCATTTTCAAGATCTAATTCAGCTACCACGAACGGTACTGACACGGTCAATGCTCCAAGGTCTAATTCATCTACCACGAACGGTAATGACACGATCATTTTCAAGATCTAATTCAGCTACTACGAACGGTACTGACACGGTCAATGCTCGAAGATCTAATTCGGTTACCACGAACGGTACTGACACGATCAAGCGATCAGAGGTCTAATTCTATCATCACGAACGGTGTGGACACGATCACTGGCCTTCCCAGTCTAATTCAGTCACTACGAACGGTGCTGACACGACAATAGAATCTAATTCTATCATCACGAACGATGAAGACACGATTATCTCTTCAGATCTAATTCTATCATCACAAATGGTGTAGACACGATCATCTTTCCAAGATCTAATTCAAGTATCACGAACGATACTGACACGATCAATTCCCAAGGATCTAATTCATTTACCACGAACGGTAATGACACGATCAACGCGCAAGCAACATCTTCTCAAAATTCAACTACCAAGATGGCATCCACAAGCCCATCTTCGACAAAAGTCCCTACTTCAAATAGGGCAAATTTCTTGGTATTCTTATATTCAATCATCTTCCACCTTCAGATACCGACTGGCGCGCAGACCACTCTACATCTTCAGGTTTAAGATAATCGAACAGGGGCAGCTGTCATACCCCAAAATTTGCCCATGCTATTTTTTCATACACAAAACCAAATCAAAAGACAAAGCTCCAAAACACAATCTCCCACACAGAAGTTCTAAAACTAGGGTTTGAATAATTCAGAGGAAAATCATTGAATCAATGGCTCAAGGTGGTTCCATAAGGTCACTAACATCCCAAAGCATCTCCATATAAAGTTTCAAGACAAACAGAGAAAACTTAGTCCCTCAAATCATGATTAGGTCAACAGTCGACTCTCAAGGGCAAAACAGTCATTTCAAGCCAAAAATACAGTCAAAGTTCAAGATATTTGGTCAACAACATCCTCATAACCCTAAAATCATCATTTGATCAAGGGTTGATCATGATGATGCAAAAAAGGATCAGAGAAGTCAAAAGTCAAAAGTTACTATTTTGGGCATGAACTGAAAAAGTCAACCGAACTTTGAAAAATCACCAAATATTCATACTTGATCAGAAAAATTCCCACCAAAGCTCATTTTGAAGGGAATTCATTCCTCTATCCAATGGTCCAAGAATCAAAGCTCACAGGTCAATGGTTTAAGAATTATGGCCTCATACATTACAGGTCCTTTTCAAAAGTCAACAAAAGGACATTTTTTTCAAAAGCTTATAAAATGAGAATGAAAAATGATTTTGATAGGGGACCAAAGACATTGGTTAGAGGACTCTCTAAGGTTTCCAAAAAGTCCAAGAGCACCTCCATACCTCAAGAATTGAGAGAAATACGCCTTGTCAAAATTGGACTATTTTTGAGAAAAAGATATGAAAAGAAAAGGTTCAAAATCCAAAAATCTCCAAATGGGCCTATGATTTCTTCACCCAATCTTCATTACAAGCCCATGAACATTCCAAAAAAAGCATATCCTTATACTTTATATTTTTTTAATTATTTTGTGATTTTTATCATTTAAAATCATGAATTAAAAGTATAAAATATAAAAGATATGATTTGTGTTTATTCTCCAATCATCATCAATCACATAAATATCCAATAATCACTAAAAATTTCGTGCAAAGCTAATTGGTGAAGAAAAGATTGATTTTGGACATATTTAGAAAGATTTCTCCATAATTTTCAATCAAATTTTCCAACTTTGCAAATCAAAGATTCATAAGGATTTGGTTCAGTTTTTTTGCCCTAAATCCATCACCTATATATATAGAAGCAATTCAGACCTAAAAAGGAGAAGTTTTCTGCCTCCAAAGAACAAACCCGAGTGCAAAAGTCAAGGAAAATTCCAAAGTTCGATTTCACGATTAAAGCCAATCCAAGGCCTTCTAATCGTCCATACGCATTCTCTGAGGTTCATTGAAAGTGTTTGGATCCCTGCTCGACGCCAACAACTCCAGAATTATCTCCCATAAGCCAAGGTATGTCGAAATCTTTTTTGATTCGTTTGCATTAATTCATGAGGCATAGACATAAATTGAGTGCATAATATGGTTTACCTTGGTGTGTTTATCGTTTCTGGATAATTTGGCGTGTTGTTATGCTGTTTTGAATACTATGCCATTGTTAGGGTTTTTGCTCCGATTTGGGGGTTTTGGCCATAGGAAAAATCAGGGTTCAAGATTGCCATGGTTGAATTCGCATGGTCTGGACGATCGTAACCATGCCCTCGCGAAAAATTTCTGTGTACGTTTGCATCGATTCGTTATTTTGCAGGTGGTATGAATGTATGTTTTTATAGCGCTTCATGAAAAGAGCGCTGTAAAAGACCAGTTGCAGGTTTTTAATGAAGAAGATGACTCGGTGGCGTCATCTGATTGGGTGGTTCAAAATGCTTCGCGCGCGTTTTTTTGTTGGATGCAGATGGATCGCGTGTGACAAGAAACACCTCATACCATGCACCCTCGCCATCACTGCTATCCATCTCATCAGGCCATGGATCTAACGCCCAGGAGCTGTCAGTCCACCATAGTCTGCACACGCGCGCCACACCTGATCAGCCAGCTAAGTTTCTACTTTTTTTTTTTTTTTACTTTAAATTACATAAATCCTTTTATTTATATTTATATATATATTTTTTTTTTAGCCAATCAAATTTTGTTTTATATATAAGTTATATGTTTTTTTTATAATAAATATAATATTTATTATTTCATAAAGCATTTATTGTATATTTTAATTATAAATAAATATTAAAATTGATTTAATTATTTAAAAAGCCTTTCAAAATTCATATTAATTCATTAAAACTCCCAAAAAAATTTCCAAAAAATATATTTCGTATCCGATTTTATTTTTTCAATTCGATTTAATTAATTAGGTCATTAGACCAATAATTAATTAAATTATTCCTTTTAATTGGAACCCTAATCAGGGTTCACGATGACCATTCCCTACACTGATTTTATTTTCTTTTCTGTGCATTATCAGGGTTAGCAACATGATTCGTCCCGAGCGCGCGCCTTCCGCAAACTTCAAAGTTAAGTAATTTAATCTCATTTAATTTAAATGATATCTAAATTATTTTGATATTAGGGTTTGCCTTGCATTCACCCTCTCTTTCTGCCTTGTCTTTTCAGGGTTACCTCCGAGGTTTCCTCCGACTCTAACCATATCAGATCAAATCCAAACCAAAGCTAAGTATTATTTATCATTCATTATTAATTTATTTATCTTTTATTTTATTAAGGTTAACCCTAATTGTCCCCGAACCGATAATGCACTCACCCTCTTTTGTTTGCCATTTTTTCTTTCTTTCAGGGTTTGTCAAATGCCAAAGCTACGTCATTGGTAACCCTAAATCTTTTCTTCTTTTTTATTTTATTATTACTTATGTCAAACCCTATTAAGGGATCCGCTGGTTACAATTCCCCTCTCCTCCGCTGGTTTCATTTTCCCCTTCCCTTTATTGCTTTATATACTGCGTGATTAGTAAAATAGGGAGTGGCAACCTTAAACTGACTTAGAATAATTAATTAAAAGATAAATATCCGAATTGAATCACGTGATTGATGCACACACGCACGCTTTTTGGGTAACCCTCTCTGTTGCCTGTTGCCTTGTTGCCTGTTGCTTTTGTGTTTTTGCAGAATAAGCCACGTCCCTCGAATTCGAGGATACCTCAGCCATGTTGCCTCGATAAAAAGGTCACGACCCTAATGATGCTGCCTTCGATACACAAATGACCTCGACCCTCGGATGTTGTCTACGGAAAAAGGCTGAGGTATCTTCTGGCTGCCTACGAAAATGGCTTATTCTGATCCTTGCCTTAGACTACCTGCCCTTCTATGGCATGGGACAGTCTTATGGCAAAGGATGCTTCGACGACCCTTCAACCTCCAAACGCAAGGCTTCCTGTCCTCTTATGGCAAGGATAGACCCTTTCATTCTGAAAGGCAAAAAGAGACCTATCATCTGAGTTTAAGGTAATTGCCCCTAATTGCCTTGCAATGCTCAAACCTTTTTATTATATTCTTTCTCATAATTTTTCAAAAGGGCAACGCTTATTCACAAGCTAAAGTCCCTATCTCTTTCATCTACATTTTCTAAACAAACGAGCAAGCAAAGCAATTAAGAGCCCATGGAAAACCATGGATGCAAAGGGTGCCTTACACCTTCCCTTTGCATAAATTACTCCCCGAACTTAGATTTCTTTTAAAAGGTTTTTTTCTGTTTCTTTTTGCCTTTCCGAATACTGTTTGGATAAAATAAAAGTCGGTGGCGACTCTTGCTTACCGCGACATTCCGATTAATAAAAAGTCAGTTCACCGTGTTACAGTTTGCATCCAGCTCTATTTCATGGCTTCTCAAGGCACTGATAAGCTCTTCCAACGAAACTTCATTCAGATTCTTGGCAATCTTGAATGCAGTCACCATTGGACCCCATCTTCTGGGTAAGCTTCTGATGATCTTCTTTACATGATCAGCCTTGGTGTAGCCTTTATCCAGAACTCTCAATCCAGCAGTTAGAGTTTGAAATCTTGAGAACATCTTCTCAATATCTTCATCATCCTCCATCTTGAAGGCTTCATATTTCTGGATTAGAGCAAGAGCTTTAGTCTCCTTGACTTGAGCATTTCCCTCATGGGTCATTTTCAATGACTCATATATATCATGGGCAGTTTCCCTGTTAGATATCTTCTCATACTCAGCATGAGAGATAGCATTCAGCAAAACAGTCCTACATTTATGATGATTCTTGAAAAGCTTCTTTTGATCATCATCCATTTCTTGCCTTGTAAGCCTTACGCCACTGGCTTTCACTGGATGTTTGTAACCATCCATCAGAAGATCCCATAATTCACCATCTAGACCAAGAAAGTAACTTTCCAGTTTATCTTTCCAGTATTCAAAGTTTTCACCATCAAATACTGGTGGTCTAGTATAACCATTGTTACCATTGTATTGCTCAGAAGAGCCAGATGTAGATGCAGGTGGATCTGTTGGAGTTTCACCAGCCATCTTTTACTGAAGCGTTTTTCTCTTCCTGAATCTTTTCTAAACACGGTTAAGTGCTTGCACCTTACAACCGGCGCTCTGATGCCAATTGAAGGATAGAAAAACAC
Source organism: Vicia villosa (assembly GCF_029867415.1). NCBI lineage: Eukaryota > Viridiplantae > Streptophyta > Magnoliopsida > Fabales > Fabaceae > Vicia > Vicia villosa. Next base: position 33,740,515 of record NC_081185.1, on the reverse strand, counting down.
TTAGAAAGGGGGGGTTTGAATAAGTGTAGTCTAAAAACTTGAACGATAAAAACTATTTGCACAGTTATTTTTATCCTGGTTCATTGTTAACTAAACTACTCTAGTCCACCCCCACGGAGTGATTTACCTCACCTGAGGATTTAATCCACTAATCGCAACAGATTACAATGGTTTTCCACTTAGCCCACGACTAAGTCTTCTAGAGTATCCTGATCACAACCTGATCACTCTAGGAACAAATGCTTAGACACAAGCTAAGACTTTCTTAGAGTATCCTGACCACCACGTGATCACTCTAATTACAACTGCTTAGACACAAGCTAAGACTTCCTAGAGTATCATGATCAACACTTGATCACTCTAGTTACTTACAAATTAATGTAATCAATTCTAAGAGTATTACAAATGCTTCTGAAAAAGCTATAATCACAACAGTGATATTTCTCTTAACGTTTAAGCTTAATCTCACTAATATATTACAACAGCAATGTAGTGAGCTTTGATGAAGATGAAGTTTCTGAGCTTTGAGTTGAACAGCGTTTCAGCAAGTTTTTCATAATAAGTTCTTTTAGAATTGTTAACCTTGCTTCTCATCAGAACTTCATATTTATAGGCACTTTGAGAAGATGACCGTTGGGAGCATTTAATGCTTTGCGTATTCCGTACAACATTGCATTTAATGTTTCACGCTTTTGTCAACTACCTCGAGCCTTGTTCACGTTATGTCTACTGACGTTGCCTTTAATAGCTTCCAATGTTCCTTTTGTCAGTCAGCGTAGCCTGCCACCTGTACTTTCTTCTGATCTGATGTTTGTGTATACAACGTTTGAATATCATCAGAGTCAAACAGCTTGGTGCATAACATCTTCTTGTCTTCTGACCTTGAAGTGCTTCTGAGCGTGATACCATGAGAACTTCAGTGCTTCGGCTTCTGATCTCAAGTTCTTCTGATGCTTTCATAGACCCATGTTCTGATACTGCCTTGACCATCTTCTGATGTCTTGCCAGACCATGTTCTGATGTTGCATGCTGAACCTTCTGAGTCAAAGCTTCTGAGCGCTGATTTGTGCATACTCTTTATATATTTCCTGAAAGGGAAATTGCAATGTATTAGAGTACCACATTATCTCACACAAAATTCATATCCTTGTTATCATCAAAACTAAGAATATTGATCAGAACAAATCTTGTTCTAACAGTATAAGCTATTAGTAAAACTTTGTAGCTGGTTTGCACTGGATTTATTTTCATCATACAACACATGGTAATGCGTTGCTCGACTATGCTCTGGGTGAGTCTGCTTTGTGGCCCCATCTATCACCTTTGTTGGAACTGAGGTGTCAGGTACATCTGCTGGAACGAAAGTGCCATATGTCAACTATGAGACTATTTGCATATGTGCACGTCGCACGAATGCATGTTGTGGTAATAAAAGTACCGCCAATTTTGTGTCGTCCCTTCTAGCTATCTTGGAAATTATTTTTATGTCTGTATTTTTATTAGATTGATGTACTTTTATTTGGATTATGTTTGACAATATTTGGAAGATTAATAGGATGTATTCTTTTTGTGTGCTATATATACCATTGCCTTTACATTACACTACTTTGATGTACTATATTTTGATGTTAAAAAATGGAGTTTTGAAGTGAAATGTTGTTTTTTAAAATATAACAGAATGTTCTGTAGGTACATCTACGGAACATTCTATTTTTCAGATGTTCCGTAGATATATCTATGAAACAGTTCATGGACTGAATTATGTTGAATATTCCCAATGTTTCACTATGTTTTAATGCATCCCTAGATGTACCTCCGGAAAAAAATTGAATAAAAATGTGCTTCCGGATGTGCATCTACGGAAGCAGGGTGATTTTGGAAATTTGCTAGGTGCCTAAGAGTATCAAGGGGTGTAATGAGATATCATCTATTTGTTTGTTCAACTCTTCAAAAATTTATTTTTTTATTTATCTGGTTGAAGGAAGTGAATTTCTTTGGTTATGTTATCTCCAATGGTAGGATAGCAGTTGATTCGTCTAAGGTAGACACGGTATTGCAATGGGAGACTCCTAATCAGTTATAGAGATCGGAAGTTTTTTGGTTAAGGCTGATTAATTTATCGAAGGTTTTCAAAGTTAGCTTTGCCTTTGACTCCGTTGACTTGAAAGGGTTGAGATTTTGTATGGGATGTCTAGTGCGAATTAAGTTTTCAGGAAGTGAAGACGAGGTTGAATTTGGCGCCAATTTTGATCTTACCATATGCAAAGGAATATTTTATGGTGTATTGTGATACTTCAAAGACGGGTTTAGATGGTGTGCTCGTGCAGAATGGTTAGATTGTTGCTTATGCTTCGAGGCAACTGAAGATTCATGAGAGGAATTATCCTACCCATAATTTGGAGTTGGCAGCTGTAGCGTTTGTGCTTAAGGTGTGGAGACACTATTGGTATGGTTCGAGGTTTGAGAGTATCTGTTTGACTAGAAAGAATTGAATATGAAGCATATAAGGTGGCTCGAATGCTTGAAGGATTACGGTTTTGGGTTGAGTTACCATCCGAAAAAAGCTATTATGGTGGAAGATGCTTTAAGTAGGAAACCCTTGCATATGTTGGCACTAAAGGTTAGGGAATTTGTTTTAATTAAGCAGTTCTGAGATCTTAGCTTGGTGTGTGAAATGACACTGCAAAGTATGAAGATGGGGATGTTGAAGTTGGCTAGTAGTGTGCTGGAAGAAATTAAAAAAGGCCAGAAGTTAGAATTAGGGTTGATTGAACGGTTAGTTTTAATCAATTAAGGTAAAGAAATGTACTTCGGAGTCGATGATAATGGAAGTGTAAAATTTTGGATGCTAATGAACCTCAGAAGAAAGGTAAGTCTATTGCATTAAAATCTAATTATAAACAATGCACTAACACTTTTCAGGCTGAAGAAGAAGATTCTGAAGAATCAGAATCAGAAGAAGAAGATGAACTGTCCATGATCTCCAGAAGGGTAAACCAACTCTGGAAGAGCAAGCATAGGAAGTTCAAGAACTTCAAAAGTTCTAAGAAGCTTTAAAAAGGAGAATCTTCTGGAAGCAGAAGATATGACAAGAAGAAGGTCACGTGCTTTGAGTGCAGTGAGCTAGGTCACTACAAGAGTGAGTGTCCAAAGCGTCAGAAGGAGAAGCCCAAGAAGAAGTTTCATAAGAAGAAAGGTCTTATGGAAACTTGGGATGATTCAGATTCATCAGAATCAGAATCAGAATCAGACTCTGAAGGCGAGCAGGCAAACATTGCACTGATGGCCACAATTGGTGATGGATCAGAATCTACATCAGAATCAGATTCTGAAGAGGTATTTTATGAACTATCTAGAGAAGAGTTAGTTTCCAGTTTAACAGAAATTCTGGAACTCAAGGCTCATCTTAGTATCAAATACAAAAAGTTGAAAAAGCTATTTGAATCTGAAACTAAGAAGCTGGAAGTAGAAAATTCTGAACTGAAGGAAAAAGTTTTAAAATTATCCAAAGATGTTGGATGTCCTTCCGACTCAGAAAAGTATATTCCTAGTCTGAACGATATTCTTAAAGAATATGACTTGAGCTTTAGGAAGTTATTATCTAGAGGTATTGGAAGAAGTCAACTTGCCTCTATGATATATGCTGTTAGTGGAAACAAGAGAGTTGGCATAGGATATGAGGGTAACACCCCATACAAACTTGAACCTGTAGATGATATGAAAATCACATACAAGCCATTGTATGATCAGTTTAAGTATGGCCACTCCCATGATATTAGGCTCACATCACATGCTAAAAGCTTTCACATTACACACACTAAGAAGCACGTGACACAACCTAGAAAATATCATGTGGCTCAACCTAAGGAATATCATGCTGTACCTCCTGTTGTTTATAATGCTAAACCCAAGTTCAATCAGAACTTGAGGAGAACTAACAAGAAAGGACCCAAGAAAATGTGGGTACCTAAGGAAAAGATTATTCCCGTTGCAGATATCCTTGGCTGCAATGAAGACAAAGGAAAGCATGTCATGGTACCTGGACTCTGGGTGCTCTCGACACATGACGGGAAGAAGGTCTATGTTCCAAGACCTGGTGCTTAAATCTGCTGGAGAAGTTAAGTTTGGAGGAGATCAGAAGGGCAAGATAATTGGCTCAGGAACCATTAGTACTGGTAACTCTCCTTCTATAACTAATGTTCTTCTGGTAGATGGATTAGCTCATAACTTGTTGTCCATAAGTCAATTAAGTGACAATGGTTATGACATAATCTTTGATCAAAAGTCTTGTAAGGCTGTAAATCAGAAGGATGGCTCAATCCTATATACAGGCAAGAGAAAGAGCAACATTTACAAGATTGATCTTCAAGATCTTAAGAATCAGAAGGTAACTTGTCTTATGTCTGTTAGCAAAGAGCAATGGGTCTGGCACAGAAGATTAGGCCATGCTAGTTTGAGAAAGATTTCTTAGATTAACAAACTAAATCTGGTCAGAGGACTCCCAAATCTGAAATATAAATCAGATGCTCTTTGCGAAGCATGTCAGAAGGGAAAGTTCTCCAAATCTGCATTCAAGTCTAAGAATGTTGTTTCTTCCTCTATGCCGCTAGAACTTCTGCACATTGATCTGTTTGGCCTAGTCAAGACAGCTTCTGTCAGAGGGAAGAAATATGGATTAGTCATCGTAGATGATTATAGTCGCTGGACATGGGTAAAGTTCTTGAAACACAAGGATGAGTCTCATTCAGTGTTCTTTGAATTCTGCACTCAGATTCAATCTGAGAAAGAGTGTAAAATCATAAAGGTCAGAAGTGATCATGGTGGCGAATTTGAGAACAGATTCTTTGAGGAGTAATTCAAAGAAAATGGTATTGCCCATGATTTCTCTTGCCCTATAACTCCACAGCAAAATGGAGTTGTAGAGCGAAAGAATAGGACTCTACAAGAAATGGCCAGAACCATGATCAACGAAACCAATATGGCTAAGCATTTCTGGGCAGAAGCAATAAACACTTCATGTTATATTCAGAATAGAATCTCCATTAGACCTATTCTTAATAAGACTCCTTATGAATTGTGGAAGAATAGAAAGCCCAATATTTCATATTTTCATCCTTTTGGATGTGTTTGTTTTATTCTGAATACTAAAGATCATCTGAGTAAGTTTGATTCTAAGGCACAGAAGTGTTTCCTTCTTGGATATTCTGAACGCTCTAAAGGCTACAGAGTATGCAATACTGAAACATTGATTGTTGAAGAGTCAATCAATATCAGATTTGATGATATGCTTGGTCTTGAAAAGCCAAAGCAGTTTGAGAATTTTGCAGATATAGATATCTCAATTTCAGAAGCTGAAGAACCAAGAAGAAAAGTATCAGAAGCTGAAGAATCCAGAAGCAAAGCATCAGAAGATCAAGTTGCTACTTCTTTAGAAAATCTCAGAATTTCTAAAGAGCCAACTGTCAGAAGATCTTCTAGACTCACCTCTGCTCACTCAGAAGAAGTCATTCTCGGAAAGAAGGATGATCCTATCAGAACAAGATCTTTTCTTAAGAATATCAGTACGGATCTATGATCAGAATGAGAAGTTCTAACTTTTTCAGAATCAAGGTTAAAGCAAAACAGCTGTCACCAACTTTTCCAGAAGATGAACACGTGTTCACTCTATTTGGACAAGCATGCGTGCAACTGATGAGACGCCGCCCTAGGTAACTGTGCAAATCATTTCAAATTTCACGTTATCCCACCTAACGTCATTCATCATTAAATGCATTTGATTTTTCTTGATTTTGTAACTGTTCATTCTCATAATTTCATTGCATTCTTTTTTCAAATCCGTCTCTATATAAACTCCCCTCATCATATCATTTTCTCTTTTACGCATTCTTTCTCTCTCCTGTTTATGCACTTCTGCGACCTTTTTTCCCTATTTTCTTACCCTAAAAGAAAGAAATCTAGAAATCTCAAAAAGGTGCAAATGGCTGCTTCTTCATCCCATTTTGCTGAGTCTTCATCTCCTTCTCAACAACATCAACAAGAAGAAGAACTGTTCTATCCACCACTCACTTGCACAATTCCTCGGGAAGATTTAGAGGTTATTTGTGAGTTGATAGTTGATTTTGATAATCTGGAAGAACATCATTTTTCGTCTCAGAGATAATGTGGTCTTTCAAGGATGGTCATCATTATTTCGTGAGTTCTGTGGACTGGTCTATCCTGACTTGGTAAAAGAATTCTGGGTTAACGCTTTCGTCATTCCTAAAGCAATAGTCTCTTTTGTTCATGGAAGATTCTTCTCAATCACTGAAGACACTTTGCGAATGCTGTTTGACTTGAAAGAGCCTGTTGGTGATTTTGAACTCTCTCGAAGGGCAAACTGGAAATATGTTCTTGCTGAACTATACCCAGATGTGACGAAAACAAAAGATGTCAGGGATCTGAAGGACATCTACAAAGTCTGGACAAAGATTCTTCTTGGTTGTTTCTATCACAGGAAAGCAACCCATTCTCCAAACTTTGTCAACAGAGACCAACAATACATCTTGTACTGCATTGGTACTCAGAAGAAGGTTGATGTTGTATACATCATTTTCAATTATATGTGGACTGCTGTAAGAGATACTCGAGATGAGAATAGAACCAAGAAAGGTAATATTATTCCTTTTGGAAGAATCATTACCAATCTTCTGGTTCAAACCAAGATGGTTGAAAGACTGGAAACTGCTGGAGTTGTCAAAGACCTTGTTACTGTCACCGGAAGTATCTTGAATGCCAATACCTTGAGAAAGATGAATCTTATTAAGGTTATTGAACATGTTCCCCAACCTATTCCAGACGTCAGAAACAGAAGAGGACCTGTGCTAGCTGAGTTTGAAACGTTCTTTTTAAATGAACAACCTGATATTAAAGTTCATTATCTGAACATTGTCAAGAAAGGTAGTGCTAGAGATGCTCCTAATGGGATCAGTCATCAGAAAGTCTCAACTTCCAAGGCTGAAGATTCAGAAGATGTTTCAGAAGTTGCTCCAGAAGTTACTGCCAACAAAGAAAGAAGAACAAGAAGATGCTGAGAAAAAGAATATGCTGAGAAAAAGAAGAAAAAGAAGAAGTCAAAAAAAGAGAAGAAAGAAGATGTTGAGAAAAATGCTGAGAAGGAAGTAGAGAAGAAGAAGAAGAAGAAGAAAAATAAGAAGAAGAAAAAGAAAACTGTTGAAGTTGAAAAGAGGTCAGAAGAAGAAATGATTCAAGAAGAAGTGAATAAGGAAGAATAAGAGAAGGAAGCTTCCAGAAAGAGAGAACTTGCTCTAGAAAAGATAAAGGCTGTTTATGAGAAGAAGAAGCGAAAGGCTATGGAAGATGTCTCTGAGAGGCCTCAGAAGAAGAGCTCTTCAGGTATTCATGTTTCTGAACCTAACTCTGTTTCTGTTTTAAATTTAGAATCTGTACCAACAGAAGTTCCTTAACCTTCTCAACCAGAAAATCAACCACAAACAGCCCCTGTTGAACCACCTCAAATTACCAAAGTTCTCACCCCTTCTTCTTCACCCTTAACCAATACTTCTTCTGACCATCCCATTGATACACTCGTTCTAGATATTCAACCCCTTCAAACTCTCTTTCCCCCTCAATCAAATATCTCCATTTCTCAACCTCCTCCTCATGCAAACCATTCCCCCATTGCTAACCCAGTTACAAACAATTCTCCTGAATCAGAATCTAAAAGTACTGGTTCTTTGGCTCAATTGTTTCGTGACTGCAATTTCACTCCTAAACCCCGTCCTGAACCTGAGCTTGTGGTGTTAGACGCTGAGTCAGAAGAAGTAGAATCACATCTCTCTCTTGATAGAGAACCTCAACCCTACTTCTTTCTGAACCCAGATTCTGCTGTCACCAGACTCAAATCCCGCCAGGAATTTTCTGTTGGTGTACGTTTTGATATATTAAAACTAAAAATGGAGACAGGTTTAGAGACATTGAAGGCAGCACATCATGCCAGGATGGATGATGTTGAATTGAGAAATCTCTGGAGGATTTTCAGAAGAAAGATGCACTCTGAGTTTCTGAAGCTTTAGAAGGCGTGTGAAGCTGAAGCTCCAGGTCATCTTGGATTTCTAAGATCCTATGAAGAATTCTGGGTCAGTCATCTCAAGGGCAGGTATTGTCTTGAAGAAAAAGATTTTCTTGATGAGCTTGCAGAAGATGTGTCTGACCAAGCACCTTGTCTTGCCATGGTCGTGTGGAAGCCCCCATATTCTGTTCTGACTGGAGATATTCAGTCTTTATTCAACTGGCTAAGGGAGAATCCCTCCAAGAAAGCACCAAATATGGTATATCCAGCTGTTGAATATCCATCATAAGTTGCTGCTCCTACACCTCCAAAGAATCTGGCTGAGATTCTTCAGGCTCTTGAGAATGGAGATTCTGATCTTCCTGTTCTAGATTATGCTGAAGATGCTTCTATGTCAGAAGCTGATGCTGAGAAACAAAGTGCTGAGAATCATCCTACTGAGAAATTCCTGTTGAGGAAAATCAAGATGATGTTCTCATACTAGATGCTGCTGTTGAGCATGTTATTCCTCTGAATGATGGCTGTGAATCTTCTTCTGCTGAACCTTCTCTTCTGGTGAACACCATGAAGGCTCTTCAAAAGAACCAAGATGCTCTAGCTTATCGATTGGATAAGCATGAATATACTCACAATGAGTTTCGCTCATTCATGAAGACGCAGTCTGCAAGCACTTCTGAGATTCAAAACCTTCTGGCCAAGATAGTCTCTAGGCTAGGCTAGTCGTAGTCTTTTTGTCTTAGTTGTTTCTTGTTTCTTGCATCTGTTTCTTGCATATGCTTCTCTCCTTCTGTATCCTCTGATATGTTTTGATGAATCAATGAAACATTATCTTCTCTCATATTGTTTGTTTTTCATCTGAATCTTTTCAATGCTTTTTGATGTCATGACAAAAAGGGGGAGAAAACGTGATAATGGATTTGATTTATTATATCAGTTGCTAGGAGTAAGTATCAACATTCCTAACAATATTTGCAAGTTCTATGTCTTTGAGATTTTTGCAGGATTGAAGATATTCTGAAAAAGCTCAACATGAGAAGCAAATACATGGGGAAAAGCAATTCTATAAAGAAACATGTTCTTGGAATTGAAGCAAGCTTAGTGCTGTGAAGCTTCAAGATCAGAAGCAAGAAGGAAGAATGTTCTGATATTCTCGTGGCAGAATATGCTCTAACACATTCTTATTCCTTATATGTTCTGATACATATTTCTTTTAAGAACTTATCAAAATGTGCTCTGATATTGTTTAGCATTGCTCTGATATATGTTCTTTCTTAAAAAGAATGTTCTGATTCATTCATGCTCTGACTTATGTCGTCTAGTTTGTTCTGAAATATTTCAGGATGTAAAGATGCTCTGATGATGCTCTGGTACATTCAAGAATGTTCTGATACAATCAAGCATGCAATGATTCAAGAAGAAATTCAAAGCTCTGAAGCTGTCCTATGGAAGCAAGAAGCAGAAGCTCTGAATGTTCTGAAGTTCTAGGCAAATGTGAACGTCTCGACTGAAATGGAAAATACTCAGGGAAGACTTTTATTTATAAATTCTTCCAGTATTTATTTCAGGGGGAGATTGTTAATCTCAGGGGGAGATTGTTAATCTCAGGGGGAGACATATTCACACACTACGTTTATATGCTTATGCTATAACTGTGTAATTGTCTTTGGTCATCTGATATTCTGATTGCAAATTCATATCAATTATATATGTTTTTGTCATCATCAAAAAGGGGGAGATTGTTAGAACAAGAATTCTTCTGATCAATATTCTTAGTTTTGATGATAACAATGTATATGAATTTTGTATAAGACAATGTGGTACTCTAATCCTATGAATTTTCCATTTCAGGAAATATATGATGAGTATGCACAATTCAGCGCTAAGAAGCACTGACTCAGAAGGTTCAGTATGCAACATCGGAACATGCTCTCGCAAGACATCAGAAGATGGTCAAGCAGAATCAGAACATGGTCTATTGAAGCATCAGAAGAACTTGAGATCAGAAGCAGAAGCACTGAAGTTCTTATGGTATCACGCTAGAAGCACTTCAAAGGCAGAAGACAAGAAGATGCTCTGCACCAAGCTCTTTGACTCTGATTAATTCAAACGTTGTATCTATAAAGATCAGATCAGAAGCAAGTACAAGATGGCAGGCTACGCTGATTGACAAAAGGAACGTTAGAAGCTATTAAAGGCAAAGTCAGTTAAAGCAGGAAAAGCAAGGCTCGAGGTAGTTGACAAAAGAGTGAAACTTTAAATGCAATGCTGTACGGATCACGCAACGCATTAAATGCTCCCACCGGTCATCTTCTCAAAACGCCTATAAGTAGAAGTTCTGATGAGAAGCTGAATACAACACTCTTGCACAAAAATACAGAAACGCTGTCAAATTCAAAAGCTCTCAAACTTCATCTTCAACCTCACTTCATTACTGTTGTAATATCTTAGTGAGATTTAAGCTTAGAACTTAAGAGAAATATCACAGTTGTGATTATAGCTTATTAAGAAGCATTGTGATACTCTTGTAAGAATTTGTTTACATTAATTTGTAAAAGGTTCCTAGAGTGATCAAGGTGTGATCAGAATACTCTAGAAGACTAAGAAGGTATCTAAGTGGAAAACCATTATAATCAAGGTTGATTAGTGGATTAAATCCTCAGGTGAGGTAAATCACTCTATGGGGGTGGACTGGAGTAGTTTCGTTAAGAACGAACCAGGATAAAAATCATTGTGCAATTGTTTTTATCTTAAGAGTTTTTAAAGTCACACTTATTCAAACCCCCTCTTTCTAAGTGTTTTTCTATCCTTCACTCTTGGATTCACTTCATCAGAGAGAAGTCAAAAGTGTGTGATGTGTTCAAAGACCTGTGTCAAAGACTTCAAAGAGAAAAAGAAAGCAAAGTCATAAGAATCAGAAGTGATCATGGGAAGGAGTTTGAAAATAGCAAGTTTGTTGAGTTTTGCTCATCTAAGGGGATCAACCATTAGTTATCATCTCCCATAACTCCTCAACAAAATGGGATTGTTGAACACAAAAACAGGACTCCACAGGAATCAGCCAGAGCTATGATTCATGCAAAGAAGTTACCTTATCACTTCTGGGCTGAAGCTATGAATACGGCTTTCTATATTCATAATAGAGTCACTCTAAGAAAAGGTACTTCATCTACTCTATATGAAGTCTGGAAGGGGAGAAAGCCTATTGTCAAATACTTCCATGTATTCGGAAGCAGGTGCTACATACTGACTGATTGCAAACAAAGAAGGAAGTTGGATCCCAAGAGTGATGAGGGAATTTTTTTGGGATACTCCACTAACAGTAGAGCCTATAGAGTCGTCAACTCCAGAACTAAGGTAATGATGGAGTCAATAAATGTGGTTTTTAATGAAGGTGGATGGTATACGGATAATGATGTCGTAGAATAATTTGACCGAGTCTCCAACAGAATCCACTGATAAAGTTCCTGATGCTGAACCCACTGATAACATCACTGATCCCATACCTACACAATAGGAACCTGAGTCAGATCAAGTTAACAAGGGGCCTTCAATCAGAATTCAAAAAGATCACCCTAAAGATCTGATCATTGGGAACCTAAATGAAGGTGTTACAACTAGGAGGTCAAGAGAGGTCATATCGAACTATTCTTTTATTTCAAAAATTGAGCCCAAAAATGTCAAAGAAGCCTTAACCCATGAGTTCTAGATCAATTCTATGCAAGAGGAACTGGGACAATTCAAAAGAAATGAAGTTTGGGTTCTGGTTCCCCGACCTGAAGGTACGAATGTTATTGGCACTAAATGGGTATACAAGAACAAGTCTGATGAAAAAGGTGTGGTTACCAGAAACAAAGCTAGACTTGTTGCTCAAGGATACACTCAGATTGAAGGAGTGGACTTTGATGAAACCTTTGCCCCTGTTGCTAGACTTGAATCAGTCAGATTACTCCTTGGAGTAGCATGCATTCTTAAATTCAAGCTGTTTCAAATGGATGTAAAGAGTGCTTTTCTAAACGGTTATCTGCATGAGGAGGTCTACATGGAACAACCCAAGGGATTTGCTGATCCTAGTTTGCCTAATCATGTGTACAAATTGAAGAAAGCTCTTTATGGATTAAAACAAGCCCCAAGGGCTTGGTACGAGCGTCTAACTGTATTCCTTACCAGCAATGGGTACAGAAAAGGTGGGATAGACAAGACTCTCTTTGTCAAGGAAGTAGAAGGAAGAATAATGATTGCCCAAATTTATGTTGATGATATTGTGTTTGGAGGAATGTCACATGAGATGGTTCAATAGTTTGTCAGAAAAATGCAATCAGAATTCGAGATGAGCCATGTTGGTGAACTAACCTGTTTTCTTGGTCTACAAATCAAACAGATGGAAGACTCCATTTTTTTATCTCAGAGTAAATATGAAAAGAATATAGTGAAAAAATTTGGGATGGAAAATACAAGTCATAAGAGAACTCCCGCTCCCACCCATATGAAGTTATCTAAGGATGAGAAAGGAGTAGGTGTAGATCAACATCTATACAGAAGTATGATAGGCAGCCTGCTGTATCTCACAGTTAGCAGGCCTGACATTGCCTTTGCTGTAGGAGTGTGTGCAAGGTATCAAGCTGAACCCAAAGTCAGCCATCTCAATCAAGTAAAAAGGATTCTGAAATATGTAAATGGGACGAATCACTATGGAATGTTATATTCTCATGGTTCTTGCTCATCGCTGGTTGGATACTGTGATGCTGATTAGGCAGGGAGTGCTGATGATAGGAAGAGCACCTCTGGTGGATGTTTCTTTCTAGGAAATAACCTCATTTCCTGGTTCAGCAAAAAGCAAAATTGTGTATCTCTATCGATGGCTGAGGCAGAGTACATTGCTGTCGGAAGCAGCTGCTCCCAGCTTGTATGGATGAAGTAGATGTTGACTGATTACAATGTTCAACAAAATGTCATGACATTATTTTGTGACAATCAGAGTGCTATCAACATTTCCAAGAATCCAATTCAACACACCCGGAAAAAACACATTGATATTCGCCACCACTTTATAAGGGAGCTCGTGGAGGACAACATTGTTTCCTTAAAACATGTCACTACTAAAATACAACTAGCAAACATCTTCACTAAGGCCCTGGATGCAAATCAATTTGAAAACCTGCGAGGCATACTTGGGATCTGCATCTATGAGGGTTTGTAGCTAAAAAGGGGGAGAATTTGCTTGAGGGTCTGCTTGAGGGGGAGAATCTATGCTGACGGGTGCTGATGTTGTCTTGTTGAGGGGGGAAATCTGAATCTGTGCTAGTATTATGTGTGCTAATAATGTTTTAGCCAAAATTTGCCAAAGGGGGAGTTTGTTGTTTTTGTGTGTTGGCAGCAATTTTGGTAAAACATTTTACCAGGATGTTTTTGCAAGATGTCAAAACAGATGTCTTGACATTGTATCTTTAAATATGATCTGTTTGATTATTACGATTTTAGGGTTTTATTTGTGTCTGGTTCGTTGCTTAATCTCAGGAGGAATCTTCCCAAGTTATTACAGCATTAATGGAGTAATCGTAACCTGACTGATTGGAGTTATTATGGGTTGCTTCTGAACCCTATTTGTTGGCCCAAGCCCATTCTTGCTTGTCCGCTACTGCTGCTGATTCTATTTAAGGGCTGCACAATCCTAATTGTGCTGTGGTTTTTATTAAGGACTCCGAGTTTTGTTTTGCCTAGTAATTAGGTTTGTGAGTCTATTGTAATCCTTTCCTGTATCGGTTTGATACTAGAGGTGGAGTAGTTTCTTTGAGTTGTAATTTGTTAATCATCCATGAGCTTTTAAGCAAGTGATAATCTTGTGTCTTTGAAGAGTGTGTTCTTCGTTTTTGTTTGTTTTGATAAGTTTATCATAGGAGTTATGTGATTAAAGGAATTTGAGGAGGGCCTCATACCTAGGGGAGTCTTAGGTAGAAGTCGTAGGAAGGGTAGTGATTAAATAAGAAGTGTAAACGGGGAGTTTGACTTCGAATTGATATTATCGAATATTGGTTTCATTCTTGGCTTGGTAGCCCCCAAAGTAGGAAGGTTGTTCCTGAACTAGGTCAATATATTGTTGTGTTCTTTACTTTCTACATTGTTTTATCCGCTGTCATATCCTTATTCATAACTGTTAAAGTGCTCAGATATTGTGTCGTGACATCTCATTCGACATCTTATATCTGATGCCAGAATTTCACACATAACCTATGCTCGACATTTGGATTAACTTCCTTCGAAGTATCAATCATTCTCTGATGGAAATATTAAAATTCTCAAAAATATCAAACACAATGAACAATAAATCATGAATAACTAGCTTGTGTTGGTCTAATATGAAAGATCGTTTTTTATATTAGAAACTGTTGAGGTCTTCCAAAAGTAATAGTACAAACCAAGCCCATGAATTATTGGTTGTAGCTTCAACAATAGTAAAATCAATGGGAGGCATTTTATTATTACCATGTTTACCTACAACTTTTAGTAATTGACCTCCATACAATCTAACCCAATTAAGGGTCTATAACTAGTAACAAATGCAACCTTACGAGTCTTAAAGCAAACATACATCCTAGAAAACACATGACCATCCACACCAAGTTCAGTCTTGATTATAATTGTGCTTCATGTATTACTCTTTAATAGTTATTATTAGGGATGACAACGGGTCGGGTCGGTGCGGGTTTCACACAACTCAAACCCGCACCCGAAATCGGCATCCGAACCAAACCCAAAGGCTGTTCGGGTGGAAAAATAACACCCACACCCGTTGGGTTTGGGTTTTTTCACCAAAAACCGAACCCGCAGCAAAATACATAATATATATATATATAAATATAAATATATAAATATATATATATATATATATATATATATATATATATATATATATATAAGCGGGTGTGATTTCGGGTGCGGGTTTCCCACTACCCAAACCCGCACCCGAAGTATCGGGTGGTACCCGAACCCGAACCCAGACCCAGTCAACTCGGGTTTTCACCCGTTGACTCGGGTTCGAGTGCGGGTGGGCCCTCGCGGGTTTGGGTATGCTTGCCATCCCTAGTTATTATCCATAACTCCTTAAATGTGTGTACTGTTCTAGGAAACCTCCCTCAATAATCTCTAATGCCCTTATTTTTTCTCTATATGCCTGATGTCTACTAAGCATCACTCTCCACCTAATATTAGCTTCATCTTGCAATGCTTAAAGTTTCATGTTTTGTGTGTGCCTCAAAAGACTAACAAATTTGTTTGCCAACAATTTGGCCTTTGCTTGCCTATTCATGGCAGTTATATGACATGTATGAGTAGCCTCTAAATTAACAATTTGGTAATAAATATTGTTTTTAGATTTACTCACTCTCATCTAAAATAGACATCATTCCATACACTTAATAATGATTCTTTGTTTCTCATTTTTTTCAAAAACACATTTTTCTTAGCAAACAAGGCTTAATCCTTGATAGCACTTCTAACAAGCTCAATGGTAGCAAAAGTTTAACTTAACTCAAATGTGATATTTTCATAATCTTCTCTAAATTTGGGATATTTAGGCTCACTGCATTCTTCCTCACCGTTTTCATCCAGGTTATCTAATTCCTCACTATCTCCATTTTCATCTTACAATTCTTCAACTTTAACTAGGACATTAGAAACTTGTTATATTTGATTGTCTTGAGTTGGATTCTGAGTTTCATCTGGGAGTAGACCTGTCTAATCCCAGTTTTCATCATAATCATTATCTTTAAATTTTGTCCCTTCAGTCTAGGGATGTTCATGGTACAGTTCATGAGAAAACTGAACCGAACTAAACCATAGAAAAAATTCACTCGAACTGAACCGAACCGTTTCAATTTTCTAAGAACCGAACCAAAATCATTGGTTTGTTATACCATTTCGAAATTTTGAACTGTACCGAACCATTAGAAGACAATTTTTTCAAATCGAACTATTTATTAAATAACCGAACCGTTAAGTTATTTTTAAGTTTTTTAAAATTGTTTTAAGTATTTTTCATTTTTCATTTTTGTTCGATTTGGGTTCAATTTTAGTTAGGTTCGGTTCTAGAACTGTTTGTGCATTATGGTTTGGTTCACTAACCAAACATAATAGTTCGGTTATTTTAACTTCATTTCGATTCAATTTGACGGTTTGGTTCAATTCTTGGAGTTTTCGAACAACCCTACCTTTCACTACCAAGATCAACATCTACATCAACATCTTCCTCAATAAAATATGGATCACTATCTTCATTCACTATCGCCACCCTCGTCTACTCCATATAAATCCTCAGATTCATTTGAATCAGGATTATATGGTTCATTTCTTTCCATATATATACAAAAAACTCATGAGACCTATGGAGATCTATGAAAGTAATGACTAAAATTCGGGCACTTACAATATAGATGTCAAGACTGATGTCCTAACACTACCTCAATGTCAAGATAGGTGTTATAACATCTCCTGACTAACAACACAAATATGTCAAACTAAAATAAATTTCAAAATGATAAATAGCATGAGTAATTGTTAACCCAGTCCAGTGCAACTCGCCTAATCTGGGGGCTACCAAGCTAAGAAGGAAATCCATATGATAATATTAGTTAAAAGCCTAAACATTCACATTTTACATCTTTCCTCCTGATCATTACTCTTTGCAACTTCTACCTAGGAAATCCTAGATATGAGAATCCCCTCTCACTTCCAATCACCTCGGTGATAAAAGATAGTTACAATCCCAAAATCTGTACTAAAATATTGTTACAATCAGAATAACAAGTAGAACCAAAATAGAAAGATTACACATTCAAATAAACAATACTTGGTCTTGCTTAAAAGCTCTAACCAAGAACAATACTCAAACAAAAACAAAAACACTAAAACATTAAGGAACTCTCAAAACCTAAACCCTTATTTTACCCACAGTTACCTTGTTGAATGATTTCTATACTAGGTTTAGCGAGTCCTTATTTATAGACTCTTGCAGTATGGGCTTGGACTTCTGAATCAAATCCAATCTTCTCCTTTTTCAATTAGCTACAAGATCTTCACACAAAATAGGAACAAATCAAATCAAATCTAAGTTTCCTAAAAAAGTCTCAAAGATCCTTTTTTGTGAAACCAAATCAAATATATATTTGTCCTAAAAACTCCTTAATTGCCTGTATGAGTGTCAGAATCTTCCAGAATCTCATATTCTTCAACCAAATCTTCAAGGATTAAAAACCACTATGCATTATCAAGATGTTCTGGTATAGCATGTCATAACATCTAACAAAACATCTGTCAATACTCTTGACAATAGAACCTGTCATGACAGTTCATCAAGATGTTTCAACTGTAAGAACAAGATTGATTTTGCATCTAGCCTTAAAGTTTTGATGATAAATTTACATGTTTTCTTAAAAAAAAGTTGTATACACTAACGATTTCTTTCTATTGTGTGATTTTGCTTTGCAGGTTCTGACTCTGGTAAGAAGGCGTGTGACGTCATCAGGTTCCGAACTTAACACTATGGAAGAATACTAGTGTTGTGTTCCAATGGAAGTCAAGATTATGGAATGCTACTTCTGCAACGGTTCTAAGAAACGTTAGTACAAGAGATTCTGATCTTGACTTTACAAGGAAGCTTTGGAGGCCTTCTAAAGATTTACTTCTGTGTCCTATGTTCTAAAGATGCTAAAGACGAGGTTCTGCTGAACAAGTTCTGAAGACCTGAAGACATCGCTTCTGAAGACCAAGTGCTAAAGACTTTGAAGACAAGATTATGCTAAACAGGTTCTGAAGAATCAAAGACTTAGGTACTGAAGACTCAAGTTCTGATCATCTACAACATGCTTCAATCAACATACAATCAGAAGCCTCTGGTGAGCATAAAAGTATTAACGTAAATTGTGACCTCTACTCTTATAGGGTGGCGTAAAGACATTCCAAGTTGTACTTGTTATATACAATTCCCACCATGACCGTTGGGGACTTTACAGCTGTATTTTGTATTTCCTATTCTACCCACCAACGAATCTATCCTTCTCTATAAAGGAAGCCATTAGAATAATTTGAAATCAACGATTGAGTTCTACAAAACTACACCAAAGCGCTGCACAAACTCTGTTAGAGAAATTCTTTGTATAGTTTTGTATTTTTAGCAAGGAGCTTTTGTTCGTATCTTGCTTATCAACACTTTTGTATTGTTGTACTTAAACATTGGGTAATTTTCTTATTAGAAGCATATTTGTAATAAACACTTGTAATCAACTTGGTTGATTATACTCCTTGGGGGACTAGGTGTTAGTCAGAAGCCTCAAGAAGACTGTGGTCTCGGTCACAGTGGTTTCACGATAAGGATCAGTTGAACTTGTTGTGGTTGTCAGCAGGGATGATCATAAGCTTATTGTGGTTGTTTCCTTGAGAGACTAGGTGCTATTCAGGAGTCTCAAGAAGAAATTGGTTGCGGTCAGTGTGGTTGTCTGTAATCAGTTTGGTTATAGTGGATTAAGTCCTTATTGAGAAGGCAAAACACCTTGGCGGGTGGACTGAAGTAGTTTCGTTAACAGTGAACCAAGATAAAAATAATTGTGTTCATTTATTTTTATTCACTTTCTAACCTCTCGTTTTGAGTTGCAAAAAGATTATATTTGGTGCAACCCGATTCAAACCCCCTCTTTCTTGTGTTTCTCGCACCTTAAATTGGTAGCAGAGCTCCGATTCTGGTTTGATACACTTAACCGTGTCGGATAAAGATCCAGATGAGTTTAGGAAACACTATGGTTGATCCTACACCACCAACTTCTGCTCCAGTTTCGAATGAAAACTACAATCCTAAACCTCCCATCTTCGATGGTGAAAGATTTGAATATTGGAAAGATAGACTAGAAAGCTTCTCTCTATCTCTTGATTTTGATATTTTGGAGATGATAGTAGATGGCTATGAATGTAACACCCTTCTACCCAATATATATTTCGCGAGTAATGTTAAATCAATTTATTAAAATACAAGCATCGACAAAAGTGTCACATCGTCATAAAACATCATATATCAATCATATTGCTCCGTAACACGGGTTCTCTACATAATAACAATTAAACTTTCTATTGAAACATCAACATAAATTCAAATATCATGCAACGGAATCTCAACATTAAAATAAAGTAACAATTATCCATCACGTTTCATCATTCGTGATTTAAATCTCAAATTCAACTTCAAACCATTAATGGTAACTCATAGAATCATGTTCTCAAACAATTAAAGTATTCAAATCATAAGATCCCAACCCAATATTACATATCAGAGCAAGACCCCTTATTCAACGGAAAAACTAAATGACTCCGAGGTATCCTTACACCTTAATAAGCTAGTTATGCTCACCTGCGCGTAACCCACGTGGAGGTAACATTCAAATAGAAAGGGCGAGTAAATAATAATCATTATAAAAGGCATAAGGGATAGATATAGTAGTTATATAATGAAACAACAACAATATAACATCATTTACTGCATTCTATAACATAACAGCAGTCACTAGTTATTCACGTCAAAACATCATCATCCAAGAATCAATCAAATACATCACTCAAAACATACAAAACATCATACTCCAAGAATCAATCAAAGACATCACTTAATCCAAGTAATGTGGAATACCACAAATAATGAAATTCAACTTCATACGACTCATGCACGTGGTACAAAAACTTCACCGATGACTTAGTCATTGTTATCTCCAAAGATCCCCACCAATAGGATTGATTCCCGCTTGGAACCAGAACACTTAACTAAAATTGCACTCAATCCACACTATGGGATTGAGGTCATCACTGGACTGTATCGTCCTAAGTACATCACTAGATCAATATCCTATCAAACACCATTAGACTAATTGTCCTGGCATATGCTATGAATACATGATGCACAACAATACACCAATACAACCACTGCTAGTCAAAACACATCATCATTCATCATATTTATCATACATCATCACATAATTCATAATACACGCATCATCAATGCAGCAACATCAATTTATCATAGAACATACGTCAAGTCACAACACAACATAGTTAAATCAACTCATAATAGCAAGAATTACCTATTGGTATATCAACACATGGTATCATCATCTCGTCATAAGTAAACACACATCATCGTCACAATATTATCATATCATCATAAGGAAAACACACATAAAGTTATATCATGACATGGTTACATCGATTCATAGTAAAGAGCATACTTACTATATTTTCACTACATAGTATCATTATATAATCATAATAAAATCACTATGAAATACATCCTATGAATTATTTTATTCTACCAGGGTATAGTTTATTGCATTAGTTTTCCAGAGCTTCGAACTATACATCAAACGGAGTTCAAAAACTCAAGTTATGGCCTTTACAAAATTCTGATTCTGACGCGATCCACCCAGCGAATGGAATAGCTTGCCTGGAAAATCAAGTCAGTAGCTAAACTTCTCGAACCATTTGCCCGACGAATCCTCACTCACCCGACGAATCTGACAGCACAGTAATAACCATAAAAGTGTGATTTTCACAGTTTGAGGCCTTCCGTACCTCCGAATTCGATTCTGTAAAATGTCCCAGTTCCAGAATTCGAAATCCTATCATTATGTAAAATTTATAACAACACTATGCCAGAAAACACATTTAATAGCGCTTTTTTAGGGATTTAATATCGCTTTTAAGCGCTATTAAATCCACCGATATTATAAGTTGGGTGGCTATGATAGCGCTTTTTGAGTGCTATTAAAAATTGAAGAGTATAATAGCGTTTTTCATAAAAAGGCTATCATATCCTAGTTTTGATCTCTATCTTTAATAGCGCTTTTCATAGAAGCGCTATTAAATGCTAGTTTTGATCTCTATCTTTAATAGCGCTTTTCATAGAAGCGCTATTAAATGCCCTTTTTTTGGTACTAACAGAAACATAATGATCTTGTAACTATTTTTGTAAACATAACACATCAGCTTTTCTAAAATATAAATATCAACATAACATGTAACAAGAAAATACATGGTTAGTAAATTTGTGTCAATTGAAAATTTAATTACAATTATTTCTATTTACAAGAATCAATCACGGTGGAGACCCAAAACTTATCCATCCGAGGCTACTAGAAAATTTTAAAAAAAGTACACCACAACACTTTCAGACAAAATCCTTAATTGCAAGAATTATACAACGCCAATGTGTTCATGCACCATGCTCTCTCCGAACACCCAGTATCGAGAGCCACCAAAACTAACATACACACAAACAACCTTTGCTAGAATTGAATCAGTCTGAATGCTTAATTAATATATCAAAACATCGTGTAGAAAATACAAACCTCTCATACAAATAAACAACAATGATTGAACTTATGACCAAGCGAAACACGCCTATGCATAAAACTAGTTCCTGCAATCAAATATGACAAGCGAGTCGCAAGTAAATAAGTTTCCTTTTGAATGTTCATGATGAGATGCAACAACTTAAATTATGGACATTTTTACGCTATCTTTCAATTGATTGAGTTTTTTTCTATCTTTTTCTATGAATTTATATGTTCACAATTTTTGTTTTTGATAATCTGACATATATGGCTAGTGTAGAAGAAATATTGTCTAGATCCTAAAAAAATATACTTTAAAATATATATCTTTTTATTGGTTATGTATCAAATCTATATTATTATTATTTATTACTTTTCTTTCAAATGCCTAATGTTCACTTAAGAGTTTTTCCTATCATCAAAATATGGTTAGAAGGAGTTTTATCCTATAAGAATTGGGTGTAAATTGCTTCATGATTGAGAAAATACCTTATGCTTGTTTGAGTCACTGATGAAAGCTCCATTTCTTATTTTCTTTGATGTCCTGGTAAGATGCTGGAGTGCTTTTTTGTCTCACAAAATGTCTATACCTTCATCTCTTTTGAAGTCACTAGGTCACTAGCCAGCCAACCAACAACTCTACGTATCCATTAGATGAAAATAAAAAACAATCAGTTTGCATATCTTCATCACCACATTAACCAACATAAAAGAATTAATAATAATCCTATAATAAGAAAGAACAAGTCGAACTTTATATCAAAATCATCAACACCCAAACGTGTATCACCAGAAGTAGACAACACATCAAACACTCCATCACCAACCTCAAGCACCAAAACGGAATTAGCACAAGTATCAAGAGTATTACAATCTTCATGTGTAGTGAGACAACTCGTATAACAGGACATTGTATGTTGGTATTAACAAACCAGTAAGTATAGATAGTATAACAAAACACTTTATGACATTGTAAATTTTTGCACTAGAGAATGCTATTACATATTCACTCTATTATGTTATTCCACAAAATTTATAAAACGTGTAGTGAAAACATGTAAAAATTGTAAAATAATTAAATAAATTTGTTTCACATGATATTGTATATCCAATAAAAATTATTTTCTTTACTCAATTAAAACTCAAGCTTCAAATATATTTCCATCTATGTATCATAAGATGCATTACATATCTTGTTTTAACTTCTATCACAAAAGTTTAAATTGAAAAAAGCTCAATTATTAATCCATTCGTAATAGATTTAGATATAAGAGATACAAGAAAATAATTTGAATAATTAGTAGGTTATTATTTTTTTCACACATAACACTACCTAAAATCTCATAGATGCCACCTTTATTATCTATTACCTGATAGGTATACATATAATATATGATTTCTCAGGTGGAGAAGTGTCTTATATGATCTATAGTGGACTGTTGCTTGAATTGAAAATCATTCAAAACTATAATAATGTTGCTCTGTGTACGAGAAGCTAATTAACATCTCAAAACTCGACTTATATTTTGAGCGATTTACAAGCATCGATATTTTGGTATTAAAATAATTCAATATCTATATTTTGTGTCATATAAACTTGATTTAAGAAAATGCAAAAACGAGAGAGATGAAACGAAAATGGAAACATTGCTGAAAGAAACATACCATGAGAAGCTCCTTAAAGTGAGTGTTTGTGAATGGCGTCTTGGAATCACTCTCCTCCTTCAAATTAAATACACAAACTTTCCTCAGCATCCTCCACTATGGTCCATACGATACTGGTGGGGGCACGTCACAGTTGGCAAAAACGGCGTCGCGCTCTTTTAGAACCTCAGCATGAAGTTTGGGTTTGTGAAGGGAAGCCAAAGAAGTCCCCTGAATTAACAACTAGAACTGAAAATGGATTAGTACATATAAACCTTGCCACAAATAATCTTCTTGACCATTAATTTAACTAGCTTTGATTGAATGCCTGCTGAATTTTCACATATTTTTAGGAATTCAATAAACTTATCTAAATTTGAGGGAGGGGTATGTCAAAAAAAATCTAACTCATCCGTGAATTATCATTACAAATAATTTCCCTAGTTTATTTTTAACTAATGGTACGTTCTACAGTCCCTGAACTTATTTGCAAACTGAGGAATATAGTATATGATTTCATTTAATTCCTAAACTCTTTTGCTTGCAGAAACTAACCTTATGTTCATATCTAACTTGAGATTCTTTATAGTAAATTAAAGACCGCATACCAAGATTATCATAGACATCATCACTGACCTTAGTATAAAATTTAGCATCCCAGTTGTCCACAACATAAATGAAGAATAACTTTGTCTATTTTGCACTCTTTTCAACAGCATCCACTTGATTGTCCTGTGAAGAAAATGACAAACCTAATAATACTAGGGCATTGAATTGCGATAGAACTCAAAATAACTAGGGAAATAGAAAATAAAGAAACTCCAATGTACAAATAATGGAGGCAACTAACAGTTACAACAATGAAGAAAAATAGAAAATATTGAGACCTACTGCTACCTCTTTTCGGAAGAAAAAACCTTTCTTCATTCTGTCTTGCCCACCCACTTTGTCTTGCCTACCCTGTTTGACCGATCCTATGAGCTCAATCTTGAGCTTGTAATTTAGCTTGTGGGTTCATGATACAATAAAAATTCTAAACAAATAATCAATATGAATCTATAACATCAATGGAAATAAGAAAACAATTGACATAGCAAGTCGAGAAACTCGCCACAAATTAGAAATCTGTCAACATATCAAGTCGAAAAACACTGGTTATCATTTGGAATGACAATATAGCAAAGTTTGGACATGTGCAAGGTTTAGATGATTCAGACGAATTCGAATTTTAGTTTGTCGAGTATGAATCTTTCGACAGTGGTGGCGGCGAAGAAGGCACCTTCAAGGACTGCTGGCAGAAATGAACACAGGAGGGGGAGGACGTTAAAGACACCGTGGAGAGTGTCGTTGATGCAAACTAATCAATTTTATGGAAAGGGTTTTAGATTTTCAATCGATTTCAAAAAGCAAATCAATCAATTTCCGATTTCTGGGTTCAAACAAAATTTTAGGGTTTCGATGAAATTTTGGGATTTTTGAGTTCTATGTTCAGTCGGTTTTGGTTTAGAGTTTCTGATTTCGTGAATGAAAGTCTAGTTTGACAGAGATAAGAAGGTTTACGTGTTCGACATAGAGAGGAATTCACGGTGGTTCAAGTGATTTCGTTTGGAAATAATAGGAGTTTCTGAATATTGTGAAAGAAAATGATGGATTCAATGAGAGAAGAAGGTGAAATAAACGAGGGAAGAATTCTCTGAACGTTGGGTGAAGGATGGCGCGAAGGAAGAAGTAGTATTGAGAAGCGAAGAATAGTTTCAGAAGAATAGGTTTGACATTGGTCTTTGTTTTTTATTTTTTTCACAAAAAAAATGATTAATCATTTTTTATTTAAAATCAATTAAATTTTTATAATATTAATATCGCTTTTTAAAGCGCTAATATAGAGTGTGCACCTATAATATAATAGTAATTATCCCATTGCGTTAAAAAATATTTTCTTTCAGCACCTTATAATAGCATTTCGTGAAAAACGCTATTACACGATGACCCACATAATAGCGACCGATGTTGAAGCGCTATCATAGGTTTCTGATTGAAATTTTTAATATCGCTTTACAAAATAGCGCTATTAAATTAGTGCTATTATAAACCAAATTTGTAGTAGTATTTACAGGTATTAACATCATACATTCATCAAGGATTCATCCATCCATTTATTCAAATGATGATTTTCACCAATTTCATCAATCTTCATCATAGGTTCATCAATTCAACATAACTCCAAATACAACATACAATTATCTAACCATTTAAGCCAATTATAATAATCTAGATATACCCCCCTTACCTTAAGATTATTTCTAGCTTCTGATTCCTTTTCGCGTTCTAAAATTCCTCTTTGCCTCTCTGTGCCGTGTGCCCTAGCTTTTGCTCTACCTCTGACTCTTTTCCCAAAAACTATCGTACAGAATAAGCACTTCTAAAATCCCAGTTCTCTTTTGTCTCGTTTAACCATTGGACCCCTAATTTAGTTTTCCCAATTTGCCCTCACTTACTCTACACCATACTATTATCTCCATTTATTTTATTATTCTATTATATTCATATTATAGCTAATAATCACTAAATGAATAACCAATTCTTAATTATTTAACTCGACAATATTATTACTAATTAAAATCTATTTAATTAATTAACTCAACATACCACTCAATCCAAGGTACTACCCTCTCAACCCAAGGACACATACCTCTAATGCTTGACAAAATCATAAAAACATCAAAATTCACAATCATTCACCACAATTCATCAAAATAGTACAAATTCTAAATTTAGGGTGTTACAACTCTCCCCCATTTAGAATATTTTCGTCCTCAAAAATTTACCTGATGTAAACAACTCTAGATACCCATCCTCTACCACTCATCCAGATACAATGATAACACAAAAATTTAACCAAATGCACATGATACTCAGTCAACATCTCTGTGACTTAACAACTAGCAGACATAGCGGCGACTTAACCACATTTCAACGTAACAACTTAATCAAACTTCATCATAATATATAGTCTTACTCATTATTCCCAATAATCAACAATCAACCAACACAACGTCACAACAGCGATAACAAAGTCATTATAACATCATATCACATCAATTCAATATCAACATATATTATGAAATCACAACAATTCACAATAAACACCTTTAAAGTTAGATATCACACCACACAACCTTACAATAACACAACATCACGATATCAATAATCCGCCGATCGAACATGTAGATTAATACATACCTTGACATGGCACTAACACAAATAATATATAAAAACCTTTCACCTACCACTTCCACTCTGGAAGATCCAATGGTTTATGTCACTCCCGTTGACTTAGGATGTTTAACCCTTGACTCCTAACAAGTCATACACGCCTAACAAACAGCACTGCATCACGCTTCGGCTGCACTACTCTGATCATCTGCCTTAAGTCACTGTCCACACTTTGATTTCCATCAACTATCAGATCTACAAGTTTCACATTTAGTTTATGATTCTCTTTAATATCCACCAGAACATCATTGTTCACCTATGATATCCTCAACCTTCCACATTACGGTGTTAGCTCGCATACAAACTCAAGTCTCCGAACTGTTCAATAAGTCACAACTCTTTCCTAGCCACTTTTCCATTAGGTTCACACAAAATAGTGAACCACTATCCTCTCAGTAGAATGTCAAACACTTTACACACCATCAAACTGACAAGAGAAGTCTATCCCATCCAACGTGGTCCCGTATACTATCAGCAAAAGATTAAGGGTGATCAGTTTCTTAATTTGTCAATAGGTAGCCGACAATCACGGTGAGGCATAAACCATCATTACTAAGCTATAATAGCCTTCCTTTCAAACTTGTACTCAAAGTCACCTAAAGCACCATGGTCCAATAATCTTCATTGAGGTTTAAAAATGCTTCCTTAATTTCCTTCTCACTCGATCTTGTCGATGAGACACCATCGCCCAAACAAATTACATGGTCTACTTCAACTCACTTAGCATCACACAAATGTTAAGTGTCCTCTAACTCAAGAAATGATAATATACCAAATAAATTACAATTCATTTCATTCCAATTGAAGTCTTCATCCATGTAGAGGACTATAACAACATTCATAAATCTTTAGTTTTCCTTTAAATCTCACCATAGAGAGATTCATATATTTTCACATTCGTATCTCATTCCAATCGCAATCTCAATAATACCATCTGAAGGAGTGAAAAACCCTTAGAAATGGGGGGGGGGTTGAATAAGGGTTGTTTCTTTTTGGCAAATACAAATAATGAACACAATTATTTTTATCCTGGTTCGTTTAATCCACTAATCAAAAACTGATTACAATGGTTCTCCACTTAGATCAACCTCTAAGTCTTCTTGAGTCTACAGATCACAACTTGATCACTCAAGGAATTTTGGTTTACAAAGATCTAATCAAATACAGAGATTTAATGTGCTTCTAAAAAGCTGTAATCACTAAGTGATTTTTCTCTAAGTTTATGATCTAGAACTCACTAAATATACAAAAGAATGTGAGCTTGAAGATAAAGATTGCTTGCTTTGTTCAAGAGCTTTTGTGTGAGAAAGATTCACAGTGTGTTGTAAGTTTGTAACGTAAGCTCTAGCATTTTTTCTTGGGCTGACATGTTCCTTTTATAGGCGTGAGAATGTGACCGTTGAACAGTTCTGCATTTAATGCTTTGCGTGTACAGTACATGCTGCATTTATTGTTACATGCTTTTGTCAACTACCTCAGCCTTGCTTCAACTGATTTTTCTGACTTTGCCTTTTGTAGCCATACTTCTAACGTTCCTTTTGTCAGACACACTGACTAGCCTTTCTAGCTTTTCATCATTTGCTTTTGTTCTGGAATCAGACTTTGTGATTTGCTTTGTTCATCAGAGTTTCCAGCGTTTGGTGCAAGTTAGGACTTCAGTGCTTCAAACTATGGAAGTTCCTTAGAGCGTGATACCTTCAGATCTTTAGAGCTTGCTTCTAATAGTCATGATCTGATAACTTTAAGACCATGTTCTGATGTCTTCTGGATCATGTTCTAATGTAGACATCCAGAACATCTGGGTCAGAGATTCTAAAAGATAGGATCTTGCATACTCTTTTACACTTTTCCTGAAATGGGAAAAAGTAACTTATTAGAGTACCACATTGTCTTATACAAAATTCATTTCTAATGTTATCATCAAAACTAGAAAATATGATCAGAACATTTCATGTTCTAACAATCTCCCCCTTTTTGATGATGACAAAAACATATAGAATTGATATGAATTTGTATCCAGAATAAAGATGAAAGAGACAGCAATCAGATATAGTAATGCAAACTAATCAGAATGTATAGAATAATCTCCCCCTGAGATTAATAATCCCCCCTGAAATTAATACCAGATGAATTTAATATAAAAGGACTTCCCTGAGTATTTTCCATTTCAGAAGAGACTTTAAAGTTGAGCTTTATCTGAAGATGATTCAGAGCTTCCTTTGGACAGCATTAAGGCTTTGAATTTTCTTTAGAGAACTAGCGTATCAGAGCATCAAATTTTTGTTTGCTTCAGATCTTTGAAATTTCATTCATAGATTTTAAGATCTTCAGAGCATCAAAATACTTTTCTCACTTAATTGAGATCTTCAGAGCATTAAAATATGTTTCTCCTCTAATTGAGATCTTCAGAGCATTACATTCCTGCAAAAATTTTCAAATGCAGAACTTTGCAATTTTTGTTAGTACAAAAAAATGTTTGAAACTTAAGCCTGACAACTGATATAATAAAATCTATACAGTAATACGTTTCTCCCCCTTTTTGCCAGTCATCAAAAAGAATTAAAAAGATTCAGATGAAAACGAATAATGAAAGGGAAAGAAGAAATTGCATTGATGAACAGAATGTTAACAAGACAGATGCAGAAAACAAAAAGTAAAAAAAATCCTAAAAACATAAAGACTAGGAAAGCTTAGAGGCTAAGAAGGCTAGCATCTTCTTGATCTCAGTTGTATCTTTGGCTTACTTCTTAGAAGTCTCTTCAGACTTCTGCATCCAAGTTCTGATCTCTTGATTGGTGTCATCTTGCCTTGCCAGACGGTCAAACACAGCTACCTAATTCTTCTGGAGTTCCTTCATAGTATTCCACACTTCAGAACTTGAAGGAGCTTCAGATGATGAAGGAGCAGAGGCTGATAGAGCAGCTGGTGGAGCAACATGATTGGACTCAAACCAAGAGAAGAGAGTTTCCATGTCTCCTGTCAGAAGAACAAAATCCTTAGGAGCAAAAGGAGATTGTTTTGGTTTCCACACCACCATAGGCAGAGGCTGATCAATCTCCATCTCATCAGAATCAAGAGCCATCTCATTAGCTTCAGAGGATTCCGCCTACATAGTCTTCCAATTCCAGACATTCTGAAGTTCCTTCCAATTGCCAAAGTCCAGAGCCAGGCCAGCAGGAGCAGGAGCTTCAGAAACACAGATATTCTGAAGATCCAACATCACCTTGTAGATCCTTGGAGAAGGCATTCTAGAGCTTTCAAACAGCCTCATGATCTAGCTTGTGATCATGAGCAACCTTCAGATTTTCCAACCAATTCCGTACCCTGTAGTTAAGAAACTGAAAACGTGTATCAACAGAGGGTGGGGTTGAGTTGGGTCTGATGATGGTAATGCGCTATTAGGGGTGATAAATAAGGTAAGGTGCATAAGTTCTATCAAGAAGGAGAAGTGGAGTGGTTGAGATGGGTGAGGATTCTTCTTCATGATCAGAGTCTAGAACAACGACTACTGGATCAGATGAAGGTGCTGGGTTGCGAGGGTTGTGAAAGAGAGAATCCGAGGATGGAGAGGATGGGTCAGAGAAATCACAGAAGACAGGAATGTCTACTGCTGGTTGGGTTTCAGATATTGGAGAGGCTGGTTGTGGTTGAGGTACAGAAGATATTGGTTGAGGTTGGGGTGTAGAAGTTTGAGGTTCAGAGGATGGAGGTTGAGAGGTGGAGAAAATGTTTTCAGAGGGTATTGTTGGGAATATGACAGTTAGAGGTGGAGGGTTCAAAATATTGGTTCAGAAGGTTGAGTAGTTTGTTTTCCCTTGGAAGAGGTGGAGGTAGATGATGGGAATTTAAAAGATTGTTTTTGTTGAGGGGGAAGTTCTGGTTCAAGTTCAGATTCTAGAATAAAGTCATCTATTGGATCTATATCATCTATCAGTTTCTGAATGGATTCATATGATCTGGGTATTTTCAGGGATTCTGGGTTATCTGTTGATACAGTTTCAGAAATATTAACAGGTACAGAATCATAAATAGAAATACCTGAAGTTTTCTTCCTCTTCTTCTTAGTCTTTGTGGAAGGACTTTCTCCTATTGTCTTTCTCTTCTTGGGAACTTTCTGAAACTCCAGAGAAGGAAGAGTTCTGCTGTGCAGCCATGCTGGATCAAAATCTGAATTATCCTTCAAGCAGGACTCTAGATAGAAGAGAATGACTTTGGGATGCTCCTCCTTGAAGAACATCTGGAAGTCATCAACAGGAGTTCTTCTGGTCAAAATTTTGTTTACCACTCTGGGCTGAGAGGTAACACTGTTGATCAGCTTCATCTTCTTCAGAGTGTGAGTAGTCAGAGTACTCCCACACGTAGCTGCCAGATCCTGAACTGCTCCAGCTTCTCTTAGAAAATCTATCAACTCAAATTCTATCAGAATATCTGAGATGAGCCTTCCCAGAGGGATGATATTCCTCTTGATCTTCTGATTTTTCAGCTTTACTTATTCACGAGAATCCTTCACATGATTCTACATATGTATGAACAGAAGATGAGGTAGATCAATCCTCTGACCCTTGCCTATGCAGTACATAAGATACTGTTGATCCTGGTTGATGTAGGTGGGAGAAACTGTAGCCTTTCTGTGATGAATACACCCCAGAAGAATCTTAGCCCAGAATCTGTATGGGGCCTTCAGATCCTTGGTGTTGGTTGAACCTTGCCCTGTTGTAAACACTTAAGAGTATACTGCATCCCGGTCAGTTCTACCAGCAACTGCTCCAGTCACACCACCCAAACCTTTAAGATTTAGCAACTGCCTTATTAGGTTTTTTGTGATGGAGATTTCTTGACCTAAAACGGAGGAGATGATGGCTTTAGGAGTGAGAGTTGCATGAATCCAAAATTCTGTTTCCAAATCTGGGTAGACAGGCCCAATGAGACGGTCAAAGAAGTTAGCCCAGCCTTGAAGCATCATGTTTGCTTTCAAATTGAAATCATGTTCTCTGAGGTTGTCAAAATCTACCATAAGTTCACATAGAACTTCCAGTTCTGCAGTTGGATTGGGACATGTTCTAACAGGAGGAGAGAACTTTGGTGGTTGTTGTTGCTATTGCTTAGAAGAAGCCATTGTTGATGAGGAAGCCATTGAAGATAAAGAACAGAGATGCTTTTTAGGTTTAGGGTTTTGGTAGAGACGAAAGAGAGAAGAAAAATGCATAAACGGAGAAGGAGAGAAAAGAGGGAAAATGAAATTGAAAAGAAAATATAAAAAGACGGGTTTGAAATAAAATGCAATAGAATTATGAATGAGAAATGGTTACAGAATATGCATTAATGATGAATGACGTTAATGGGGAGTAACGTAAGATTTGAAAAGATTTTGCACAGTTACTTAGGGCGGCGTCTCATCAACTGCACGCATGCTTGTCCCTTCAGATTAGATGAACACGTGGTCATCATCTTGGGGTAACTGGTGACAGCTGTTTTGCTTTAACAGAAGTTCTAAGTCATATTAGGCACATGAAATGTTAGTGATAACAATTTCAGAGTGTCCTTATAAATAAACACAATCAGAACATCTGATAAGAAGAAAAATAAATAGAAACATACTCTTCAGACTAAAAACATATCAGAGCTTCACAAGCACTTCATTTTGGGCATAAATTCATACCAATATTCTTCAGAATGAACTTAAATCTATCTTCAACAAGGGGTTTTGTGAAGATATCAGCCCATTGATGGTCTGTATCTACAAAGTTTAAAGAGAGAATACCCTTCTGAATACAGTCCCTAATAAAATGATGCTTGATCTCCATATGCTTAGCTTTAGAATGTAAAATAGGATTTTTAGAAAGACAGATAGCAGAAGTATTATCACAGAATATAGGAATGTTACTCTCATATATCTGATAGTCTTCTAGCTGACTTTTCATCCAGAGCATCTGTGTACGACATCCAGCAGCAGTTACATATTCTGCTTCAGTTGTAGACAATGCAATTGTGGCTTTTTTCTTGGTGTACCAGAAGATCATATTTCTTCCCAGAAACTGAGAGCTTCCAGAAGTACTTTTCCTTTCAACTCTATCTCCAGCGTAATCAGCATCACAATAACCTACTAAGTTGAATTCTTCAGATCTTCTGTAAGACAGACCAGCGTTAATAGTACCTTTCAGATACCTGAGGATTCTCTTAGTAGCAGTTAAGTGAGATTATCTAGGATCTGATTGGAATCTAGCACACAAACAAACACTAAATAAGATGTCAGGCCTAGAAGCAGTCAGATAGAGAAGAGATCCTATTATACCTCTATAGATCTTCTGATATACTTTCTTACTTACCTCATCCTTACCTAAAATGCATGTTGGGTGCATTTGAGTTTTTTCTTTCTTACAATCTGATAATTCAAACTTCTTCAAAAGTTCCTTGACATACTTAGTCTGATGTATGTAAGTCCCTTCAGAGGTTTGGTTTATCTAAATGCCTAGAAATTATTTTAGCTCTCCCATCATGCTCATTTCAAACTCTGGCTGCATAGACTTAGCGAAATCCTTTCTAAGAGAGGCATCAGATGTTCCAAATATAATATCATCAACATAAATTTGGCAAATCAAAATATCCTTTTTAAATGTTTTACAGAAGAGAGTTGTGTCTATTTTCCTCTTACGAAACCATTATCTAGAAGGAAAGAATTTATGTTAGAACAAGAAATGTTCTGATCAATATTCTTTGTTTTGATGATAACATTATGTATGAATTTTGTATAAGACAATGTGGTACTCTAATCCTTTGCATTTTCCATTTCAGGAAATATATAAAGAGTATGCATAAATCAGCGCTCAGAAGCAACTGACTCAAAAAGTTCTGGATGGCTTCATCAGAACATGCTCTGGCAAGACATCAGAAGATGGTCATGCAGAATCAGAACATGAACTGGAAAGCATCAGAAGAATGAAAGTCAGAAGAACAAGCTCTGAAGTTCTGATGGTATCACGCTTAAGCTCTTCAAAAGTCAGAAGACAGAAGATGCTCTGCACCAAAGCTGATGACTCTGATATTCAAACGTTATTATCTACAAAATCTGAGTCCAGAAGAAAATACAAGATGAAAGATTGTAACGTCTAATCTCTGACTGACAAAAGGAACGTTAGAAGCTACAAAAGGCAAAGTCAGTAAAAGCAGCAAAAGCAAGGCTTGAGGTAGTTGACAAAAGTGTGAAACATTAAATGCAGCATTGTACTATTCACGCAAAGCATTAAATGCTCCCAACAGTCATTTCCTCTCAATGCCTATAAATAGAAGTTCTCATCAGAAGCTGAATAGAACACTTGCGCAAATATACAGAATTGCTGTCAAATTCAAAAGCTTACGAACTTCATCTTCAACCTCACAAACTCTTGTAGTATTTAGTGAGTGTTAAGTTTAGAACTTAAGAGAAATATCACAGTTGTGATTATAGCTTTATTAGAAGCAAATCTATACTCTTGTAAAAGTTTATTTTACATTGATTGTAAAAGGATTCCTAGAGTGATCAAGTTGTGATCTGTAGACTCTAGAAGAGTTAGAAGTTATCTAAGTGGAAAACTTTGAGTACTGGAAAGATAGACTCGAAAGTTACTTTCTTTGTCAAGATGGTGACTTATGGGATCTAGTGCTGGATGGTTACACATATCCTGCAAATGCTCAAGGTGTCAAGATTTCTAGACAAGCCATGAGTGATGCTCAAAAGAAAGACTTCAAGAATCATCACAAGTCTAGAACTATATTGTTAAATGCTATCTCTCATGATGAGTATGAGAAGATAACAAACAGAGAAATAGCTCATGATATCTTTGAATCCTTAAAGATGACTCATGAGGGAAATGCTCAAGTAAAGGAGACAAAGGCCTTGGCTCTAATCCAGAAGTATGAAGCATTCAAGATGGAGGAAGATGAGAATATTGAAGCAATGTTTTCAAGATTCCAGACTCTGACTGCTGGATTGAGAGTGCTAGATAAAGGCTACACCAAAGCTGATCATGTAAAGAAGATCATCAGAAGCTTACCCAGAAGATGGGGACCCATGGTGACTGCATTCAAGATTGCCAAGAATCTGAATGAAGTTTCTCTTGAGGAGCTGGTCAGTGCCCCGAGGAGTCATGAAATAGAGCTGGATGCAAACGAACCTCAGAAGAAAGGTAAGTCTATTGCATTAAAATCTAGTAATAAAAAATGCACTAACGCTTTTCAGAAGATTCTGAAGAGTCAGAATCAGAAGAAGAAGAAGAAGAAGATGAACTGTCTCTAATATCGAGAAGAGTAAATCAACTCTGGAAAAGCAAGCAGAGAAAGTTCAAGAACTTCAAAAGGCCTGAGAAAGGAGAATCTTATAGACACAGAAGATCTGACAAGAAGAAGGTGACATGCTATGAATGTAAAGAGCCTGGACATTACAAGAATGAGTGTCCAAAGCTTCAGAGGGAAAAGCCCAAGAAAAGATTTGAGAAGAAGAAAGGTCTTATGGCTACCTGGGATGACTCAGATTCTTCTGATCAAGAGTCAGACTCTGAAGATGAGCAGACAAACATAGCACTGATGGCCACTATTGATGATGAATCAGAATCTACATCAGACTCAGATTCTAAAGAGGTATTTTCTGAACTTTCTAGAGATGAGTTAGTTTCTAGCTTAACTGAACTTCTGGAAATCAAGGCTAAACTTAGTATCAAATACAAAAAGCTGAAAAAGCTCTTTGCATCTGAAACTAAGAAGCTTGAAATAGAAAATACTGAACTTAAAAAAAAAGTTTTAAAACTATCCAAAGATGATGAATCATCTTCAAGTTCCGAAAAGTCTATTCCAAGTGTGAACAATATTCTTAAGGAATATGACTTGAGTTTCAAAAAGTTTTTATCTAGAGGTATTGGCAGAAGTCAGCTAGCCTCTATGATATATGGTGTAAGTGGAAACAAGAGAATAGGCATAGGCTATGAGGGTGAAACCCCATATAAACTTGAACCTATTGATGAAATGGTTATTACATACAAACCTTTGTATGATCAGTTCAAGTTTGGCCATTCTCATGATATAAAGCACACATCTAACTCTAAGAGTTTCCACATAACACACACCAAGAAATATGTTGCACACACCAGACAATCTTATGATAAATCCTGTTAGATAAGTGGGTCTTCAGAAACAAGCTAAGTGAAAAAGGAGAAGTTGTAAGAAACAAAGCCAGAATGGTTGCTCAGGGCGGTCAGCAAGAAGGCATTGACTATATAGAAGCCTTTGCACCAGTGGCCAGGTTAGAATCTATTCGCTTATTAATTTCATTTGCCACTCAGCATAACATCACTCTGTATCAGATGGATGTTAAGAGTGCCTTCTTAAATGGTTATATAGATGAGGAAGTATATGTCCACCAACCTCCTGGTTCTGAAGACTCTTAGTCTCCAGAACATGTTTTCAAATTAAAGAAATCATTATATGGCCTGAAGAAAGCTCCCAGAGCTTGGTATGAAAGATTAAGTTCTTTCCTTCTGGATAATGGTTTCACTAGAGGACAAGTGGATACAACTCTTTTCTGTAAAACCTTTAAAAAGGATATTTTAATTTGCCAAATTTATGTTGATGATATCATATTTGGAACATCTAATGCTACACTTGGAAAGGAGTTTGCTAAGTCTATGCTGGCAGAGTTTGAAATGAGCATGATGGGAGAACTCAAGTATTTCCTTGGGATCCAGATCAATCAAACTTCTGAAGGAACTTATGTTCATCAGACCAAGTATGTGAAAGAACTTCTGAAGAAGTTTAATCTTTCAGAAAGCAAAGAAGCAAAGACTCCTATGCATCCAACATGTGTATTAGGTAAGGATGAGGTAAGTAAGAAGGTAGATCAGAAGCTCTACAGAGGTATGATTGGATCTCTTCTATATCTTACTGCTTCTAGACCTAATATTTTATTCAGTGTATGCCTGTGTGCTAGATTCCAATCAGATCCTAGAGAATCTCACTTAACAGCAGTTAAGAGAATTCTGAGGTATCTGAAAGGTACTACTAATGTTAGTTTAGTCTACAGAAGATCTGAAAAATACAACTTAGTAGGATTTTGTGATCCTGATTACGCTGGAGATAGAGTTGAAAGGAAAAGCACTTCTGGAAGCTGTCAGTTTCTGGGAAGTCATCTGATCTCTTGGTACAACAAGAAACAAGCCACAATTGCCCTCTCTACAACAAATTCAGAATATGTTGTTGCTGCTGGATGTAGTACACAGATGCTCTGGATGAAGAGTCAGCTAGAAGATTATCAGATATATGAGAGTAACATTCCTATATTCTGTGATAATACTTCGGCTATTTGTTTATCTAAGAATCCTATCTTACATTCCAAAGCTAAACATATTGAGATTAAACATCACTTCATTAGGGACTATGTTCAGAAGGGAGTTCTTTCTTTAAACTTTGTGGATATAGAACATCAGTGGACTGATATCTTCACAAAACCCCTTGCTGAAGATAGGTTTAAGTTCATTCTGAAGAATATCAGTATGGATTTATGGCCAGAATGAATGGATGAGAAGATCTGATATATGGATTAGATTTGAAATGCTTATTTATTTTCTTATTAGATATTCTGGATATGTTGATCATTTAGATATTATGATTTTGTTATTGCTAACGTTTCATATGTCTAAGTTGATTCAGAATTTCTTTTAAAGCAAAACAGCTGTCACCAGCTATTCCAGATGATGAACACGTGTTCATTCTGAAGGGACAAGCATGCGTGCAGTTGATGAGACGCCGCCCTAGGTAACCGTGCAAATCATTTCAAATCTCACGTTTTCTCCTAACGTCACTCAACATTAAATGCATTTGATTCAAATTCTGTAATCTCTTTCATTCAGAATCTCATTGCATATTATTTCGAATCCGTGCCTATATAAACTTATCTCTCTATCATTTCATCTTTTTCCATTCATCTTCACTGTTCATTGTGTTGGCATTTTTGCCTCCTTTTCTCTCTTTTCATAAACCCTAGTTACGAACCCAGTAATCTCAGTTGTGATTCAATGGGTTCTTCATCAAATGTTCAACGCAAGGTTTCGTCTTCAAAACAAGAACAACAAAAGAAATCTGCAAATACTCCATTGAAGACATGTTTGATTCCTTACGACGAACTGGAAGTTCTCTGTGAAACTATGGTGGATTTTGAAAATCTTCTAGCCCATGATTTCAAAATCAAAACTGGAATGTTGGTACAAGGATGGGCAAACTTTTTTGAACGTTTAATTGGACCACTTTACCCTATCTTGGTTAAGGAATTCTGGACTCATGCCACTGTTACTCCAACTGCTATCATCTCCTTCGTGCTATGTCATGAAGTGGTTGTCACTGAGAAACTGATAAGGAAACTGTACAGTCTTGAAGGTATGGGTGGAATCACTGGTGCTCTCCCTAGTAGAACTGATTGGGATAAAGTTGACCCAGAGTTGTTTACTTCTGGAAAAGGCTCTCCTCACACTACATATTTGAAGCCCTCCTACAGAGTTTGGGCAAAGATCATTCTGGGATCTTTCTATCACAGAAAATCAACAAACTCTGCAACCTACATCAAGTCAAGATCAGAAATTCACTTTGTTTTGCATTGGAAAAGGTATGAGAGTCAACCTTCCTCATATTTTGTTTCAACATCTGAAGACTAATGTTGAAGAATCAAGGGAAGAAGAACGTATGAAGTATCCCAAGCTTAAGAAGAATACTATTCCCTTTGGAAGAATGATATCAGATATTCTGATTGAGAAGAAGAAAAAAAGAAAAAGGATAAGAAGAAGAAACAGAAGAAGCTGAAGAAAAAGGTCACAGAAGAAGGTCCTGATGCTAAGAAAGCCAAGAAACAGAAGAAACCTTTAGGTATTGTTATCTTTGACTCTGTACCTGTTAATAGTTCTGAACACGTATTAACATATTCCCTCAAAGTTCCTAGAACTTCTGAACAGCTTCAGAAGCTCATAGAAGATATAGACAATGTAGACACCTCTAGTTTACATTCTTCCTCTGACCTTCCCCCTCAGAAAAGACCACCTCCTTCTGATCTCCCATCCTCTTCCACCACCACTAAAAGAAGCCGTCCACTTCATTCTAAACCAACTCTTGACCCCCAACCTCTAAATGTTGTCTTTCCATTAATTCCATCTGAAAATATCTTTTCAACCACCTCTATTCCTTTTGCAATCTCACCATTAATTGACCCTTCAACCACCTCCAAATCAGATTCTTCATCTTTTGTATTTTCTTCTACCACCTCTGTTTTGTTCTCTAGAGAACCTGAACCCTATTTTGTTCTTAACCCAGAATCTCCAATCACCCGTCTCAAAATCAACCCTCCTGAACCCTCTATTGATATTCGTTTTGAAATATTAAAGTATAAGGTACGGACAGGGTTAGATGCTCTGAAGGTTGCTCATGACTCCAAGATGGATCATGTAGCTGCTGGGAAGCTCTGGAGAGCTTTTAGAAGGGAGATTCAAGCTGATTTTCTGGATCTTCAGAAAGAGTGCTTGGATGCTACTCCTGGTCCTTCTAGATTCCTTCTGCAGTATGATGATGGAAGATACTTTCACCCCATCACCAACTGGAAGCCTCTGGAAGAGAAACCATTTGTTGATGACCTTGAAGAAGAAAATCCTCCGACAATAGTTGTGTGGAAGCCACATCCATTCAAAGTTCTGACTGGAGATTTTCAGGCTTTGTTCAATTGGTTCAGGGAGAACCCTTCTAAAAAGGCTCCTGAAATGATATACCTAGAAGTGGAATATCCTCCAGAACCTGAGACTCCAACTTCTCCTGAGAATCTGGCTGCCATTCTTCAAGGCCTAGAACATCTTGCTGAAGAGATTCCTGTTGAGGAAAATCATGAAGATGTTCTAATGGTTGAAGCTAATGCAAATTATCCTGTTCTGGATAACAGCTTTGGTGCTGGTTCTGCTAGTTCTTCTATTTCTGTTCTGGTGAACACTATGAAGGCGCTCCAACAGAATCAAGCAACCCTGGCTAGTCGTTTGGATAAGCAAGATGACACAAATGCTGAGTTCAGATCTTTTATGAAGACTCAAGAAGAAGCTACTAAGAAGAAAGTTGCAGACACTTATGAGATTAAGAACCTTCTGGCCGTCTTAGCTTCTAAGTTTAGCTAGTTGTAGTCTGTCTTGTGTCTTAGTTTGTTTTCTTTGTTTTTTACATCTGCTTGAATTGCATCTGCTTCTGTATTGTTTTCTTCTGATGATTAATCAATGAAATATTGCCTTTTTCTCTCTTCACTCTGTGTGTCTTTTTCATCTGAATCTTTTATACTTTTTGATGTTATGACAAAAAGGGGGAGAAATGTGATAATTGAATTGATTTATAATATCAGTTGCTAGGCTTAAGTCTCTACATTCCTAACAAATATATTGCAAGTTTTCTGTCTTTGATAGTTTTTGCAGGAATGCGATATTCTGGACAAAGCTCAAAATGAGAAGCAAATACATGGGGAAAAGCAATTCTAAAACTCTTAAATATTTGAAGCAAGATGAGTGCTCTGAAGCTTCAAGTCCAGAAGCAAGAAATGATGTGATCAACCCAGAAGCTCTAGTGCATGAAGTCTCAAAGTTCTGATGGATCAGATACATAGAAGACTGAAGACATAAAGAGTTCTGATACAAGTGATCACAAAGAGAAATTCAAAGCTCTGAAGCTGTCCAAATGGAAGCTCTGAAGAGAAGCTCTGAATGTTCTGAAGTTCTATTCAAAGTGAAAGTCTCAACTGAAATGGAAAAATACTCAGGGAAGTATTTTATTTATAAATTCTTCTAGTATTAATTTCAAGGGGAGATTGTTAATCTCAGGGGGAGACATATTCACACACTCTGATTATATGCTTATGCTATATCTGTGTAATAGTCTTTGTTCATCTGATATTCTGGATACAAATTCATATCAATTATATATGTTTTTGTCATCATCAAAAAGGGGGAGATTGTTAGAACAAGAAATGTTCTGATCAATATTCTTTGTTTTGATGATAACATTATGTATGAATTTTGTATAAGACAATGTGGTACTCTAATCCTTTGCATTTTCTATTTCAGAAATATATAAAGAGTATGCACAAATCAGCGCTCAGAAGCAACTGACTCAGAAAGTTCTGAATGGCTTCATCAGAACATGCTCTGGCAAGACATCAGAAGATGGTCATGCAGAATCATAACATGAACTGGAAAGCATCAGAAGAATGAAAGTCAGAAGAACAAGCTCTGAAGTTCTGATGGTATCACGCTCAAGCTCTTCAAAAGTCAGAAGACAAAAGATGCTCTGCACCAAAGCTGATGACTCTGATATTCAAACGTTGTTATCTACAAAATCTGAGTCCAGAAGAAAATACAAGATGAAAGACTGTAACGTCTAATCTCTGACTGACAAAAGGAATGTTAGAAGCTACAAAAGGCAAAGTCAGTAAAAGCAGCAAAAGCAAGGCTCGAGGTAGTTGACAAAAGTGTGAAACATTAAATGTAGCATTGTACTATTCACGCAAAGCATTAAATGCTCCCAACGGTCATTTCCTCTCAACTCCTATAAATAGAAGTTCTCATCAGAAGCTGAATAGAACACTTGCGCAAATATACAGAATTGCTGTCAAATTCAAAAGCTTACGAATTTCATCTTCAACCTCACAAACTCTTGTAATATTTAGTGAGTGTTAAGTTTAGAACTTAAGAGAAATATCACAATTGTGATTACAGCTTTATTAGAAGCAAATCTATACTCTTGTAAACATTTATTTTACATTGATTGTAAAAGGATTCCTAGAGTGATCAAGTTGTGATCTGTAGACTCTAGAAGACTTAGAGGTTATCTAAGTGGAAAACCATTGTAATTAGTTGGATTAGTGGATTAAATCCTCAGTTGAGGTAAATCACTCTAAGGGGGTGGACTGGAGTAGTTTGGTTAAAAACGAACCAGGATAAAAATCATTGTGTTGATTGTTTTTATCTTCTAAGTTTTTGAGATACACTTATTCAGTCCCCCCCTTTCTAAGTGTTTTTCTATCCTTCAATTTAATCTTTCATACCAAGCTCTGGGAGCTTGCTTCAGACCATATAATGATTTCTTAAGTTTGAAATCGTGTTCTGGAGACTTAGAGTCTTACAAACCAGGAGGTTGGTGAACATAAACTTTTTCATCTATATAACCATTTAAAAAAGCATCTTAACATCCATCTGATACATAGTGATGTTATTCTGAGTAGCAAAAGATATTAATAATCTTATAGACTCTAACCTGGAAAGTGGTGCAAAAGTTTCATTATAATCAATACCTTTTGTTGACTATAACCTTGAGCAACTAGTCTGGACTTGTTTCTGACTACTTCACCTTTTTCATTTAGCTTATTTCTGAAAACCCACTTTGTTCCAATAATGTTAAATACTTTAGGTCTAGGAACCAAATCCCACACATCATTTCTTGTAAACTGATTTAACTCTTCTTGCATAGCAATTATCCAATCAGCATCTTCCAGAGCTTCATCAACAGATGTTGGCTCAATCAAAGACACTAATCCAAATAGAGACTCTGCGTTGTTCTTTAGAAATGATCTTGTTCTGATGGGATCATTTTTCTTTCCAATAATGACATCCTCTGGATGAGCTGAGTTTATTCTTGAAGATCTTCTGACCGTTGGTTCTTCATATATTCTGAGATTCTCTAAAGAAGCAACAACTTTATCTTTAGAATCATTCTTTCCTCTAGGTTCTTCATGATTTGGATCAGAGATGTCTATATCTACAACTTTATCATCAAATCTGACATTGATTGATTCCTAGACTATCAGAGTTTCAGTATTGTATACTCTGTAGCCCTTAGAGAGTTCAGAATATCCAAGAAGAAAACACTTCAATGGTTCCAGAGCCTATGATCTTGCCCTTCAGGTTCCCTCCAAACTTTACATCTCCTCCAGATTTAACTTCCAGACTTTGGAACATAGACCTTTTTCCCGTCATGTGTCGTGAGCATCCAGAGTCCAGGTACCATGACATGTTTGTCCTTTGTGCTGTTAAGGAGATCTCTTTAGAATCTGAGTCAGAGGCAGATTCTTCTTCACCATCTACAGTTTCCATGAATGCTATATTTGCTTGCTCATCTTCAGAGTCAGACTCTTGATCAAAGGAATCTGAGTCATCCTAAGTAGCCATCACACCTTTCTTCTTCTCAAATCTTTTCTTGGGCTTTTCTCTCTGAAGCTTAGGACATTCATTCTTGAAGTTTCCTGGTTCTTCGCAATCATAATAGACTATGCTTTTCTTTCCAGATCTTCTCGGTCCAGAAGATTCTCCCTTTTCAGGTTTCTTGAAACTTTTAAATCTTCTTTGCTTGCTTTTCCAGAGTTAATCTACTCTTCTAGAAAGAAGGGACAACTCATCTTCTTCTTCAGACTCTGAGTCATCAGATATTTCTTCTTTAGCCTGAAAAGAATTAGTTCAATTTTTATTGTTAGATTTTAAAGCAATAGATTTACCTTTCCTTTGGGGTTCATTTGCGTCATGTTCAATTTCACGACTCCTTAGGGCGCTTATGAGCTCTTCAAGGGATACTTCTGATAAGTGCTTGATTTATGCTAAAATGACTTATTATCAAATAGCACTTATCTCAATTATTTGACACATTTCTCACATAAAAACCCTCAATTATTGAATAAACTATTATTGTGCAAAATTACTTGGTTTAGTTTGCATTTGTGCAGGTTATAGTATTAAAGCAAAAACTGGAGAACAGAGCTTTTGCTGCAGCGAACTATATTTCGCTGTAGCGAACTCCAGGAAATCAAAGGCAAAATCCATAAAACAGGGCATTCGCTGTAGTGAAAGGTAGCGAATGGTAGCGAAGGCCCGATTCGCTGCAGCGAACCATATTTCGCTGTAGCGAACGAAGTCAGAAGCAAACTTTCCAGTTTTGCTAGCAGCGAGCAGAAGCGAAGCACATTCGCTGCAGCGAACCATATTTCACTGTAGCGAACTTTGGCGATTTCTAGAAGATTTGAATTTCTTAAAGCTGAAGAAAACATTCGCTGCAGCGAAATATCCTTCGCGTAGCGAACTCTGGCGGTCAGAACAAAGACTTAACAATGAAGCAAGGCATTCGCTGCAGCGAACTTCTGTTCGCATAGAGAACTCAGGCGGCCAGAACAGCTATAAAAGGAGCAGAAAATCAGTTCAGAGATTCATTCAGCTTCTATCATTGTAATACTTTTGTAATAACAGTAGAATAGAAATATAAGAGGTTTTTAGGGAGAAGGAGCTGGAGATACATCGAGAGTCGAGAAATCGTCATTGATGTCGTTCCAACTCAAATCTTCCATTGAGCTTCAAACTACCATGAGTAGCTAAATCCCTCTCTTGTTGGGATTGGTCGTAGTTCACCAAACAGTATGTATTTTCTTTGATCATGGCATTATATAATTTATGTTTGAATCATTATCGTTGTTATCTTCGTTTCACCGTTTATTTCATGGATTGAATTGATATTGACAAATACGATTCTAATCTCGATCCAAGATAACAACTATTAAACTCTCAATGCTAGACATAGATTTAGGTTTAATATTCACTTCAAGTATTGAAAATTAATGCTACCGTATCGTTTAATAGGCTGAGAAATCGTCGATTAAACCATAAGGTAGAAATCTCAACAAACGTTTAGACATGAACTTTGTTGTGAGCAATACGTGATGATATTGAAACAAGCATACATTATGTATAAATGATCTAAGATTTACATATTGAATCGGTGGATGAAAACCAATTCCCAACAAGTCTATTCCTCTAAACTTATCTTTCGTTATTTACGCATTTTTACTTTCCGTAACTTACAACCAAACAAACTTGAAACCTTATACTTAGAACTATAGAAATTGTTGAACGGTTTTATCGCTCCAATCCCTGTGGATACGATAATACAAAATACTTACATTTGACTAGTACTTTCTACTACATCAACTTCATTCAGATTCTTGGCTATCTTGAAAGCTGTAACCATTGGTCCCCATCATTTGGGAAAACTTCTGATTATCTTCTTGACATGGTCAGCTTTAGTATAACCTTTGTCTAGAACTCTCAGTCCAGCTGTCAGAGTCTGGAATCTAGAAAACATTGTTCAAGAGCTTTTGCGTGAGAAAGATTCAGAGTGTGTTGTAAGTTTGTAACGTAAGCTCTAGCATTTTTTCTTGGACTGACATGTTCCTTTT
This sequence comes from Vicia villosa, assembly GCF_029867415.1. Taxonomy (NCBI): domain Eukaryota; kingdom Viridiplantae; phylum Streptophyta; class Magnoliopsida; order Fabales; family Fabaceae; genus Vicia; species Vicia villosa. The sequence goes on along the minus strand of NC_081185.1, from coordinate 33,695,925 downwards.
ATAGGCGTGATAATGTGACCGTTGAACAATTCTGCATTTAATGCTTTGCGTGTACAGTACATGCTGCATTTATTGTTACATGCTTTTGTCAACTACCTCGAGCCTTGCTTCAACTGATTTTTCTGACTTTGCCTTTTGTAGCCATACTTCTAACGTTCCTTTTGTGAGACACACAGACTAGCCTTTCTAGCTTTTCATCATTTGCTTTTGTTCTGGAATCAGACTTTGTGATTTTCTTTGTTCATCAGAGTTTCCAGCGTTTGGTGCAAGTTAGGACTTTAGCGCTTCAGACTATGGAAGTTCCTTAGAGCGTGATACCTTCTGATAACTTTAAGACCATGTTCTGATGTCTTCTGGACCATGTTCTAATGTAGCCATCCAGAACATCTGGGTCAGAGCTTCTGAAAGATAGGATATTGCATACCCTTTTACACTTTTCGTGAAATGGGAAAACGTAACTTATTAGAGTATCACATTGTCTTATACAAAATTCATTTCTAATGTTATCATCAAAATTAGAAAATATGATCAGAACATTTCATGTCCTAACACCATCCCCACATCCGGTTGATGATCAGAACATATCATGCCCATGACATATATGAATCATTGAAAATGAATTATGAAGAAAATGCTCAAGTCAAGGAGACTAAAGCTCTTGCTTTAATCCAGAAATATGAAGCCTTCAAGATGGAGGATGATGAACACATTGAAACAATGTTCTCAAGATTTCAAACTCTAACTGCTGGATTAAGAGTTCTTGACAAGGGATACACAAAGGCTGATCACGTCAAGAAGATCATCAGAAGCTTGCCAAGAAGATGGGGTCCTATGGTGACTGCATTCAAAATTGCCAAGAATCTAAATGAAGTATCTCTTGAAGAGTTGATCAGTGCTCTGAGGAGTCATGAAATAGAGTTGGATGCTAATGAACCTCAGAAGAAAGGTAAGTCTATTTCGTTAAAATCTAATTATAAAAAATGTACTAACGCGTTTCAGGCTGAAGAAGAAGATCATGAAGAATCAGAATCAGAAGAAGAAGATGAATTGTCCATGATCTCCAGAAGGGTAAATCAACTCTGGAAAAGCAAGCATAGGAAGTTCAAGAACTTCAAAAGCTCTAAAAAGCTTGAAAAAGGAGAATCTTCTGGAAGCAGAAGATATGACAAGAAGAAGGTCACATGCTTTGAGTGCAATGAGCCAGGACATTACAAGAATGAGTGTCCAAAGCTTCATAAGGAGAAGCCCAAGAAGAAGTTTCATAAGAAGAAAGGTCTTATGTAAACTTGGGATGATTCAGATTCATCAGAATCAGAATCAGACTCTGAAGGCGAGCAGGCAAACATTGCGCTGATGGCCACAGTTGATGATGGATCGGAATCTACATCAGAATCAGATTCTGAAGAGGTATTTTCTGAACTATCAAGAGAAGAGTTAGTTTCCAGTTTAACAAAACTTCTGGAACTCAATGCTCATCTTAGTATCAAATACAAAAAGTTGAAAAAGCTATTTGAATCTGAAACTAAGAAGCTGGAAATAGAAAATTCTGAACTGGAGGAAAAAGTTTTAAATTATCCAAAGATGTTGGATCTCCTTCTGACTCAGAAAAGTCCATTCCTAGTCTGAACCATATTCTTAAAGAATATGACTTGAGCTTTAGGAAGTTCTTATCTAGAGGTATTGGAAGAAGTCAACTTGCCTCTATGATATATGCTGTTAGTGGAAACAAGAGAGTTGGCATAGGCTATGAGGGTGATACCCCATACAAACTTGAACGTGTAGATGATATGAAAATCACATACAAGCCATTGTATGATCAGTTCAAGTATGGCCACTCCCATGATATTAAGCTCACCTCACATGCTAAAAGCTTTCACGTTACACACACTAAGAAGCATGTGACACAAAATAGAAAATATCATATTGCTCAACCTAAGGAATATCATGCTGTACCTCCTGTTGTTTACCATGTTAAACCCAAGTTCAATCAGAAATTGAGGAGAACTAACAAGAAAGGACCCAAGAAAATGTGGGTACCTAAGGAGAAGATAATTTCTGTTGCAAATATCCTTGGCAGCAAAAAAGACAAAGCAAAACATGTCATGGTACCTGGACTCTGGGTGCTCGCGGCACATGACGGGAAGAAGGTCTATGTTCCAAGACCTGGTGCTTAAATCTGCTGGAGAAGTTAAGTTTGGAGGAGATCAGAAGGGCAAGATAATTGGCTCAGGAACCATAAGTATTGGTAACTCTCCTTCTATAACTAATGTTCTTCTGGTAGATGGATTAGCTCATAACTTGTTGTCCATAAGTCAATTAAGTGACAATGGTTATGACGTAATCTTTGATCAAAAGTCTTGTAAGGCTGTAAGTCAGAAGGATGGCTCAATCCTATTCAGAGGAAAGAGAAAGAACAACATTTACAAGATTGATCTTCAGGATCTTAAGAATCAGAAGGTAACTTGTCTTATGTCTGTTAGCGAAGAGCAATGGGTCTGGCACAAAAGATTAGGCCATGCTAGTTTGAGAAAGATTTCTCAGATTAACAAACTAAATCTGGTCAGAGGACTCCCTAATCTGAAATATAAATCAGATGCTCTTTGCGAAGCATGTCAGAAAGGGAAGTTTTCCGAACCTGCATTCAAGTCTAAGAATGTTGTCTCTTCATCTAGGCCGCTAAAACTTCTGCACATTGATCTGTTTGGCCCAGTCAAAACAGCATCTGTCAGAGGGAAGAAATATGGATTAGTCATCATAGATGATTATAGTCGATGGACATGGGTAAAGTTCTTGAAACACAAGGATGAGTCTCACTCAGTGTTCTTTGAATTCTGCACTCAGATCCAACCTGAGAAAGAGTGTAAAATCATAAAGGTCAAAAGTGATCATGGTGGCGAATTTGAGAACGGATTCTTTGAGGTTTACTTCAAAGAAAATGGTATTGCCCATGATTTCTCTTGCCCTAGAACTCCACAACAAAATGGAGTTGTAGAGCGAAAGAATAGGACTCTACAAGAAATGGCCAGAACCATGATCAACGAAACCAATATGGCTAAGCATTTCTGGGTAGAAGCAATAAACATTGCATGTTATATTCAGAATAGAATCTCTATTAGACCTATTCTTAATAAGACTCCTTATGAATTGTGGAAGAACAGAAAGCCCAACATTTCATATTTTCATCCTTTTGGATGTGTGTGTTTTATTCTGAATACTAAAGATCATCTGAGTAAGTTTGATTCTAAGGCACATAAGTGTTTCCTTCTTGGATATTCTGAACACTCTAAAGGCTACAGAGTATACAATACTGAAACATTGATTGTTGAAGAATCAATCAATATCAGATTTGATGATAAGCTTGGTCTTGAAAAGCCAAAACAGTTTGAGAATTTTGCAGATATAGATATCTCAATTTCAGAAGCTGAAGAACCAAGAAGCAAAGTATCAGAAGCTGAAGAACCCATAAGCAAAGTATCAGAAGATCAAGTTGCTGCTTCTTTAGAGAATTTCAGAATTTCTGAAGAGCCAGCAGTCAGAAGATCTTCTAGACTCAACTCTGCTCACCCAGAAGATGTCATTCTTGGAAAGAAAGAAGATCCTATCAGAACAAGATCTTTTCAGAAGAAAATAAGTACGGACTTATGATCAGAATGAGAAGATGATAAGTTCTAACTCTTTCAGAATCAAAGTTAAAGCAAAACAGCTGTCACCAGCTTTTCCAAAAGTTGAACACGTGTTCACTCTATTTGGACAAGCATGCGTGCAACTGATGAGACGCCTCCCTAGGTAACTGTGCAAATCATTTCAAATTTCACGTTATCCCTCCTAACGTCATTTCATCATTAAATGCATTTGATTTTCTTGATTCTGTAACTCTTTATTCTCATAATTTCATTGCATTTTGTTTTCAAATCCATATCTATATAAACACATCTCATCATATCATTCTCTCTTTTACGCATTCATTTTCTCTCTCTCCTTGTATGCATTTCTATAATTTGTTTGCCATTTTCTCTAACCCTAAACCTAAACACAAGAAGAAACCTAGAAATCTCAGTGGTGTGCAAATGGCTGCTTCTTCGTCTCAATACGCCAGTTCCTCTTCTCAACAACAACAACAACAAGAAGAAGAACAATCTTTTATTCCACCAGTCACTTGCTCGATTCCTCGGGATGAGTTAGAGGTGATTTGTGAGTTGATGGTTGACGTTGAAAATCTTGAAGAACATGAGATTCACATCAAAGATAATATGGTCTTTCAAAAATGGCAATCCTTATTTCTTGAATTCTGTGGACCAGTTTACCCTGAACTGGTAAAGAAATTCTGGGCTTATGCTTTCGTCATTCCTAAAGCGATAGTTTCTTTTATTCATGGAAGACTCTTCTCAATCACTGAAGACCTATTGAGAATGTTGTTTGATTTGAGAGATCCTGTTGGTGCTTTTGAACTTTCTCGTAGAGTAAACTAGGAAGAAGTACTTGCTGAACTATACCCAGATGCAACGAAAACCAAGAATGTCAAGGATTTGAAGGACATTTACAAAGTCTGGACAAAGATTCTTCTAGGGTGTTTCTATCACAGGAAAGCGACCTGCTCATCCAACTTCGTCAATAAAGACCAGCAATACATCATGTATTGTATTGGTACTCAGAAGAAAGTTGATGTTCCTTACATCATTTTCAATCATATGTGGAATGTTGTAAGAGACACTAGAGATGAGAACAGAACGAAGAAAGGAAATGTTATTCCCTTTGGGAGAATCATTACCAATATTCTGGTTTAAACCAAGATGGTTGAACAACTGGAAGCTGCTGGAGTTATCAAGGATCCTGTTACTATCACTGGAAGTATCTTGAATGCAAATACCTTGAGGAAGATGATTCTTATTCAAGTTATTGGAAATGCTCCTCAACCTATTCCAGGAGTTAGAAACAGAAGAGGTCCTGTGCTAGCTGAGTTCGAAATGTTTTTCAGAAATGAACTACCAGAAGTTAAGGTTCACTATCTTAACGTTCTCAGGGAAGGTGGTGCTATTGATGCTCCTACTGGAGTAAGTCGTTAGAGACTTCCTACTTCCAAGGCTGGAGTATCAGAAGTTGTTCCAGAAATTGTCCCAGAAGCTGCTTATCATCAGGAAAGAAGAACAAAGCGCAAGCTAGATCTTCCTTCTATCAGTCAAGAGAAGAGAAATCAAGAAAAAGCTACTGCTGAAGTTGATGAAGTGGTTCTTGTTGAAAATGAAGAAGAAGAACAAGAAGATGTTGAGAGAAGGAAGAAAAAGAAGAAGAAATCTAAAAATGAAAAGAAAGAAGATGATGAGAAGGACGCAGAGAAGAAGAAGAAGAAGAAGAAGAAGAAGAAGAAAAATAAGAAGAAGAAAAAGAAAGTTGTTGAAGGAGAAAAGAGATCAGAAGAATAAGTGAATCAAAAAGAAGTGAATAACGAAGAAGAAAAGAAGGAAGCTGTCAGAAAGAGAGAAATTGCTCTAGCAAAGGTAAAGGCTGTTTATGAGATGAAGAAGCGAAAGGCTATGGAAGCTGATTCTGAGAGGCTATAGAAGAGAAGCTCTTCAGGTATCCAAATTTCTGAACCTGACTCTGTTCATGTTTTAAGTTCAAAATCTGTACCAACAGAAGTTCCTATACCTTTTCAACCAGAAATAGCCTCCACCAAATCACCTTCAACCACCAAAGTTATCACCCCTCCTTCTTCACCCAAAACCATTATTATTTCTGACCAACCTGTTTCTGAAACCATTCTTGATGTTCAACCCCTTCAAACTCTCCTTCCCCCTCATACAAATATCTCCACTTCTCAACCTCCTCCTCACTCAAACTATGAACCTATTTTGTCCCCTACCCAAAATAATCCCATTGCATCAGAACCTCCAAATTCTGATTCATTAGAACAATTGTTTCGTGACTGCAACTTCACACCAAAACCTCGTCCTAAACCTGAGCTGGTTGTGTTAGAATCTGAGAATGAAGCAGAATCATCCTTCTGTCTTGATAGAGAATCTGCTCCTTACTTCATTCTACACCCAGATTCTGCCATCATCGGACTCAAATCCCACCGGGAATTTTCTGTTGATGTATGTTTTGAATTGTTAAAACTAAATATGCAGACAGGGCTAGAAGCCTTGAAGGCATCACATCATGCCCGGATGGATGATGTTGCTTTAAGAAATCTCTAGAGGATCTTCATAAGAAAGATGAACTCTGAGTTTCTGAAGCTTCAAAAGGCGTGTGAAGCAGAAGCTCCAGGTCCTCTTAGATTTATCAGACCCTATGAAGAATTTTGGGTCAGTCCTCTCAGGTGCAGGTATTGTCTTGAGGAGAAGAAGTTTGTAGACGAACTTGAAGATGCACCATGCCTTGCAATGGTGGTGTGGAAGCCTCAATTCATTTTTCTGACTGGAGACTTTCAGCCACTGTTCAACTGGCTAAGGGAGAATCCCTCAGAGAAAGCACCAGATATGGTATATCCAGTTGTTGAATATCCATCAGAAGTTACTGCTCCTACACCTCCAAGGAATCTGGCTGAGATCCTTCAGGCTCTTGAAAATGAAGATTCTGATATCCCTGTTCCAGAATATGCTAAAGATGCTTCTATGTCAGAAGCTGATGCTGAGAAGCAAAGTGCTGAGAATCATCCTGCTGAGAAACTTCCTGTTCAGGAAAATAAAGATGATGTTCTCATGATTGATGCTGCTGTTGAGCATGCTACTCCGTTGAATGATAGTTGTGAAGCTTCTTCTGATGAACCTTCTGTTCTGGTGAATCCCATGAAGGCTCTTCAAAAGAATCAAGATGATCTTGCTTCTCGTTTGGATAAGCATGAAGATACTCACAATGAGTTTCGCTCATTCATGAAGACGCTGTCAGAAAGCACTTCTGAGATTCAAAACCTTCTGGCCAAAATAGTTTCTAAGCTAGGCTAGTCGTATTGTGTCTTGGTCTTAGTTGTTTTCTTGTTTCTTGCATCTGTTTCTTGCATCTACTTCTTTCCCTTTGTATCTTCTGATATTTTATTGAATCAATGAAATATTATCTTCTTCACTCATATTATTTTTCATCTGAATCTTTTAAATGCTTTTTGATGTTATGAGAAAAAGGGGGAGAAACGTGATAATTGATTTGGTTTATTATATCAGTTGCTGGGATTAAGTCTCAACATTCCTAACATTATTTGCAAGTTCTATGTCTTTGAGATTTTTTGCAGGATTGAAGATATTCTGAAAAAGCTCAACATGAGAAGCAAATACATGAGGAAAAGCAATTCTATAAAGAAACATGCTCTTGGAATTTGAAGCAAGCTTAGGGCTGTGAAGCTTCAAGATCAGAAGCAAGAAGAAAGAATGTTCTGATATTCTCGTGGCAGAATATGCTCTAACACATTCTTATCTCTCATATGTTCTGATACATATTTCTTTTTAAGAACTTATCAAAGTTTGCTCTGATATTTTTTAGCATTGCTCTGATACATGTTCTTTCTTAAAAGAATGTTCTGATTCATTCATGCTCTGACTTTTGTCGTCTAGTTTGTTCTAAAACATTTCATGATGTAAAGATGCTCTGATGATGCTCTAATACATTCAAGAATGTTCTGATACAATCAAGCATGCAATGATTCATGAAGAAATTCAAAGCTCTGAAGCAGTCATATGGAAGCAAGAAGCAGAAGCTCTGAATGTTCTGAAGTTCTAGGCAAATGTGAACGTCTCGACTAAAATGGAAAATACTCAGGGAAGTCTTTTATTTATAAATTCTTCCAATATTTATTTCAGGGGGAGATTGTTAATCTCAGGGGGAGACATATTCACACACTATGTTTATATGCTTATGCTATAACTGTGTAATTGTCTTTGATCATCTAATATTCTGATTGCAAATTCATATCAATTATATATGTTTTTGTCATCATCAAAAAGGGGGAGATTGTTAGAACAAGAATTTTTCTGATCAATATTCTTAGTTTTGATGATAACAATGTATATGAATTTTGTATAAGACAATGTGGTACTTTAATCCTATGCATTTTCCATTTCAGGAAATATATAAAGAGTATGCACAATTCAGCGCAAGAAGCACTGACTCAGAAGGTTCAAGTATGCAACATCAGAACATGCTCTCGCAAGACATCAGAAGATGGTCAAGCAGAATCAGTACATGGTCTATGAAGCATCAGAAGAACTTGAGTTCAGAAGCAGAAGCACTGGAGTTCTTATGGTATCACGCTAGAAGCACTTCAAAGTCAGAAGACAAGAAGATGCTCTGCACCAAGCTAAATGACTCTGATATTCAAACGTTGTATCTACAAACATCATATCAGAAGCAAGTACAAGATGACAGGCTACGCTGACTAACAAAAGGAACGTTAGAAGCTATTAAAGGCAAAGTCAGTTAAAGCATGAAAAACAAGGCTCGAGGTAGTTGACAAAAGAGTGAAACATTAAATGCAATGCTGTACGGATCACGCAACGCATTAAATGCTCCCAATGGTCATCTTCTCAAAACGCCTATAAATAGTGAAGTTCTGATCAGAAGCAAGGTTAACAACACCAATTTACGAACAACTCTTTCAATCTTGCTGAAACGCTGCTGAATCAAAAGCTATCAAACTTCATCTTCAACCTCACTTCATTTGTAATATCTTAGTGAGATTTAAGCTTAGAACTTAAGAGAAATATCACAGTTGTGATTATAGCTTATTAAGAAGCATTGTAATACTCTTGAAAGAATTTGTTTTACATTTATTTGTAAAAGGTTCCTAGAGTGATCAAGGTGTGATCAGAATACTCTAGAAGACTTAGAAGGTATCTAAGTGGAAAACCCTTGTAATCAAGGTTGATTAGTGGATTAAATCCTCAGGTGAGATAAATCACTCTAAGGGGGTGGACTGGAGTAGTTTCGTTAACAACGAACCATGATAAAAATCATTGTGCAGTTGTTTTTATCTTAAGAGTTTTTAAAGTCACACTTATTCAAACCCCCCCTTTCTAAGTGATTTTCTATCCTTCAATTGGCATTCGAGCGCCGGTTCTAAGGTGCAAGCACTTAACCGTGTTTAGAAAAGATTCAGGAAGAGAAAAACACTAAGTCAAGATGGGTGATACTCCAACACTTACATCTACATCTGGCTCTGCTGAGCAATACAATGGAAATGGTAACAATGGCTACACTAGACCACCAGTATTCGACGGTGAAAACTTTGAATATTGGAAAGATAAACTCGAAAGTTACTTTCTTGGATTAGATGGTGACTTATGGGATCTTCTGGTGGATGGTTACAAACATCTTGTGAAAGCTAGTGGAGTAAAGCTGACAAGACAAGAAATGAGTGATGATCAAAAGAAGCAATTCAAAAATCATCACAAGTCAAGGACTGTTTTGCTGAATGCTATCTCTCACGCTGAATATGAGAAGATATCTAACAGGGAAACTGCCCATGACATATATGAATCATTGAAAATGACTCATGAAGAAAACGCCCAAGTCAAGGAGACTAAAGCTCTTGCTTTAATCCAGAAATATGAAGCCTTCAAGATGGAGGATGATGAACACATTGAAACAATGTTCTCAAGATTTCAAACTCTAACTGCTGGATTAAGAGTTCTTGACAAGGGATACACAAAGGCTGATCACGTCAAAAAGATCATCAGAAGCTTGCCAAGAAGATGGGGTCCTATGGTGACTGCATTCAAAATTGCCAAGAATCTGAATGAAGTCTCTCTTGAAGAGTTGATCAGTGCTCTGAGGAGTCATGAAATAGAGCTGGATGCTAATGAACCTCAGAAGAAAGGTAAGTCTATTTCGTTAAAATCTAATTATAAAAAATGTACTAATGCATTTCAGGCTGAAGAAGAAGATCCTGAAGAATCAGAATCAGAAGAAGAAGATGAATTGTCCATGATCTCCAGAAGGGTAAACCAACTCTGGAAAAGCAAGCATAGGAAGTTCAAGAACTTCAAAAGCTCTAAAAAGCTTGAAAAGGAGAATCTTCAGGAAGCAGAAGATATGACAAGAAGAAGGTCACGTGCTTTGAGTGCAGTGAGCCAGGTCACTACAAGAGTGAGTGTTCAAAGCTTCAGAAGGAGAAGCCCAAGAAGAAGTTTCATAAGAAGAAAGGTCTTATGGAAACTTGGGATGATTCAGATTCATCAGAATCAGAATCAGACTCTGAAGGCGAGCAGGCAAACATTGCACTGATGGCCACAAATGATGATGGATCAGAATCTACATCAGAATCAGATTCTGAGGAGGTATTTTCTGAACTATCTAGAGAAGAGTTAGTTTCCAGTTTAACATAACTTCTGGAACTCAAGGCTCATCTTAGTATCAAATACAAAAAGTTGAAAAAGCTATTTGAATCTGAAACTAAGATGCTGGAAGTAGAAAATTCTGAACTGAAGGAAAAAGTTTTAAAATTATCCAAAGATGTTGGATGTCCTTCAGACTCAGAAAAGTATATTCCTAGTCTGAACCATATTCTTAAAGAATATGACTTGAGCTTTAGGAAGTTATTATCTAGAGGTATTGGAAGAAGTCAACTTGCCTCTATGATATATGCTGTTAGTGAAAACAAGAGAGTTGGCATAGGATATGAGGGTAACACCCCATACAAACTTGAACCTGTAGATGATATGAAAATCACATACAAGCCATTGTATGATCAGTTCAAGTATGGCCACTCCCATGATATTAGGCTCACATCACATGCTAAAAGCTTTCACATTACACACACTAAGAAGCACGTGACACAACCTAGAAAATATCATGTGGCTCAACCTAAGGAATATCATGTTGTACCTCCTGTTGTTTATAATGCTAAACCCAAGTTCAATCAGAACTTGAGGAGAACTAACAAGAAAGTCACATGCTTTGAGTGCAATGAGCCAGGACATTACAAGAATGAGTGTCCAAAGCTTCAGAAGGAGAAGCCCAAGAAGAAGTTTCATAAGAAGAAAGGTCTTATGGAAACTTGGGATGATTCAGATTCATCAGAATCAGAATCAGACTCTGAAGGCGAGCAGGCAAACATTGCGCTGATGGCCACAGTTGATGATGGATCGGAATCTACATCAGAATCAGATTCTGAAGAGGTATTTTCTGAACTATCTAGAGAAGAGTTAGTTTCCAATTTAACAAAACTTCTGGAACTCAAGGCTCATCTTAGTATCAAATACAAAAAGTTGAAAAAACTATTTGAATCTAAAACTAAGAAGCTGGAAGTAGAAAATTCTGAACTGGAGGAAAAAGTTTTAAAATTATCCAAAGATGTTGGATCTCCTTCTGACTCAGAAAAGTCCATTCCTAGTCTGAACCATATTCTTAAAGAATATGACTTGAGCTTTAGGAAGTTCTTATCTAGAGGTATTGGAAGAAGTCAACTTGCCTCTATGATATATGCTGTTAGTGGAAACAAGAGAGTTGGCATAGGCTATGAGGGTGATACCCCATACAAACTTGAACGTGTAGATGATATGAAAATCACATACAAGCCATTGTATGATCAGTTCAAGTATGGTCACTCCCATGATATTAAGCTCACCTCACATGCTAAAAGCTTTCACGTTACACACACTAAGAAGCATGTGACACAAAATAGAAAATATCATGTTGCTCAACCTAAGGAATATCATGTTGTACCTCCTATTGTTTACCATGCTAAACCCAAGTTCAATCAGAACTTGAGGAGAACTAACAAGAAAGGACCCAAGAAAATGTGGGTACCTAAGGAGAAGATAATTTCTGTTGCAAATATCCTTGGCAGCAAAGAAGACAAAGCAAAACATGTCATGGTACCTGGACTCTGGGTGCTCGCGGCACATGACGGGAAGAAGGTCTATGTTCCAAGACCTGGTGCTTAAATCTGCTGGAGAAGTTAAGTTTGGAGGAGATCAGAAAGGCAAGATAATTGGTTCAGGAACCATAAGTACTGGTAACTCTCCTTCTATAACTAATGTTCTTCTGGTAGATGGATTAGCTCATAACTTATTGTCCATAAGTCAATTAAGTGACAATGGTTATGACATAATCTTTGATCAAAAGTCTTGTAAGGCTGTAAGTCAGAAGGATGGCTCAATCCTATTCAGAGGAAAGAGAAAGAACAACATTTACAAGATTGATCTTCAGGATCTTAAGAATCAGAAGGTAACTTGTCTTATGTCTGTTAGCGAAGAGCAATGGGTCTGGCACAGAAGATTAGGCCATGCTAGTTTGAGAAAGATTTCTCAGATTAACATACTAAATCTGGTCAGAGGACTCCCTAATCTGAAATATAAATCAGATGCTCTTTGCGAAGCATGTCAGAAAGGGAAGTTTTCCGAACCTGCATTCAAGTCTAAGAATGTTGTCTCTTCCTCTAGGCCGCTAGAACTTCTGCACATTGATCTGTTTGGCCCAGTCAAAACAGCATCTGTCAGAGGGAAGAAATATGGATAGTCATCGTAGATGATTATAGTCGATGGACATGGGTAAAGTTCTTGAAACACAAGGATGAGTCTCATTCAGTGTTCTTTGAATTCTGCACTCAGATCCAACCTGAGAAAGAGTGTAAAATCATAAAGGTCAGAAGTGATCATGGTGGCGAATTTGAGAACGGACTCTTTGAGGTTTACTTCAAAGAAAATGGTATTGCCCATGATTTCTCTTGCCCTAGAACTCCACAAAAAAATGGAGTTGTAGAGCGAAAGAATAGGACTCTACAAGAAATGGCCAGAACCATGATCAACGAAACCAATATGGCTAAGCATTTCTGGGCAGAAGCAATAAACACTGCATGTTATATTCAGAATAGAATCTCTATTAGACCTATTCTTAATAATACTCCTTATGAATAATTCCTTTAAATATTCGTTTTATATTTATTGTTTATGGATCAATATAATTATAGATTTAATGTACAGCGCAGGTGGCCAGAGTGCATAGTGTGAGACCCATGAGGAATGGGTTCGATCCCTGTTGCCTCACCATTTATTTTGATAAGTATTTTAATCTTTTCTTGTCCTATGATCCAGCTCATTCTTCCCTTCGTACGCCCATGGTGTATCTTCAGTCATCACCATCAGATTCAACACAAGCTCAGATCTAACGCCCAAAAACGCTGCCTCATGGTGTACCATCAAGGATGAGCCACACAGGATTAATGCCCAGGTTCTTTTAATCCCTTTATTATCTTTTTGTTTTTTAATATTATTTATATAGTTATTTAATTAAACTTAATATATTTTTATATATATAATTTTGATTTAAAAATTGGATTAATATATTTAATATTAGGATTTATTTATTAATCGTTTTGATCGAATTAATCGATCGCGATGATTAATAATCGATTATTTAATTGATTAAATAATATAATCCAAATAGGTTTATTTACTAAAGGGTTTTGACCGATTCAATTGGTTACGATGATTAGTAATCTTCATAAATTTGTTATTTGTTTTAATCAAACCTATTGATTACGATAATTAACGATAATTAAAATTCTTCATTAATTTATTAATCGTTTTAATCAAACTAATTAGTTGCGATGGTTAATAATAAAATAATTCAATTCCCAAAACAATTCAAATAATCTATTAAAACACATTTATTTGCTAATGGTGATAATCGAATCAATCGATTAGAATAATTAGCAATTCTTTTAAATTGTTAATTATGCTGATCAAACCTATTGATCATCGCGATTAATGAAACATATTATAATTAGGGTTGTACGCCATATTAAAATACAATTTCTTTTATAAAATTACAAACTACGAATTTCAAAACTGTGATAAGGTAATTCAAAATACCTTACAAACTACGAATTTCAAAACTGCGATAAGGTAATTCAAAATACCTTCACACATTCATACTAATTCTAAGGCGTACAACCCTTCCCGAACTACGTAGACTCTGATCCTCCATAAGGAGGTACGTAGGCACTTGGATAACCAAGGCGAGTCCCCTTCCCCAAAATTCTAATTAGGTTCGAATTTTACCATTCACCCTTGAAAGAATAAACCCTGCCTTAGCATTTTTAGCCACAAACCTTTGCCTTAAACTTAAAACCTTATGAAAGGGTTAAGGGTCCCTAACACCTTCCCTTGACCTGAATATAACAACTTACATAGAATTCTCTATAACTTCGTAGGGTTTCCTATTCACCCTGGTAGAATAGGTGGCGACTCTAAAATTCTTAAATTTTTAGGGCAGGTTGCTACATCAGCTTAATAGTATGTTAAATGGATGAGTCTAAGCAAGATGGTGTGGAGTTGTCTATGTTGTTGGCAATCTTAAATGTGCATGAGAAGAGAACAATTGAGGAATTGCCAGTAGTTTGTGATTTTGCGGAAGTATTTCCTAAGGATGTAAGTGATTTACCGCCGGAACGTGAGGTTGATTTTCCGATTGATTTAGTTTCTGGAACTAGTCCTGTATCAATGGATCCATATAGGATGTCTGCTTCTGAGTTGAAAGAGTTGAAGAGTCAACTTGAGGATTTGTTGGAGAAGAAGTTTATTCGTCCTAGTGTATCGCCGTGGGGTGCACCTGTTCTGTTGGTTAAGAAGAAGGAAGGTTTTATGAGGCTTTGTGTTGATTATAGACAATTGAACAAAGTGACGATTAAGGACAGGTATCCACTTTCGAGGATTGATGATTTGATGGATCAGTTGGTTTGGGCTTGTGCGTTTAGTAAGATTGATTTGAGATCTAAGTATCATCAGATTCATGTGAAGGCGGAGGATATTCAGAAGACTGCTTTTAGAACAAGGTATGGTCACTATGAGTATTCTGTTATGCCGTTTGGTGTGACTAATGCACCTGGTGTATTTGTGGAGTATATGAGTAGGATTTTTCACGATTATCTGGATAAATTTGTGGTTGTGTTCATCGATGATATTTTGATCTATTCTAAGAGTGAAGATGATCATGCTGAGCATCTAAGGATTGTGTTATCGGTGTTGAAAGAGAAGAAGTTGTTTGCTAAGCTTTCTAAGTGTGAATTTTGGTTGAGTGAAGTTAGTTTCCTTGGCCATGTGATCTCTAGTGGAGGTATTTCTGTTGATCCGTCGAAGATTGAGGCTGTATCTCAATGGGAAGCTCCTAAGTTGTTTCAGATATTAGAAGTTTTCTTGGTTTGACTGGTTATTATAGGAAGTTCATTGAGGGATTTTCTAAGTTATTTTTGTCTTTGACGTTATTGACTAGGAAAGGACAAGCTTTTATTCGGACTTTGCAATG
Source organism: Vicia villosa (assembly GCF_029867415.1). Taxonomy (NCBI): domain Eukaryota; kingdom Viridiplantae; phylum Streptophyta; class Magnoliopsida; order Fabales; family Fabaceae; genus Vicia; species Vicia villosa. The sequence goes on along the minus strand of NC_081185.1, from coordinate 33,680,694 downwards.
TGAAGCGAATTTTCAAGAGCTTAAGAGAAGGTTGACTACGACTCCTATTTTGATTTTGCCGGATCCGTTAGAACCATTTGTTGTGATTTGTGATGCTTCTTTGTTGGTTTTGGGAGGTGTTTTAATGCAAAAAGGGCAAGTGGTAGATTATGCTTCAAGGCAACTTAAAGTTCATGAGAGGAATTATCCGACGCATGATTTAGAGTTGGCCGCCGTTGTGTTTGTGTTGAAACTTTGGAGGCATTATTTGTTCGGATCGAGATTTGATGTGTATAGTGATCACAAGAGTTTGAAGTATTTATTTGATCAGAAAGAGTTGAATATGAGGCAACGAAGATGGTTGAAATTCTTGAAAGATTATGATTTTAGTTTGAACTACCATCCTGGAAAAGCGAATATTGTAGCCGATGCATTGAGAAGGAAATCATTGCATATGTCTATGTTGATGATTCAAGAATTGGAATTGTTGGAAAAATTTAGAGATTTGACTTTGGTTTGTGAAGCGACGAATACATGTGTTAAGCTTGGTATGTTGAAGCTTACAAGTGGTATTCTTGATGAGATTAGAGAAGGTCAGAAGTCGGATTTGAGATTGGTTGACATTATGACATGGATTAACCAAGGTAAGGGTGGTGATTTTTGGATTGACGAGAATGGTGTTATCAGATGTCGTGATCGAGTTTGTATTCCGGATGTTATGGATGTGAGAAAAATGATTCTCGAGGAAGGGCATAGAAGTGGTTTGAGTTTTCACCCCGGTGCTACTAAAATGTATCAAGATTTGAGGAAAATTTTTTGGTGGCAAGGTATGAAGAAGGATATAGCGGATTTTGTTTATTCATGTTTGACTTGTCAAAAGTCAAAGATTGAACATCAAAAACCGTCTAGTTTAGTGCAACCATTATCTATTCCCGAGTGGAAGTGGGATCGTATTTCTACGGATTTTGTTTCGGGTTTGCCGAGAACATCGAGTAATTGTGAGGCGATTTGGGTCATTGTGGATAGATGGACAAATGTGCTCATTTTATTCCGATGAGGATGGATTATTCGATGAAGAGACTTGCGAAGCTATACATCGAGAAGATTGTGTGTTTGCATGGTATTCTGTCGAGTATTGTTTCAGATAGAGATCCAAGGTTTACTTTTAGATTTTGGGAAGGTTTGCAAAGTGCTTTGGGTACGAAGTTGCGGTTGAGTTCGGCGTATCATCCGCAAACTGATGGTCAATCGAAGAGGACGATTCAGTCGCTTGAAGATCTTTTGAGGTCTCGTGTTTTGGGACAAGGAGGAAATTAGGATAGTTTCTTACCTTTGGTTGATTTTACGTATAACAACAATTTTCTTTCTAGTATTGGAATGGCACCTTTTGAAGCTCTTTATGGTAGAGGGTGTATAACTCCTTTGTGTTGGTATGAATCGGGAGAGAGTGTTGTGGTTGGACCTGAGTTAATTCAAGAGACTACGGATAAGATTAAGATGATTCAAGAGAAGATGAAGGCTTCTTAGAGTCGTCAAAAGAGTTATCATGATAAGAGGAGGAAGGCTCTTTAGTTTGAGAAGGATGAACATGTGTTTCTTCGAGTTACACCAATAATGGGTGTTGGTAGAGCTTTGAAGTTGCATAAGTTGACGCCGCGTTTCATTGGTCCTTATCGGATTTTGGAGAGAGCAGGTGAAGTGGCATATCGGATTGCATTGCCATCATCTCTTTCTAATATTCATGATGTGTTCCATGTGTCTCAATTGAGGAGGTACATTGCCATCGTATGTTGTTCAATTAGATGATGTTCAAGTGAGAGATAATTTGATGGTTGATACATCACCCATGCGAATTGAAGATCGAGAAGTGAAGAAGCTTCGTGGTAAGGAAAATGCTTTGGTGAAAGTGATATGGGGTGGAGTGGCCGATGACAATATCACTTGGGAACTAGAGGATAAGATGAAGGAATTGTATCCGGAGTTGTTCGTTTGAGGTAATTTTCGAGGACGAAAATCTTTTAGTGGAGGAGAGTTGTAACATCCTAATTTTATTAGATATTTATTTAATTAGCTTATTGGGTATTTTATTAATTATTTATTTTAATTAATTATTATGTGGTATAATGATTAATTGAATATTTAATTATATGTGTATTTGTGTCATTTGGTTAATAGAGCTATTAATGAAATAATAAGTTGATGGGCCTAATTTAGTTAGAAAGAATAGATTGTGGGTTAAGACCATTTATGTGAGAAAGATAGTAAGAGAGAAATTAGGTTAGTTCTCATAACATTCATTTTGGAGAAAGAGGCTAGAGAGAAGAGAAGAGAAAGAAGAGAAGAGGATTGTGAGATTCTTGAAGATTGGAGGAGTTTGAATAGAGGTAAGGGTTAGAATCTAAGTTCTTATAGGTTTATATGATTGGGTAATGTTGTGTATGCTTTCTATTCTTTCAATTTCATGGATATGGAAAATGTTAGGGTTTGGTAGATTTCATGAGATTTTGTGATTTGTTCATGTTGAATGTGTTGTATGAATGACCCATGGATAGAAACATGTTTAGGAACCTTACATGTGTGCTAAATTGCTTTCAATTGATGTATAAATTGTATGAGGGTTAGTGGTTGTTGTATGGGGAGATTAGGGGAGGAAAATGGTGATTTTTGGGTTTTTACGCAGCACAGGTCGACCTATACAGCAGGCAGGGTCGGCCTGAGCAAACCCGCAGGCAACATCCAATTTTTGACAGATTTTGTAAAGACCATAACTTTTGATCCGTAACTCCGTTTTATGCGTCGTTCGAAGCGTTAGGAAGCTAATGAGATTATTAAAATAGACCTATATTATAGATAATTGTTTAAATTTTAAAAAAGCTATACAGTAAAATGTACATGTTATAAACTTAATTTTACTCAATCGAATTTGATATTCATTTTATTAATTATATTAGATTTAAATATTTATATTTTTTTAATATGCAATATTTTTTATATTCTTTTTTTAACTAATAATTAGGTCTATTTTAATAATAAAATTCATAAATAGACCTTTTAATCCTATTATCTCTAACCTATTATTAATTAAAAGTTGATAGGCTATTTAAATATAATAAATTATCAATTTAATTTATAAATTATTATCATCTTCCAATTCGATATTCTAAATAAATATATTAATTAATTTTTACACTATATTTAATCCACAAAACAAATCATTCGGTTTCTTTATAAAATAAGAGACTGAATTATAATTCATAGACTATTTGCTGAATAATAAATAATTTAAGAATTACTATCATAGTTTTACAATTCAAAGACTAAATTGTAATGAGAATAATAGGGTTAATGCTTAATGATGATTGGTTGGTTAATGATGATTGATGCTGAATTTGGTAGGGAGAATCATAGTTCGATTTCCGCAACGACGATCGAGAATGATTGAAACCACTTGATGTCAGAGCTGATTCCGAATCAGATTATACCGGTAGTGATAAAAAAATAATAGGGTTAAGAATCTAATGGTCTATTTAATTTAAATCATATCGTAGTTACCCCGGGATCGAACCCGGATACTAGCCGGTTCCGTCCCTTTTTTGGAGAAAGCTCATTTACCAACTAAGCCAACCTTTTGAGGTTATTTTAATGATTGACTTTCTTTTGGGTACAATTATCAGTTTTTACTATGTACAATTATGGATTATGATGTGATAATATTATTGGAAGGGGGACAAGCGTGTCACAAGGATTGGATTTTGATAGTGAATCTGTTTGCACCCGATTAGTATCAGAGAAGACGAGAAAGGCATGTAGAGCAATAAATGAATAAATTCAAACAAAAAACCAATAAGTGTATAGAAATTACACGAGAAAAGTGCACGATGGGTCCCTCCCTTGGTTCTCACTTTTCCAACTTCCGTGTGAACCCGGCAGCGTATGTACAAACAACAATTTGCCATGTGTTGCAATTATTTTCCTGCTCACTCTTCAATTATTTACCTAAGATTTGATTATATAGTACTTTTTAATTATTTTTAAAAAAAAAAATAGACTAAAGAGAAAGTTTTACTCCAGTAACCACATTTTCCAATTTTAATTTCAAACTAACTATCTACCCTCATTACTTGCAATCTATCTATATTTTAAACAAAAAAATCAAGCTCGTACAAAAAAAATTAAAAAGTTGGAAGGGGACACCAATAAAAATGAAGTTTGCATACAATATTGTAAGGAAGTGGGGAAGAGCTCATGAATCCTTCCTTTGTTGTTGGAACATCATTTAAATGAGGCACCATCTCTTCTCGTTCGGTAAGAAAATCTTGAACTTAAAACTCATAGTTTAAGCTATCGTTTGTGAAATTCTGGTATGACAGACTCAGGATGTCATTCACGATGTCAAGACATCTGATCTGTTATTAACTTGGCAAAGACAGAACAGAAAGATTCCCAATTTTTAATTACCCCTAAGAAGGAGTCCATGAGTACTGGGATGTTATAACATTCAAGACTGAACAGACAATACAATGCAGAAGATAAATAACACGGTGAATTGTTAACCCAGTTCGGTTTAACTACCTACTCTGGGGGCTACCAAACCAGGAAGAAGATTTCACTATCAGTAGTACTATTTTATGTAAACAACCTCTGGTTTACAGATAAACAACCTCTGGTTTACCTAGTCACTACCTAATGCAACCTTTATCTTAGAACTCCATCTAAGACAAGAGAACCTCTGCTCACTCCCTAGTGATACCTAACTGTTACAACCTTGCAACAGCTATTTAAACAATTAACAATGAACACTAACTTGATATTGCTTCACAACTTCAATCAAGAACAAAATACTCGACTCTTACCTACAGGTTTCGAGTGAGAACAATAACTTCTCTTACCTACAGGTTTCGAGAAGGACATGGAAGCCATCCCACAACCTGGGTGGTCTACCTATACAAACCCTAATGACTACATCTTTTCAATACACAGTTTGCTCTCCTAAAACTAAGTTACAAAGGTTTCTATTTATAACCTATTCCCAATTGGACTTGGGCTTACAAATCGCAGCACTATTGACTATTACAAATCTTCAGATATCTTCTGCTAAAAGAAAGGTCTTCAATCACAAGTTTCCTAATTTATCTCCTAAATTAGAAACTGCTGAATCTTCAATATTCTGATTTGATTCTTCAATATTCTGACTTGATTTTATTGACCTTTAAATCTGTGCCACATTGGATTACATAATATTCATAAAATATTCTGTATCTGTTGAGAATAAAACTAAATCTTCATTCCAGTTCTGTAGGCGCGATGTCATGAGTTGATGTCATGACATTCCATATAACATCTTGCTTGTTCCTGCTTTGTTCTTTTATATTTGCAAGACTTATACATTGTATTATATTTTGCTGCTATTATATTTTAGCCAAACATAGATGCCAATCAGCCAATAAAAACATCAATAATCTCCCCCCTTTGGCATATTTTGGCTAAAACTATACATACATGAAAATGCAGCAAAACATAAATGCTTCAACTTTCAAGACAACAAAAGGAAGAACAGATTTTTACATTCTCAGAATTGGGCTCTTCTGTTATTCAGGTCTTGAACTACATCATAACATCTTTAGGTCCATACTGTGTCTACAAAATCATTTGTTTCTTTTGATAGTAGTGGACTTCAGATGATATTTTGGATAACTCTCCCCCTTTTAGCCATAATATGACAAAGAAGATCAATGTCATGACACCCCGTTGAACATCACCACCAACTTCCTCGGTGAAGTACACACACTGTGGTGTACATGAGGAAGAAGATAGGGGAGGAATCCCTTACTTCCTGTAACTCAAAACACACATCACAATTGTGTTCATAACTCAGATCACAAATCACAAAATTCTTTAGTAGGCCTAACCATACAAGAAACGAACACTTTTTGGTGGTCTCACACAAGAATTCATGACAGAAACACACAGTATCCCCAGCCCTCTTTTCTCTTCTTCTGAATAGAAATTGGTGTAGCAACCCATGACAGTACCAAACCCAGACACAAGTTGTTTTTTCATCTTTTTCCCCCAAGTTGTTTCTATGAGCAAATGAACTCCTTTTTAGTTAATTTTTTGCACACTTCTTGTTTATGTGGTATGTTTTGTGAATATATTTTAGAAATCCAAAAATATTTATTATTTTATCATTTAAAAATTAAATCAAAAAAATAGGTTTTATATGCTAAAATTATAAATAAAAAAATCATTTTCCTTTTAATATTTTCTTTAAATAAATTGTTAATATTTTTATGAGAATATTTCTAGGGTTAGGTCAATGTCCCTTTGATTATATCATGAATCCTTAGACCAATTCTCTTTTAGAATTTGGTATTTTAATCATTAAAAAATCATTTAGGTTTAGGTGTTTATTTCAAAACCCTAATTTCAACCCTAATTCGAAACCCTAGGTTTAAAACCCTAATCTAAAAACAAACATGTTGATCTTTTCTTATCCATGAACTTGTTATTTTGTGCATCTACTTGTTGATTTTTATCCTTGTGTTTTATACTTATTATCCATTGTATTATCATTTGTATATACATTGTTTATCTAACGCACATGCATGAGTTTCACATTCCTCATCCATCATTCATTCATATATGAATCCATCCAAAGGTATAAACATCCTTGCTTATTATCATTCATGATTATTATTACTTACATGTTTGTCATTTGTGACACATGTTATCACACACACACACACTTGAGGTATCCATTAATTGTTTACTTAAGTTGTTTGTTGAAAATCCAAAGGAATGAGAATGGTATTGACTAAAGTTGTTAAGGTACTAAAACTCTTTTCCAATCTCTTTTATTTTTGTTTTAAAGTATTGTTAAAGCTTTTCACTTGTTTTATGGTTTTGTATTGTTAAAGCTTAACCAAACTCTTTTGTTTTTAAACCTTGGTACTAAGAGGAGAATTATTCCCGGTGAAACTACTCTTAGTCCATTGACCTTGTATTTTAAAGCTTGGTCCCTTTTATTTTGGTTTTGTATTGTTAAAGCTTAACCACCCATTTTGTTTTGAAACCTTGGTACTAAGAGGAGACTTATTCCCAGTGAAACTACTCTTAGTCCATTGACCTTGTATTTTAAAGCTTGGTCCCTTTTTATTAAAATTTGTTAAGTATTGTTAAAGCTTAACCTTTTAATTGTTAAGTATTGTTAAAGCTTAACACCCAAAAAAAATTTGGCCACTTTGGCCCCCCTTTTATTTTTCCTTTTAAGAGGAACTATAAAAGCTCTGACTTCCCTATTGTTAAAGGGGTATGTAGGCCTAAGATGCGATGTTTTATTGAGCTCACTTTCAAAAACTTCTTTTCCCATCCCCACCCCCTATTTTAATAATTTCACATATGCTTTTTCAAAGATGTACAAACCAAAAAACAATAATATTTTCAAAGAGGTTCCCATGGAGTACCATGGATATGAGGGGTGCTTAAAACCTTCCCCTTGTATAACAAACCCCCTTACCCAAATCTCTAATAAGTTTATTAGTTTTGATTTTAAAAAATTCTTTGGGTTTTATTCGCTCTTTCTCCCATTCCTTTTTGGAAACAATAAAGCGTGATGGCAACTCTGTTAAAAACAAATGAGCTAAGTCTATTCAATGGATTTAGTCTCACCAATTTCACCGTTACACATCTATTGTGTCATATTTCTACCACTTAGGCCCAATTCATAATATTCCTCTAATTACTAAATTAAGCCAAATAACACAAACACACACATAATAATTAAATACTTAAATAATTATTATATCACATAATAACTAAATAAATAAGTAATTATAAAAAAAACCAATTAATACCAACTCGCAATTGAAATTCTCCGACTAATCCGACCATAAACTTAACTGCTCAAATCAACACGTTAATCCAATCACGTCTTTAAAATAATACCGATAAGTCCCGACTTCAACTAATTCCAACAAATTAATCCTTGATCAATTTAATTAAATAATTAATTAAATTCGGGGCGTTACAAATCCTCTGTTTGAATATCAAGCTGCCTGTTCCCAGAATGGAAGTCAAGGAGATGCTAGAGATATTGAAGATGTCAAAGAGCAGTATCAAACTTTGGAAAAGCGCCTGAGAGCCATGGAAGGAAACGACTACTTTGGGGTTGCTTCTCAGAATATGTGTTTGGTTTCTGATGTTGTCATGCCTGCAAAATTCAAGACCCCTGAGTTTGAGAAGTACAAAGGAAACACTTTCCCCATAAGCCATTTAATCATGTACTATCGCAAGATGGCTGCTTATACCCAAAATGACAAACTGCTCATCCATTGCTTTCAGGATAGTCTGAGTGGAGCTTCGCTAAAATGGTATATAGGACTTGAGAGTAGTCACATTTTTTGCTTCCAAGATCTGACTGATGTTTTCATGAAACAATATAAGTATAAATCTGGACATGGCACCTGACCGCCGACAACTACAGAACATGTCTCAGAAAGAGAAATAGTATTTCAAAGAGTACGCTCAACGCTGGAGAGAGCTAGCTTCTCAGGTGGAGCCACCTTTAGCTGAAAAGAAACTAACTAGCATGTTTATGGATACTGAAACGCCCGGAAATTTATTTATTCGCTTAATTTAGACGTTTGTGGTGTTTATTGAAATTTTCGCGTTTTGGGGTGATTTAGTCGGTATTAGTTTTGGATAGCGGATCGATATTTAATCGGAAATTTTAATATTTTTAGTATTAATAATATTAATGAGGTAATATGTAGCGTTTTGGGAATTTTTCGAGTAATTAAGATTAGACCGTAAAAATGAGCTATTGAGTAATAAGTCGGTATATTAAATAATCAGATTTTGTTTTAATAGAATAAAAAGTGGAATATTATTAGAAATAGTATTTTAATTTTTATTTTGAGTTAATGAGTTTATTGGGCTTATTTTTGATTTAGTAAAGAATAGAGAAGGGGGGTGTTAATTACTAAGCCCAATATTTTGATAAAATTAGGTTTTTAGTGTTAGTAAGAGGAAGAGGAGTGGAGAGAAAACCAGAAAAATAGAAGGCATTTGGAGGAGGCTAGGTCTTGAAGAGGAGAGCAAGCTTAGAGAAATCTGAATCCAAGTGCTAGGGTTGTAGAGTTTTCTTCAATCCAAACAAGGTAAGGGTGGGGTTTTTCTTCATATAATGGGACTTATGAGAAATTGTGTGTTAGAGATTGGGGACTTGGGTTTTGTTCTACAATGTTAAATTTGTTGTGTGTGTTCTGATAATATCATGTTGCCATATGAGAGAGTGGGTATTCCATTTTCCTTTCCTTCTTCCTTTTATCATGCGTGTGTGTCTGGGTAGTAGGCTAGAGTTTTGTGTTCTTTTTCTTTTTACTAGTAGTGGTGTTGTATTATATATATACATATATTTGTTTAGTGGAATTAAGCTAATAAGCTACTAAATAGAATTAATAGAGAGGTAGTATTATATTAGCTTAATTGAAAGTAGTAGTATACTAGGTGAATAGATTAATATATTAATAGGTATTAGTTGAATAGCAATTTTAGCATGAAATAGAAGAAAAAGAAAATGTTGACAGAAATTAGTATTTTGATGACCATAAAAAAAAAAAAAGAAGAGAAATTTAGTAGCAGGAATTGATTATATCAGTAGGCCAATTTAATTTTTTGGTTAACAGAATAGTATTAATTCATATGTTTCAAATAGCCTTTACAGTAGGATAGGATTAATAAAATACAAAACAGTCCCGTTTGATCGAAATAGCCGAATTAAGCGGTATAATTAGTTGTCCGGAATTTAATGAAAATTGACGTGGTAGCTAAGTTTAATTAGTACATTAACGTGGTGGTGTTATTTTGTCGAAATTGTGATATTAACCGGTCGATTAAATTAATAGTTGAATTAATTTTTAGTAAGCCTATCTAATTAGAATAAATTGAACTTAGATTAACTATTCGGTTTAGCAGTAAATTACGGTATCTTGTGAATTTGACCGTGAATGTGATTGTTGTGAATATCTTTATGATTCTTTTGCTAATGGTATCGTCCGTTGATTTGATGAGTTGTCGGAATTGTTCCGTTGTTGTACGAAGTTGTTGTACTATGTGTGAAGTGTATTACCTTTAATAATCGGTGATAATTGTGATATGGGCGTGTGCCTTGTGACGAATATTTTGTGAAGTAAATGATGATGATGATGTTGTGTGATGTTTGGTTCATCGAGTCTCATACATTTGCATATTTATTGTGACGGCCTGGATTGGCAAATTAGTGACGAAGGCTTATGCCTTGTGCCTCTGAATTGGGCAATTGGTGACGGGGGCTGAAGCTCCGATTGGTACCACATGCATATACATGAGTCATGTCCCATATATTTCTATGTGATTCATAGCGTGACGTTTGTGACTTTGTCGTGATTTGTATTTTTGTGACTTATTAAATGATGAGATTATGTGAAGATGTGACTTTGTGACTTAATGATAGAATGACTATATTAATACTTGTGAATATGATTAAACGAATATGTCTAATTTCTAATATATAATTTATCATGCGCTCGATTATATGAATTGATATCTCACCCTTTCTTTGTTTCGCCGTTGCCTTTATATTGGTAACGTGCAGGTGATTCGCATTGAGAGGAGGTTAGCCGAGTTGGTCTTGAGTCATTGTCGCTCTGATACGTAGCACTCGGGGGGACGAACGCGTTAATTTACTTGCTATTGATTTATTATGTTTTGGCAAATACTTGAGTTGTTTATTTGAGATTGCCACTTTAATTGTGTTAATTGTTGAATTAAGATGTTATGAAATCTTTGAACTAATTGTTGAGTTTCCGTTGCACTTCTATGGAAGTTGTTTTATGTTAAAGACTATCATTTGATGTTGTCGGTTCTTCCATACTTCTATGAATGCTATGTATCCGCTTTATGCGACGAGGTGATTTGTCTTTGAGAATGAATATGTGATACCTCAATTGCTTATTTTGTGAATTTTTATACTCTGATTTTATTTAAATTTCGTGGGTAGAATTGGGGTGTTACAGATACTCCCTCACCGTTCTTCTAGGAGAAGATGATCGGCAGTGTATCTTCCAACTTCACGGACCTGGTTACCATTGGTCAGAGACTCGAAGAAGGAATCAAGAATGGGAAAGTTAATCATGTTGCAGAATCCTCTAATGGAGCAAAGAAAACATATGGAAACTTCCAGAAGAAGAAAGAGAATGAGACTAATGTTGTGTCGGATGACAGAAGAAGATCTCGTCGTAGACCTCAGAATGGTGATCAACCTTATGCAGCTGCTGTCGCTCCTATGCAAGTTCAAGCTCCTCAACCTCAAGCTGCTAATCAGAATCAGAATCCTGATAGGACTCACTTTGATCCTATTCTTATTTCTTACACTGAATTATATCCCGCGTTGGTCCGAAAAGGATTAATCACAACAAGAGCCATGCCTCCTCCTCGAAAGGAACTGGGAGTTTTGAGCGGCCATTTTTTCAATGGAGATCTCCTAATCCGCTTTCCTCGACCCTTGTTGTTGAAATTGTTGTCAAGGTTGCTGATATGGTTGTTGATACAGTTGTTGTTGTGGTGGCCGATACTGTTGTTGTTGTGGTTGGTTTTGATAAGGAATAGGCCCCTGTTTTTAAACATTCCCTTATTGATCTTTCTAGGAGAAATTTGGATAATTTTCCACCCCGGGTTATAAGTGTTGGAGTCGGGATTTTTCTGCTTCACAAAGTTTATTTCCTCCACCTTTTGTGTAGTTACAACACAATGCATTGAAAAATGAGGTCATCCACAAATTTCATAGTTTACCACTTAGATAGGTTGAGCTGGTTGAACCTGTGCCACAATTTGAGTATCAAGAGCCATGTTTTGAGTCTTCTTTCGAATTCAGCTGCAATTTGGTCTTCCATTTTCACAACTTGATTTTTCAGCTTCAAATCAACTATCCCTTTAGGCTGACTAACAATGCGGTCATATAATTCTAAATGCTCATTTGTTGCAATGGCTTCTATGATCTTCTTAAGACCAGTGACTGTTGCAAAATTAGTTGAACCACCGGCAGCTGTGTCGATGAGTTGCTTAGTCTTCATTTTAAGATCATTCACAAAATTTTGCATTTGTTCTATTCCATCCATTTTGTGAGTAGGACATGCAACTAATAGTCGTTTAAACCTCTTATAAGCATTTCCAAGTGATTCTCCTTCCTTTTGTTTGAAATTAACTATGTCATATCTCTTGTTGATGTACACAGAAGCAGGAAAATACTTATTAAGAAAGATTGTCTCCATTTGTTGCCATGTTGTAATGCTCCCAGCAGGTAAAGAGTAGAACCACTCTTCAACATCTTCTGACAAGGTAAAAGGAAACATTACCAACTTTTTAGCTTCTTCAGAATGCCTCTCAATTTTCAACGACGTGGTCATAGTGAGAAATTTATGTAAATGCTTATTTGCATCTTCATTAATTTTCCCAAAGAACGGTCTTCGTTTGAGCTGTCGTATCGTTGAGGGGTGTAAATAAAAATGAGCAACATCAACTGGTTGATTTACTATTATCAACTGTTCAGTTAGAGCGTTAACTCCTTCATAGTCACCCAAAAGTCTTTCCACGGGAGGTGGTGGAGCTGCCATAGTTTCAGACTCGAAATCTGGTTGTTCCGAATAAATAAAAACAATTTCCTCTTGTTTCAACTCAGAAACTATCAGTGTTTCTCCTGTCGCTTTCCATCTTTCTTGTCTAGCTTTTCGGCATCTAGCTCGAAATGATTGTTTTGGTTCTGCGTCAAAAAGAAATTTACCTAAGGCCTTACCTCGCATGCAAAGATTAGACAACTATTTCGTAACAAGTAAATACAATAGCAAAAAATAAAATTTTAATCGCAGAGCAACAAAATTTCAATTGAATTACTATTCAACTTATATTTTGGCAGTCCCTAGCAACGGCGCCAAAAACTTTATTAGAAAATTAGAAAGTGTACTATTTTCACCGATGTAGTAATAATAGGGGTTAATCCCAAGTATCGATCTCGAGGACTGCGTAGGAAATATAAGCTATATAATTATTCAATTGAAAAAAATATCATGGGGGTTTTGTTGTTTGATAAGAATTAGAATGAAACTGTAACATATTAAAGTAAGTGTAAGATTAGGGTTTGAAAGATATGAGAAAGCATTCTAGGGTTAGGTGTGTGAATTGCATTGTGAAAATCTTTCATCCATGTTTTATGACATATTGTTCGAATGAACCGATACTGAATCTCAAGATTTGTTTTCCTTAATTCCTTAACGGAAAACCTTTGATATTAATCCTTAATCCTAATTCCTTAGCTATTAATGGTGATATCAAGCTATTTGAATTGTTTACCAAGAATTTAACGGTTACTAAGGTTAAATCCTCATTCCTAAGCGCTTTCACCGTAGTATTATTGTACAAACAATGTTAAGGTGGTTTGTCTTACCTAAACCTTAACCGTAAATCAAGAACTATTGGTCTGATAGAAAAAGCGTTAAGATCTTTGCACAGTAAATTAGACTCATAAAAACATCAATAGCATAAAAACAATGGAAATTAGGTTCATAACATTTGCAATTTAGGGTCACCCCCTAGCATTGGTGGGTTTAGCTACTCATAGTATTCAAAAGGATTACAAAATAAAGAGTAGATATTACAAAGGTTATCGATTCCGTTGATCTTCAATTGTGTTTTCCCTTGAAGATCGTTGTTCTTCGAAACCCTTGCTAGTTCTCCTCTCTTTTGTAATTCTCTAGTATGATCCAAGATGTCAAATGCTTTCAAACTAGGTCTAAATAGCCTCATGTCACTAATCAGTAGTGCGGAAAGTCCAAAGTACCCTTAATGAGCCAAGGCATTGAAGAGTTGGAAAATATGTTTTTCTTCACGCATTTGCCAACACGGGCGGTGTCAGGAAACACGGGCACCAGTGTTGGCCCACTGGCTTCACTATTTATTTTCCTTGCTTCAGGCCTACTGACACGGGCCGTGTCAGGTGACACAGGCCGTGTCAGGTGACACGGGCACTTGTGTCATCCCTCTGTCTTTCATTCTCTTGTACCTTTCAGCGTTCTTTCTGACACGGGCTGTGTCAGATGAAACGGGCACCCGTATCAGACTTTTAGTGAGAAATCTCACTTTTCGCTTCAACAGAGTGACCTTCGGTTTCGCACCAGTCTCTTGGACTTATTCGCTTGCACCTGAAACACAAACACTACCAAACCAAGCATAAAAAACACCCTAATTGACATGAAATTCAAAGCAGCGCAGTGCAAAACAACCAAAATCAAAAACTGAAACAATCTACAAAAAATGATAAAAGATAAGACATTGTGTTACCAGAATGATATATTTTTGCCGAATGATTGATGAAAACCAAGTAAAAATGGTGACCGATCAAGTCACCATCCCACAAGGGAGATGGAAAGTGTTGTCGGAAGCATCCCAAAAATACAATGAAGCCACTAACATATTCTGGATGTACTCTAAATTGGACTTCGATAGTTGAATCAAGTCATAGATTCCTAAATCTTTCCACAATTGAGGCTTCTTCGCCTCAACTTTGTTTAACCAAGCATAATAAGGTTCGGTATCCTTACCTAAGGGTATAGATCAAAACACTTTAAGAGTGTTGGTCATATAGTCTAAAATTATGGATTCATATACAATCGAAGCATCGGTCAAAGACTTTGCTTGATCTTGTTAGGTTTTAGAGGGTACAAAAATTACAGGTTCCCTTTATCATCTAATTTTTTATTACTGGCATCAGCATCAGGGTCAGGAATATGACCCATAAAAGCATACATTTCCCTAGAAATTGTTGAAGGTATTAGTACCTTGGAAGCGTATATTTTTCATTTTCTCCTCAAGAAGAGGACGCTCTGGAACAAATTCCTGATTTCCCACCAATGCTAGACAAGGTATTTTTAGAATTTATTGAGTAATCTCTTGTTGTTGCTGCTTCTGTGCTTTTGATTCTTTGGGTGCCGTTGTTAAGAGATTCTGAAAAGGATTGAAGTTTTGGTTTGTTGAAGAAGAAGAAGAAGAAGAAAGTAAGCTTTGATTGCAAAAAACACAGAGAGAATTTGGGAAAAGTGTTACAGTGAGAAGATTGTGTTATTTATAAAAGGAGAAAGCCACCGTTTACACTTCTCCAAGTTTAAATGTTTGAAGTTAGTGGAGCATGTGGAAGTCCATGAGAGGCTGTGGAGACGGATGCACAAATTACCATCTTACTCTAGATAATAGGAGTAACCATTAAGCAGGGTCGTGCACGTCTCGATGAGACGTTTGGAAGACATGGTCATTATGACCATGACGTCATAGGTGAAAGGACATTGAAAGGTTCATACGTAGAAATTGGAAATTCGGAAGAGATGCCCATTTCTCCAAGGATTTTGAAAAATATATTTATTGGGGGCAATTTGTTAGATGGGAATTTTGACGGGTAAAGTGAGAAGAAGATTATTGAAGAAAAAGTTATTTCGAAGGATGATGCAAATTCAAACTTACAAAGATCATTCGAAATATCAAGTGTTTGACAGGTTTTTATCTTGTCAAGGCTATCGAAAGAAATATCATTGAAACCAAGATAAAGACTTAGAATATTTTGGAGCTTTCGAGAAGAATTGCTTCGACGGTCACATTGGTTAAGTTTGGCGCCTCGAAAAGAAGAAGATTCAAATTCAAATGATTAATCTTATCCAAAAAGTATGCGTGGAGGCCTATGAGATCGAGAAGCATTTAAATGGAGAATGTGACATTCTGTTAGAAAAGACTGCTAGGGTCAAATTAGTATAAGGGCTCGTTTGTTTTGGCTTTTTAAAAAAAAATGATTTTTACAATGTTACATAATTTTGTGTAAAAATGAAAATTTGATTTGAATAGTTATTCTTAAAATGTTATTTTAGGTATTTCATCTTTCTATTGAAATTTTATTTAGATATCAAAATTTCAAAAAATCACTTAATTTTGAAGATATTTCAAATAGATTTTCATAAAAATCAATTTTAAAACATCACTTTTTGAAAAAATTGCGATTTTGGATATATTTTTTATGTCAAAAGTAATGTTTCAATTTAGAAAAAACGAATATAAAAAAACTTGTAATATTTTAAAAAATGATTTTGTAAAATCTATTTTAAAAAATACAAAGAAAAAATCCATTTTTTAAAGCTGAAACAAACTGGCCCTATATAAGAAGAATCTTAGCATTAGATTTTAGTGTGTTCATATCTGTACAAATATTCAAAGTACCAACATATATCGAGAAACGAGTGTTGAGAAATGTACGCATGATTCACGACCATTTAATTCAATTAACAGTTTTTTCCTTTTACTTCATCAAAGTCTTTTAAATTCTCTTTACCTTTCGAAGTCAAAGTCTTTACGTTTCTGCATTTACTTTATCCTTTTAAAAAATTCCTTTTCCTTACAAATTAACTACCATAACAATCAAAAGGATGTGTACCAAACAAACGTCAAAATCTCAAAAACTAGACTATGTCTTAGGATCAATCTAGTCGACCCTTCAAGTAACCAGAACATAGTTGTTTTTGAGAACTAGCGCTTGTTTATATATATATATATATATATATATATATATATATATATATATATATATATATATATATATATATGGGGAGGGATCAAATTACACCCGAAGAGTTACACCACGAGTTACATCGCTCAATAACTTCATTTTGAATATTCTTTTAAAAAAATTAACAATTGGATTGAAACATACTATCATATAGATAATACCTATAAAGTTTAATATTAATCTATAATGAATAGTTAATTTTAACATCATTCTTTGGATATCTTGATGGTATCATAAATCATTATAAATTATTCTCCAATTATATATAAAGGAATAGTTACACAATTTTTTTTGCTAATATACACTTGAATTATATTCTCCAGTTTATTTCAATTTCATATTCTCTTTAGTTTAAAACAAGATGGATGATTGCATAACTTACTTGAAATCCAATGTTTTACTTGAAACAAGATGGTATCAGAAATCCAATGTTTTACATCTACACCGTGTAGAAAAACAACATGGATGATTGCATAACTTACTTGAACTGGAAGATCTTTTACTGATCCTGAAGAATGGAAAGCTAGGGTTCCGATGTCCCCCTTTTAATTATGCTACTCAATTTCTCGCTTTGCACCGTCCTTTTTGTTTTAGCATGGAGTTGGAAGCATTGTTCCCAGAAATAGGTATTTCTTCTATTGATGCGGTTAAGTCAAGCTTTGCTATTTCGCAGGTTTCTGGTGTGCAGGGAGGTGTGTAGAAGAAGTCGTTCGCTCAAGCTCTGAACGGGGTGTGTGTGATATTCCCGTTTCTCAGTTTCCTCTTCCTATTATCAAGGGTGATAGGTTATCGATTACCATTCTGGAGGAGGAGTGTCAGGCATGATTATAGGATTGCAAGAATAATCTCCATGGGAGGATTATATGGCCTAAGGGTTCCACTCCACTTACGGTTTTTGCTCTCCGGGCTAAATTGTCTTTGATTTGGACAAATATCAAAAACTTGGGAGTGTTGTCTCTTGGTAAAGGTTATTATGAGTTCATGTTCTCTAATGCGGAGGATGCTAAATGAGTTAGAGCTGCGGGCAAGCTGAGTCTAAATTCGGGGTCGTTAAAGTTGTTCGCTTGGTCAAGGGATTTTAATTCGTCCTCTCAACACTCCACCTCTGCTCAAGTTTGGGTGATATTTTTCGGTATTTCGCAGGAATATTGGAGGTCACGAATATTCTTTTCTATAGCCAGCAGTATTGGTACCCCAATCTGTATCGATGCCTCTGCTGCCAAATCGAGGGTGGATTGATATTTCGGACACTTTGTATGTGTGCTTATGGATTTGGATCTTGCTTTACATCTTAATTATAATGTTTTGTTCGATAGAGAGAGAGAGGGGTTTGTGTTCTTTGCTAATATTGAATATGAGAATTTTCCGGAATTTTGTAGTCACTGTAGGAAATCGGGTCACGAGGTGAGCTGTTGTAAATTGCTGAACAAGGGTCAGAAGGGTGTTAATGCTGCGAAGGTGGTTAGGATTGATAAAGAGGGGGTCACTGATGTAACTGCTGAGATTGTCCTTGATGTTGCTCTGGTTACCGGTACAGTCTTAGGGCAACAACATAAGTCGGATGCTGCTTTACAGGAAAAGGAAGTTATCCTCAATTTTGTTTCTCAACCCTCGGTTGGATCGAATGAGGCTTCATCTGAGTTCGTTGATGCTACTGGGAAGGATCTTAAGGTAGTATAAGTAGTTTCGGAAAAAGCTTTGGTGGATATGCACTTTCTCAGGAATCCTTGGGCAAATTTGGCAGAAGAAGAGGAGGTGGCAGAAACTGCAGAATTACTCGTAAATGGGAACAAGGGTGCTTCCTCAAATGCTATATCTAAACTTCAAAAGAAGTATAAGCATGTGAATTCGAATTAGAAGTATGGTACTAGGTCCCAAGCAGGCCTTGATAACCTTACCTTATGAAGAACATTTTTTGGAACATTAGGGCTATAGCTAATCACCTTTCTAGATTAGCTTTTAATCGTTTGCTGCGGATTCATAAACCTCATTTTCTTTTCATCACGGAGCCGAAAATAGCGTTAGATAAGTTTCTTTCTAATTGGTTTCATAAGCTTGGTTTCAAGCTCTTTGTTTTGAACAATTCTTCTTTTCCTTCTCTTTTGGTGTTTCTGTAAGTTAGATATTGACCCGTTGTTGCAGGCTTCTTCGGATCAACTCGTGGCTTTTTCTTTTGTTTTGGATGGTAAGGTCTTGGCTTCTACTGCGGTTTATGCATCCAATCATATGAATCATATGAAAGTTTTGTGGGACGAGCTTAGTAATGTTTTTGTGTTGCACTTGCTTCCTTGGTCGATTCTTGGTGGTTTCAATGATATCATTGGTGCCCATGAGCATAGTGTCACTCATGCTCCGGCGAAAGGTCCCATGCGGGATTTTTAGTTATGGACTGATGTGAACCAGTTATTTCATATTCCTACTAAGGGAGCATTTTTTACCTGGTCCAACAAAAGGTCTTCCCCTTTTCTAATTGAGAGGAGGTTAGATAGGGTCATCGTCAATCAGGCTTGGTTGAGGCTTTGTGTTGGTAATGTTGTTTGTACTCTTGCGAAGTTACGTTCAGATTGTTTTCCTTTTCTTTTTTAGTTCTCCATTTTTGCCTCTAAAAGTGGCCTCGCAGTTTCGGTTTTTGAAGGCTTCGTCGCTGCACCATGGTTGTAAGAAGTTAATTTTGGATTGTTGGAAGCATAAGGTCTCGGGGTTCCCGCTAGAGGTTCACGATAGAAAGCTAAATATTTTAAAGAAGGATCTTAAAGCCTCGAATTATACTAGTTTCGGGAATGTGACAAATAATGTTTTGTTGGTCGAAACAGAGTTGAATCGAATTCAGGCTTGTCCGATAGGGGTAGACGGGTGTTTCAACAGACCGGAGAAGGATGCTCAGGATCGGTTATCTCTTGCATTAGATATTGAGGAATATTTTTGGAAAGAGAAATCTATAATTAAATGGCATATTGAGAGTGATCGGAATAGAGCCTATTTTCACCATTTGGCTAAAATTTGTAATGCGTTCAAGCCGATTTCTATACTGAGAAAGGGAGATGAGACTTTGACGGACCCGGTTTAGATTGCTTCGCATACGGTGGAACATTTCAAGACTCTTTTTTCTCCTAACGTTTCTTTTTTGCAGGATTCTTCTATGGTGGCTGATAACATCCCCTAGTTGGTTAACGACAAGATGAACAAAAATGCTCACTTTAATTCCATCATTGGCAGAGATAAAAGCTGCAATGTTTGCGCTCAATTTAGATAGCGCTGCAGGCCCTGACAGGTTCGGTGCTTCTTTCTATCATTCATATTGGGAGATTATTCATCATGACGTCACAACTGCGGTTACTCAATTCTTTACTAATGGGTGGCTTCCGCATGAATTCAATGCTAATGTGTTAGTGCTTATTCCGAAGGTTGATAATGCAGATTCTTTGGATCTTTTTCGGCATGTTGCGCTATCTAATTTCAGATGTAACATTATTTCTAAAAGTATTGCGGTAAGACTTGCGGCTATTATGCCGTTGCTTGTTTCTAAAGAGTAAAAGGGTTTTATTCAAGGTAGATAAATCAAAGATTGTATTAGGTTGGCTTTGGAGGCGTTTAATCTTCTGGATTCTAAGTCTTGGTGCGGTAATGTGGAGCTCAAGGCGGATATTACGATGGCCTTTAACACGTTAAATTGATGTTTTCTTCTTCAATTTCTTCATCAGTTCGGGTTCAATGACAAGTTCTTTTAGTGGATTAATTGTATTTTATAGTCCGGTTGGCTCTCTATTTCGGTTAACGGCACTCTGCACGGTTTCTTCAATTGTACTAGGGGTGTGCGGCAAGGCGAACCTTTATCTCCGCTATTATTTTGTCTTTCAGAAAACATCCGTGGTAGGCATATCAGTAAGATGGTTAGCATTGGTGCTCTTTACCCGATCAGGGGGCCTAATCTCATTCAGGTTCCTACTCACTTATTCTATGTCGACGATGAGCTGATTTTTTATGAAGGCAGTGTTGTTAATATCAAGAGTCTGGTGAAGGCTTTTAAAGAGTATGAGGAAGAGTCTGGTCAGGCGGTTAATTGCAGTAAGTCCTTTATTTTTGGTGGAGCGATGACTCAATCTCGGCTGAATATTCTTTCGGCTCTGTCAGGTTTCAATATTGCGAATTCTCCGCTTGTTTATCTTGGTGTCCCTATTTTTAATGGAAAGCCTCGGGATAAATTCCTAATTCCTATTTCGGATAAAATTATTCTGAAGCTCGCGTCGTGGAAAGGCTTTCTTCTCTCCTTCGCGGGTAGAGTGGAGTTGGTTAAATCTTTGATCCAAAGTATGCTTATTCACTTTATGTCCATCTATGATTGGCTAGTATCGTTGTTGTGTAATATTGAGCGTGCTGCTCGTAATTTCATTTGGAGTGGGGATGTTTCCAAGATAAATATGGTCACTGTTGCGTGGAATCAGATTTGCAAACCGTATTCTGAAGAAGGGCTCGGTATTAGATATCCGTTTCATCTTAATGCGACTACGAATCTGAAATTGACGTGGGACTTTCTTAATTCGGCAGACCCTTGGGTTGTTCTTGTTAGAGGAAGGGTTTCAAGGAAGAATAAATTCATCAAGCATCATATTTTTTCCTCTTGTTGGTCAAGCAATAAAAAGTGAGATGTCGGTGATTTATTATAATTCTTTCTGGCTGCTTGGTAATGAAAGCTCTATTTGGTTCTGGTTTGATTCGTGGTGTGGTGAACCGTTTAATGTAGAGGGTGGAGGTCTTTAGGAGCCTACTGACTTGAAGGTTAATTTTGAAATTCTGGTATCAGATATGTGATATCGAATGAGATGTCACAACACAAATATCTATTGATAAATACTATGAAACATGATGTGTAACACCCCTTTTATACCCCAAAATAAATAAGCATATAATCAGAGAATAAGCATGCATATATACAAAAGGGCGTCACATCGACGTTTTCAAAAACTAAAAGCTTTTAAAAACCGACAGCATTTATCCACAATATACAATACACCTGGTCATTTCATATAACACTAATATTTAATCACAATCCATCCAGAATATGCATTTACAATGGAAAATAATACTTGTCATACCCCAAAATTTTCCCACACTATTTCTCTTATACAAATTCAAATCAATACACAAAGCTTCTAGACACATTCTCCTACACAAGGCTCTAAAACTAGGGTTCGTCTTATTCAAAGGAAAATCAGTGAATCAATGGCTCCAAGGCATCTCATATGGCTCAATATATCTCACATCACCTCCATGACAAGTATAAGTCTCATCTCAAAGGATTGGTCACTCAATTGTTCAGAAAGTCAACAGTCGTCTAAGTTAACCTAGAAGTCAACTGTGGTCAAAGTAAAGTCAAAACTCCTGATTTTTGTCAAGATATTCATATTGAAGTGTCATTCACCATTTGATCCAGAATTGATCATGGCTCATCAAGGAAAGATCAAAAATCAACAAATCAAAAAGTTTCTAAATTAGGGTTTGTATAGGAAAAGGCAACTGAACTTTGACCAGCCATAACCCTCACATGGAACATCATAAATTTCCCATTCAAAGCTCATTTTGAAGGAAATTGAATTCTCTACAATTTTGTCTCTCACATGCCAAGTCTAAAAATGCTTCATTTGAGAGATATGGATCAAAAGATTATAGGTCCTTTTTGAAAGTCAACCGAAAGCAGTCTTTTGTCAAAGCCAGTATCATCAAGATAAATTCTTCAAATGAAAAAAAGCTTCCAAAGTGGCTTGTATAGGACATCTTGAGGTTTCCAAAAAGTCATAGAACACCTCCATATCTTAAAAATTAAGGGAGATACGCCTTGTCAAAGTTGGTCGATTTTAAGGGAAAAATGTGAAGTGAAAGGTTTCAAAATGGATTTCTTTGCAAAAAGGCCCAATATTTTATGATCCAATCTTGCTATACAAGTCATCTAGAAGCTCTAATCTCTATGCCACGAAATTGTGATTGTTATTTGATTTTTTTAGTGAATTTTATTCATTAAAAATTGATGAAAATCAAAGATTTAAAGAAATTATGGAGAGATTTGATTTAATTTTAATTATCAACTAATTCCAATCATCAATTACACTCCACAATCATTCCAAATTTCGTGCAAAGTAGAATGGGGGAGATTGAATCAAATATTGACTAATTTTAGAAAGAAAAAAAATCAAATTTCAAATCAAATTCAATTTTGGATTCAAGGAAGATTCATCCATGTTTTATTGACCTAATACAATTCTATAAAGGCTCCAAACATTCTCAGATCAGGGGTTGACGTTTTTGCAGCCTGAAAGAATCCTAAACCGAGCTCATATAATTCAAGAAAAATTGAAAGTTGTTCTTGGAGTTGGAGATCGATTGGAGAAGTTTTGAAGATCCAGGCACATTCCTGGAACAACACTGAGTGATTTACGATCATCAGCAAGCCAATACACGCAACCAATCCGCCATAACAAGGCACGATTTGTTCTCCTTTTTAATCTTTCGATTCCAATGATTCATGCAGTATAAATACGATTAGAGTGCACAATCTTGTTATACATGTTGCATTGAGTGTTCCTGCATGATTAATTTGATGTTTGCGGTCGTATATGGTAAACCACCATGGATGAGTTTTTAGGGTTTTCGAATGGGGATTCTTGATACAGGTGGAATTAGCCTTGATTATAGGCATGACTGAGTTCGGATCGGTGAGAAAAACTCACCTATGGTTTCACTTTTTATTTTCGTTGCTCATGTGTGTTTTTAATCGTGCAGGGACATATAGTGACGCCGGAAAACCGTAGGTATAGCCTATCGCTACGAAACCAAACCGTGGCCATAGGCCTGTGTGTTTCTCGCGAGGAAGACGAAGCTGGGCGCGAAATTCCATTCAAATTTTTTTGATTTCATTAAATCCTTTATATGTTGTTTTGTGTTTGTTTTGGTATCAGCGAACGATTAGTGTCCTATTGGCAAAGGATACGCACTGGTATGGTACAAGGGGTGGGTTCGATACCCACCGCATACTTATTTTTTTCCAGATTTTTGCAACGAGTAATCCTGTGCAGATGCGTCCTTTTGCGCTTGCCATATGCCCTCGTATATCATCATTGGATCTCTTCAGCCCTCCAATCTGACGCTCCAGGAGATGCTTGCCTATCATACTCCTCATGCGTTGCCACACAAGATTACCAGCTAAGAATATTTTAATTTCTTTTAATTATCCTACTTAGTTTTTATTCTCTTTGTTTATATATTTTTTTTTCAAAGTTTTTTTTATATTCCTTTTAATAAAATTGTTTCTAAAAACTTTTTTTTTCTCTCTCATAAAAAACATTAAAAAAATAAAAATATTTATTTTGATTTTTAATATTGATTTTTATATTTAGTGTTTTATTTAAATTTAATTGTTTATTTGTTTATCCATATTTGTGTTGACACATGTTAGGTTAGATATTTAATCGACATCTGATTTTCACTGACTTAATTAATCAGGTTGAAAACCAATAATTAATTAATCTATTTTTATTCTATTAATCATAGTTAACTTGTGCCCTAATCGGGGTTACGAAGATCATGCCTACACTAAATTGCCTTCTCTTCTTTGCGCAAAATTTCAGGATTATCATCAGGGTTCTTCCGACTACGCGCCACGACTCTATTTTTTTATTTTAATATTTATCCCTTATTTTGCATTATAAAATTGCTGTCAGGGTTAAAAACCTCGAAAGTCAGTGGACTCTTTTACACTCACGTCTTTTGTTTACTTTGCCATTTTTCAGGGTTAACCCTGAGGTTTCCTCCGACCGCCAACCATACCAGATCAAATTCAAAAGCTAAGTCTTTATCTATTCATTTTAATTTCATTTGTCTTTTTATTTGTGATTAGGGCTAGTCGTATTTGCCTCTGAACCGATAATGCACTCACATATATTTTGCCTTTTATTTTTCCCACCTTTTCAGGGTTTGCCAATTGCCAAAGCTACGAATCATCGGTAACCCTAGACTTTGATCTTCTTTATTCTTCTGTTCTTTCCTATTTATTATTATCCCGCTGGTTTCAATTTCCCTTTCCCCCGCTGGTTTCATTTTTCCCTTCCCCGTATTTATTGTTAATATTAATTGCTGTGGTTAGTAATCCTAGGGAGTGACAACCCTGAATTGAAACTAGAATAAATAATTATAAGATAATATATTTCGAATTGAATCACATGATTGTTGCACCCCACGCACACTTTTGGGGTAACCTCTCTGCTGCCTGTTGCCTTGTTGCCTGTTGCCTTGTGTTTTTTTTGCAGAATAGCCATTGTCCCTCGAATACGAGGATACCTCAGCCGTGTTGCCTCGATAAATACAAAGGTCATACGACCCTAATGATGCTGCCTTCGATACACCAATATGACCTCGACCCTCGGAAGTTGCCTACGAAAGGCTGAGGTATCCTCTGGCTGCCTACGAAAAGGCTATTCTGATCCTTCCCTTAGACTACCTGCCTTACTATGGCATGGGTCAGTCTTATGGCGAACGATAATGCGATGACCCTTCAACCTCCAAATGAAAGGCTTCCTGCCCTCTTATGGCAAGGATAGACCCTTTCACCCTGAAAGGCTAAAAGAACTTCATTTTCAAACTATCAGGTAATTGCCCTTAATTGCTTTGCCTTGCTCTAAAAAAACGTTTTCATATTCTTTCTCATAAATCTTCAATAAGGCTACGCTCATTTACGAGCTAAAGTCCTTATTACTCTTTTTCTACATTTTCTAAAACTTTTGGCTTCAAAACTAAATAGCAAAGCAATTAAGAGCCCATGGAAAACCATGGATGCAAAGGGTGCCTTACACCTTCCCTTTGCATAATTACCCCCCGAACCCTATTTTATTTAAAAGGTTTTTCCTGTTCTTTTAGCCTTTCTAATTAATTTGGATAAAGTAAATGTCGGTGGCGACTCTTGCTTAACCGCGACAGTTCGATATAAAAGTCAGTTCACCGTATTACAGAACTGGCGACTCTGCTGGGGATTTTCTTATAAAAGACGGGTTACCTTAAAAGTTTAGGAACACTTTAATTGTATTCTATTGTTTGCTTTGCTTGCTTTGTTTTTCAGGGTTGTCTTGGGAATTAACTGAAGGACGAATCCTACACCCGGATTCAAGTACATCTAAGATAGGAAGTGGCATAGTCATGGCGACCTCTTTCATGTATGTGGAGGATTGGTCAATATGAGAGTTCACGCTTAAGTTAGGCCTCTATGGGTGTTTGCATGCTTCTCTTGTATGAGGGAGGTTCGTGCGGATGTCCGTGGGTGAGTCGGAGCTTAAGGACCTTTAGTAACCTTTAACCCGTCTTGACTTTTAGGAACGTAGTGGGGGGACTACTCTTGATGTATGTTGAGAGCATAGTCGCTACCCGATACTACAACTCAGATAGGTTCTTTCTCAAAGTATCATTGCATGGTATGTATGTATCATGTTCGAGGGTGCTTTAGGAGGGCTGACAATTCTGGGTAACTTGGTAGAACCCGTTGCTGATATCATCTTTATCCTTAGAAATACCTTTGGGGAAGGGTATCTCACATGATCTAAACTCCATGCAAGCCTTTCGAGCTAAGGACACTTGTGTGACTTGCTTGTGTTTGTTATCTAACCCTCCGATTTCCTTGCAGGTTTTGCTTGTAGGACATTTCGTCCTTATTACCTTATGCTTTACTTAATGCATTACATGTGCATGACATCATGACATCATAACATATCATGTTAACTAACCCTTACAAGGATCTTAGGAATTTAGGGTGCACGATCTCAGGTGCTCTTATCCAGGACCGAATTCCGATCAAGGGGCAAGAGGATTTATTTTCCTCTGGCCACATACCTTCCAATTCAAAGACACCGTACCTATCAAGGGGCAAGAGGATTTATTTTCCTCCGACCGTATGCCTTCTAGTTCAGAGACACGATACCTATCAAGGGGCAAGATGATTTATTTTCCTCTAACCATGTACCTTCAAATTCAGAGATATCCCGAATCAGAGGCGATGACCCACTCGATATGGTGAGCTTGATTCTCAAAGAAGGGCATTCAAAGACAAAGACCAAGATTCTTCATACGAAGCGGTGACCAATCATTTCCTAATGTCGCAAACTAAATTTCCTAAAGATCCTTGAAAAAATTGCATTTGCATTCATAACATCGCATAACAGGTCTCTTACAAAAGGTCTCTCATCCTTCCTCGCTGTTTATTTCAGCATCATGAATCTTGAACAATCTGTCAAAAATCTCCAAGCTCAAAATGCCGAGTTCCAAGCCTTGATTCTGAATTTGTCCAAGGGGCAAGAAGAACTGAAGGCACTTCTGCTCGAGAAAGGGAAGAATCAACATAAGCATCAAGGTGGTAAAGATAATCGGAAATCCAAACCTAAGCGAGCATTTACTCCGTTGCACATGCCGCTGTCTCGAGTTTTGCAACAACTGCTCAATCAAAACTTGATAACTCTATTGCCTCCATATTCATTTCCTACCAATGCCACTCCTGGGTACAAGTATCATGCAAGATGTGCTTATCATTCGAACAGTCCTGGTCATGACACAGAGGATTGTTGGCAACTGAAGTACAAGATTCAAGACTTAATTGACGACGAGATCATTAACTTCAACTCACCTGAAAAGCCTCATATGGCTAATGCTATGTACAACCAGAAAGGTCGCAATGAACGCGACCTACCTGCTGAAGCAATTCCACAACAACGAAGCAAGCCAGGTGCACCGAGGCGTCAGTTTACAATGATCAATATGTCACTGGCTCAGGTATTGCAACATCTGCTGAAGGCAAATTTGATTACTGTAAGGGATCCTCCGGCGAAGCCCAACACTTCCGCTACTGGCTATAAACGCAATGCGAGGTGCGCATACCATTCCAATAGCCCTGGACACGATACGAATGCTTGTTGGTCATTGAAGAACAAGATTCAAGACATGATCGATGCTGGTGAAATTGAATTCCCTCATCCCAAGAATCCTATAGTGATCACTACTCCCAGGCATAATCACGAAAAGACTGATTAATGTCTAAAGTGGATGAGCTCTTAATCATTAGCTTTACTTTCATTTGCAATTTCTATTCTGTTTGTTTAAACATTCGAATTATGATAGACATTATCTATTTTAATAATCATCATCAGTGCATTGCATATGTTTGTCTTGAATAATTTATTTTGCTATCACTCATCTAAACTGCATCTTTACTTTGCATATGTTTTATGATATTCAACTCCTGCTAAGCTGTAAGCCTTTTGAGGGAGGATGACGAAAATGATACCGCAACCTCATACAGTATGCTTTTGAACAGACTATGTTGATGATGTACAGGCATTGTTTCAATTCCTAAACAGTGGAGATATAAGGATGCTAATCCCTCGTCAACCCCGTTTGAGCCCAAGAAGTAGAAGTTTCTTTCTTGTACTAATTAAAACCCTTGATCATAACCTGGGGCAGGGTCGTTCTCAGTTAATTTGGCTGTGCATTCTATTTTAAGAGAATCATTCAGTACACCTTTCAACAAAGGTTTCAATCACAAGCGTTCATCCGCACACATCAAAGAAGTGTTGGAGATGTCAATCAAAAGCCAATGATGGTTCATCAATTATTAAGCAAGGCAGTCAATATCTTTCAAAAAAAATGAATGAATGAAACAACATATATACAAAGAAAAGCCTGCTAAGTCAAAAATAAAAAAAGAAGACTTAGGCAAAAGTCAAGGCATCCCACTGACTGTAAACTCAAAATAGACAGTTCAGGAAAAAGTTAGGGATATCAAAAAGATGAAAAAAGAGAAGTCAATAAATTCCTGAACAACACAATGTTGTGACTACCAAAAGGAAGAAGTGACTGCCATCTCAAAAGTTCTCTTTGCTTGTGAAGTATCATTATTATCAAAGGTGCAAATCCAAAAGTCTCTTGGAACCTGAATGCATAAGTTGACTTAATTGAACTTAGGACTGAAGATCATCACGAAGAGGGGTGGGTACAATCAAATTTTGAGCCTTTATCCTTTGTTTCTTAAACCGTGAACCGAGCCACGTTACAACCCTTGAAAGTCCTAACTGAAGTGTGGTTAGTTCGGAAGCATACTGTCACCAACAAGGTATCCTGACTCCTTAAGGTTTACCAAAAATGCTGAGTTAATATTCCGTTTTTACAAACATCGTGTTTTTACAAATATCACGCTTTTACATCTCCTGTTTTAATGTTTTTCAAAAACTCAAGACAGACGTATGCATTGCATCTCATGAATTCATTATTAAGCATATTCTGCTACATAATTTCAAATGTTAGCATCAGAATGAATTTGCACAGGGTATGACTAATGACTCAAAGTTATCCCGACCAACAAAGATTACTCCAAGAAGCAATGTCTCCTACGTATACAAGGGGCATGGCATGTTTTTCCAATCAATCTGGGACAATCAAGTCAAGATTCCAAGAATCTCTTAAAATGCCAAACAGCCAAAGGCATACATCCCAAGTGGGTTTCAAACCATTTCCCGATCAATCTGGGGCAATCAAGTCAAGATTCCGAGAATCTCTCAAGGATGCCGGAACAATCAGGGACATGCATCCAAGTAGATCTGAAGCTACCTCCCAATCAACATGGGACATTGGCACGGGCCTATGATTATTAGGGGCATGTCGCCCATAGTGCACGTCTCATAAAGTCCTCGCGAGGCGAATCTTGTCAAAGTCTCTACTAATGGGGGCAAATCTATGCAAGTCCAGTTTGACATCTTGATCAATACTCATCGGTGTGTCCTAATCAAATCCAGGAATGGTAGTTACTATAATACTGGGGGCAATGTTCAAGGCATCCATGCCTTCCCACAGCTCCGATTTCACAAGATCATATCCCCACAGAGCAATTGTCAAGAAGATATTTTCAAACATACTCTCGACAAAAGACATAGCTCCCCGACAGAGTTTACATCTTCAACACGGCCGGTCCCCCGACACTTTGCTCTCCTCCAACATGGTTTATCAATATCTCTTATCCCCAGTCTGGGCACATCAAGTTACTGATCATCCCCAAGCAAGAAATCATAAATCCCCAGCTGAGCATCTTCAAGATAAGATCAAACATCAAAATTACAATAACATGGAGATCCACCTTCTCAATCAAGATGTGTCAAATAGCATAAATCATAGTCATACGTCATAAATCATAAACATATTCATACAATTGCATACATGTTCATACATAATACATAATGCATCGCGACAAATGCGTACATAACATGCAAGGTTCTCATTTATTTTGAGAATTCCGTCACATAAACGCATTACATGCATCATGACATGGCATAAAAAACTAACTTTTCCTTTTTCAGGTTACTGCTGCAGTCAAATAAACAACTCCAAAACCTTTGGATCTAAGTCGATACCTTGGACGGTTCCTTAATGATCTACCTTTGGATCTAAGTCGATACCTTGGACGGTTCCTTAATGATCTACCTTCGGATCTAAGTCGATACCTTGGACGGTTCCTTAATGATCTACCTTTGGATCTAAGTCGATACCTTGGACGATTCCTTAATGATCTACCTTCGGATCTAAGTCGATACCTTGGATGGTTCCTTAATGATCTACCTTCGGATCTAAGTCGATACCTTGGACGGTTCCTTAATGATCTACCTTCGGATCTAAGTCGATACCTTGGACGGTTCCTTAATGATCTACCTTCGGATCTAAGTCGATACCTTGGACGGTTCCTTAATGATCTACCTTTGGATCTAAGTCGATACCTTGGACGGTTCCTTAATGATCTACCTTTGGATCTAAGTCGATACCTTGGACAGTTCCTTAATGATCTACCTTCGGATCTAAGTCGATACCTTGGACGGTTCCTTAATGATCTACCTTCGGATCTAAGTCGATACCTCGGACGGTTCCTTAAACAATCTACCTTCAGATTTAAGTCGATACCTCGAACGGTTCCTTAAACAATCTACCTTCAAATTTAAGTCGATACCTCAGACGGTTCCTTAAACAATCAACTTTTCAAAATCTAAAGCGGAAACCTCGGACGGTTCCGTAATGATTAACATTTAAAATATAAAGCAGACACCTCAAACGGTTCCGTAACGGTCAACGCTCGAAAGTCTAATTCAGCTACTACTAACGGTGTTGACACGACAAGAGATCTAATTCTATCATCACGAACGGTGTAGACATGATCATCTTTCAAAGATCTAATTCGTCTACTACGAACAGTAATGACACGATCAACACTCAAACAACTACTTCTCAAACACTCCAAACATAATCTAATGCATGATTTACTGGATGGCATCTTTAAGCCCATCCCTATCATACACCTGGATGGCATCTTCAAGCCCATCTCCGACAAAAGCCCTTTCATCATCAGCTAGGGCAAATTTCTGGGTATTCTAGTGTTCAACCCTCTTCCACCTTCAGATTCCGATTGGCATTCAAACCACTCTACATCTTCAGGTTTAAGAAAATTGAACAGGGGCAGCTGTCATACCCCAAAATTTGCCCATATTATTTCTCTTATACAAATTCAAATCAATACACAAAGCTCCTAGACACATTCTCCTACACAAGGCTCTAAAACTAGGGTTCGGCTTATTCAAAGGAAAATCAGTGAATCAATGGCTCCAAGACATCTCATATGGCTCAATATATCTCACATCACCTCCATGACAAGTATCAAGTCTCATCTCAAAGGATTGGTCACTCAATTGTTCAGAAAGTCAATAGTTGACTAAGTTAACCTAGAAGTCAACTGTGGTCAAAGTAAAGTCAAAACTCCTGATTTTTGTCAAGATATTCATATTGAAGTGTCATTCACCATTTGATCAAGAATTGATCATGGTTCATCAAGGAAAGATCAAAAATCAACAAATCAAAAAGTTTCTAAATTAGGGTTTGTATAGGAAAAGTCAACTGAACTTTGACCAGCCATAACTCTCACATGGAACATTAGAAATTTCCCATCCAAAGCTCATTTTGAAGGAAATTGAATTCTCTACAATTTTGTCACTCACATGCCAAGTCTAAAAATGCTTCATTTGAGAGATATGGATCAAAAGATTATAGGTCCTTTTTGAAAGTCAACCGAAAGCAGTTTTTTGTCAAAGCCAGTATCATCAAGATAAATTCTTCAAATGAAAAAAAGCTTCCAAAGTGGCTTGTATAGGACATCTTGAGGTTTCCAAAAAGTCATAGAACACCTCCATATCTTAAAAATTGAGGGAGATACGCCTTGTCAAAGTTGGTCGATTTTAAGGGGAAAATGTGAAGTAAAAGGCTTCAAAATGGATTTCTTTGCAAAATGGCCCAATATTTTATGATCTAATCTTGCTATACAAGTCATCTAGAAGCTCTAATCTCTATGCCACGAAATTGTGATTGTTATTTGATTTTTTTAGTGAATTTTATTCATTAAAAATTGATGAAAATCAAAGATTTAAAGAAATTATGGAGAGATTTGATTTAATTTTAATTATCAACTAATTCCAATCATCAATTACACTCCACAATCATTCCAAATTCGTGCAAAGTAGAATGGGGGAGATTGAATCAAATATTGACTAATTTTAGAAAGAAAAAAAATCAAATTTCAAATCAAATTCAATTTTGGATTCAAGGAAGATTCATCCATGTTTTATTGACCTAATACAATCCTATAAAGGCTCCAAACATTCTCAGATCAGGGGTTGACGTTTTTGCAGCCTGAAAGAATCCTAAACCGAGCTCATATAATTCAAGAAAAATTGAAAGTTGTTCTTAGAGTTGGAGATCGATTGGAGAAGTTTTGAAGATCCAGGCACATTCCTGGAACAACACTGAGTGATTTATGATCATCAGCAAGCCAAGACACGCAACCAATCCGCCATAACAAGGCACGGTTTATTCTCCTTTTTCATCTTTCGATTCCAATGATTCATGCAGTATAAATACGATTAGAGTGCACAATCTTGTTATACATGTTGCATTGAGTGTTCCTGCATGATTAATTTGATGTTTGCGGTCGTATATGGTAAACCACCATGGATGAGTTTTTAGGGTTTTCGAATGGGGATTCTTGATACAGGTGGAATTAGCCTTGATTATAGGCATGACTGAGTTCGGATCGGTGAGAAAAACTGACCTATGGTTTCACCTTTTATTTTCGTTGCTCATGTGTGTTTTTAATCGTGCAGGGACATATAGTGACGCCGGAAAACCGTAGGTATAGCCTATCGCTACGAAACCAAACCGTGGCCATAGGCCTGTGTGTTTCTTGCGAGGAAGACGAAGCTGGGCGCGAAATTCCATTCAAAATTTTTTGATTTCATTAAATCCTTTATATGTTGTTTTGTGTTTGTTTTGGTATCAGCGAACGATTAGTGTCCTATTGGCAAAGGATACGCACTGGTACGGTACAAGGGGTGGGTTCGATACCCACCGCATACTTATTTTTTTTCAGATTTTTGCAACGAGTAATCCTGTGCAGATGCGTCCTTTTGCGCTTGCCATATGCCCTCGTATATCATCATTGGATCTCTTCAGCCCTCCAATCTGACGCTCCAGGAGATGCTTGCCTATCATACTCCTCATGCGTTGCCACACAAGATTACCAGCTAAGAATATTTTAATTTCTTTTAATTATCCTACTTAGTTTTTATTCTCTTTGTTTATATATTTTTTTTTCAAAGTTTTTTTTATATTCCTTTTAGTAAAATTGTTTCTAAAAACTTTTTTTTTCTCTCTCATAAAAAAAATTAAAAAAATAAAAATATTTAATTGTTTAATATTTATTTTTATATTGAGTGTTTTATTTAAATTTAATTGTTTATTTGTTTATCCATATTTGTGTTGACACATGTTAGGTTAGATATTTAATCGACATCTGATTTTTACTGACTTAATTAATCAGGTTGAAAACCAATAATTAATTAATCTATTTTTATTCTATTAATCATAGTTAACTTGTGCCCTAATCGGGGTTACGAAGATCATGCCTACACTAAATTGCCTTCTCTTCTTTGCGCAAAATTTCAGGATTACCATCAGGGTTCTTCCGACTACGCGCCACGACTTTTACGAAGCTAAGTCCCGACTCTATTTTTTTATTTTAATATTTATCCCTTATTTTGTATTATAAAATTGATGTCAGGGTTAAAAACCTCGAAAGTCAATGGACTCTTTTACACTCACGTCTTTTGTTTACTTTGCCATTTTTCAGGGTTAACCCTGAGGTTTCCTCCGACCGCCAACCATACCAGATCAAATTCAAAAGCTAAGTCTTTATCTATTCATTTTAATTTCATTTGTCTTTTTATTTGTGATTAGGGTTAGTCGTATTTGCCTCTGAACCGATAATGCACTCACATATATTTTGCCTTTTATTTTTCCCACCTTTTCAGGGTTTGCCAATTGCCAAAGCTACGAATCATCGGTAACCCTAAACTTTGATCTTCTTTATTCTTCTGTTCTTTCCTATTTATTATTATCCCGCTGGTTTCAATTTCCCTTTCCCCCGCTGGTTTCATTTTTCCCTTCCCCGTATTTACTGTTAATATTAATTGCTGTGGTTAGTAATCCTAGGTGAAGGATAGAAAAACACTTAGAAAGGGGGGGTTTGAATAAGTGTAGCTTTAAAAACTTGACAGATAAAAATAAATTGCACAGTTATTTTTATCCTGGTTCGTTGTTAACTAAACTACTCCAGTCCACCCCCGCAGAGATGATTTACCTCAACTGAGGATTTAATCCACTAATCGCACGGATTACAATGGTTTTCCACTTAGTCAGCAACTAAGTCTTCCAGAGTCTTCTGATCACACACTGATCACTCCAGGAACAACTGCTTAGATACCCTCTAAGACTTTTCTAGAGTCTACTGATCAACACGATCACTCTGGTTACAACTGCTTAGTTCACTCCTAAGACTTCCTAGAGTATTCTGATCCACACGATCACTCTAGTTACTTACAACTTAATGTAATCAATTCTAAGAGTTTACAAATGCTTCTTAAAAGCGATAATCACAACTGTGATATTTCTCTTAACGTTTAAGCTTAATCTCACTAAAATATTACAACAGCAATGTAGTGAGCTTTGATGAAGATGAAGATTCTGAGTTTAGATTTGAACAGAGTTTCAGCAAGTTGATATTCACAGAATAGATGTAGAATTCGTTAACCTTGCTTCTCATCAGAACTTCATATTTATAGGCGTTGGAGAAGATGACCGTTGAATGCATTTAATGCTTTGCGTGTTCCGTACAGCATCGCATTTAATGTTATACGCTTTTGTCAACTACCTCGAGCCTTGTTCACGCTGTGTCTACTGACGTAGCCTTTAATAGCTTTTAACGTTCCTTTTGTCAGTCAGCGTAGCTTGCCACTTGTACTTCCTTCTGATCTGATGTTTGTGAATACAACGTTTGAATATCATCAGAGTCAAACAGCTTGGTGCATAGCATCTTCTGATCTTCTGACCTTGAAGTGCTTCTGAGCGTGATACCATCTTCTGAGCTTCAGTGCTTCTGATCTCTTGTTCTTCTGATGCTTCCATAGACCCATGTTCTGATTCTGCTTCGACCATCTTCTGATGTCTTGCCAGACCATGTTCTGATGTTGCATGCTGAACCCTTTGAGACAAAGCTTCTGAGCGCTGAATTATGCGTACTCTTTATATATATTTCCTGAAAAGGAAATTGCATTGGATTAGAGTACCATATAATCTTAAGCAAAATTCATATTATTGTTATCATCAAAACTAAGATAATTGATCAGAACAAATCTTGTTCTAACAATCTCCCCCTTTTTGATGATGACAAAAACATATATAAATGATATGAATTTGCGATCAGAAAGAATAGACGGCAAAAGACAAATCACACAGCTATAGCATAAGCATATGAATATGTCTCCCCCTGAGATTAACAATCTCCCCCTGAGATAAATAATCTCCCCCTGAAATAAATACTCGAAGAACTTTAATAAAAGACTTCCCTGATTATTTCGGTAGAGACGATCATATAAGCTTCTGTCTTTAGAGAATTCATAGCTTCTGACTTCTGCTTCCATAGGACAGCTTCAGAACTAGAATTTCCTTAGATCCCTAGAACACTCACAGCTTCTGATTCCTGCTTCCATCTAGGACAGCTTCAGAACTTGAATTTCTTTGATCTTCTGAACATTCACAGCTTCTGATTTCTGCTTCCATTCAGGACAGCTTCAGAACTTGAATTTCTTTGATCTTCTGAACATTCACAGCTTCTGATTTCTGCTTCCATTCAGGACAGCTTCAGAACTTGAGTTTTCTTTGATCTTCTGAACATTCACAGCTTCTGATTTCTGCTTCCATTCAGGACAGCTTCAGAACTTGAGTTTTCTGGATCTTTAGAACATTCGCAGCCTCTGATTTCTGCTTCCCTCGGATAGCTTCAGAGCTTTGAATTTCTACCAACATCACTTCATGCTAGATTTGTATCAGAACATTGTTGAATGTACCAGAGCATCATCTGAGCATCTCTACATCCTGAAATGTTACAGAACAAAAACTAAACGACAAAAGTCAGCATGAACGAGTTAGAACATAAAATGTATGTTTGAACACATTATATGAATCAGAGCCATATAGGCTGAAATAATGTATCAGAGCAAATAATGTATCAGAGCCATAACATTATATGTATCAGAGCAAATAGAATTTTGTCAGAATAAATAGACAAATATAGATCAAATTCTATTATCAGTGCTTCTGATTCATTCTTCTTTCTTGCTTCTGATTTATCAGTGCTTCTGATTCATTCTTCTTTCTTGCTTCTGATTTCTGAAGCTTGACAGCACTCAGCTTGCTTCAGTTTCCATGGTTTTGCTTCTTGTGTTTGCTTTGAAGATTCTCTTCAGTATACCTGCAAAACACTTAAACCATATAGAACTTGCAGTTCTTGTTAGTGAATGTGTGGGAGCTTTACCCAGCAACTGATAGATTTAATCAAATCATTTATCATTTATCTTTCTCCCCCTTTTTGTCATAACATCAAAAAGAATATTTCAAAAGATTTAGATGCATAAAACAAAAAAAAGCTGGAAAGTAAAAGCAAAGAAGATTTTTCATTGATAATAAAACAAGGATTACAAGAACGGAATGCAGGAAAACAGATGCAACAAGGAGAGGAAACTACAAAGACCAAAAGACTAAGATCCTAGCCTACGCAAAATCCGCGCCAGAACATCATGAATCCCGTCAGTGCTTGTAGCTTGCCTTGTCATGAAGGAACGAAACTCAGCATTGGCTGCTTCTTGCGCGTCCAAACGAGAAGCCAGCATAGCTTGATTCTGATGAAGAGTTTTCATGGTCTCCATCAGAGCTGAGGTTTCACCAGAAGAAGAAGCACCAGTATTTCTGCCCAGAGGGACAGCAATCTCAGCAGGGTGATCTTCTGGAAGATCTTCAGCTTGTGCATCTTCCATTTCCTCATCTGAGTCTGACTCAGAAGTAGCCTTAGCATATTCTGGTTCAGGCAGCTCAGAAGTTCCATCTTCCAATGCTTGAAGAATAGCTGCTAGGTTTGTTGGAGGAGTAGGACCAGCAACTTCAGCACGATAAACCACTACTGGAAAGACCATGTGAGGTGCTTTTTCAGAAGGGTTCATTCTGAACCAGTTGAACAGCCACTGAAAATCTCCAGTCAGCACAGGAAACCATGGTCTCCACACCACGATGTCTCTGCAGAGATTTTCTTCTTCCAACTCATCTGCTGGTATCTTCCTTTCAAGAACATTTCTGTTCCTGATGAGATGGTGATGGCTGCTCTCACCAACTTCCAACCGGAGACCACGAACACCAGGAGCTTCAGACATAATCCTTCTCTGAGTGTCTGTAGCCTTATCCAGAAAATCCTGACGAAAGGTATTCCAAAGGTTGTTTGTAGCATACTCATCCAGATGATTAAGGTGAGCAGCACCTAGAATCTCCAACCAGCCATTTACATCAGCATGTAAAAGCTCCAGATATGTTTGAGTGGTAGGGGTTGGAGGGTTGACAGTGAACCTTGAGTCGGGAAGAACAACACTATAGGGATTAGGTGTTCTGGTGGGAAAAGGGTATGAGAGAGATGAAGAAATATCTGATGGAAGGGTTGAAGGAGAGGAGATATCAGATGGTGAAGAAGGTGGTTCCGAGAGGATGAATGAGGAGGAAGAGGTGGTGGAGGTCTTTGAAGAGGGGGATGATTGAGGGGAACCGTCAAGGGGTTGATACACTTTGAGAGGGTCATAGGAGATCCTAACTCTTTTAGGTTTGGTTTCTGGTTCAGCAGATGCCTTTCTCTTTTGTTTCCTATCATTGTCTTGATTCCCAGAGCTTGACGATGGATTCATGATGAATTTTCAGATATTTGAAACTGCTAGGGTTTATGATATGAAAAGAGAGAGAGACGAAAAAGAAACCGAATGCAGAGAGAGAGAAATATGAGAGGGAAAAGAAACGTTTGAAGAGTATAAAAAGAAAACTGAAAGAGAGTAAATGATGAAAAGCATTTAATGTTACGTGACATGAGGAGAGATAATAATGACAAAAGACGTGATTTGCACAGTTACCTAAGTAGACGTCCCCTCAACTGCACGCACGCTTGTCCAGGAATAGTGAACACGTGTTTACCATCTGAATAGCCAGTTACAGCTGTTTTGCTTTTATAGAGATTCTGAATCAACTTAGACACTGAAACGTTAGTAATAACTGAATCACAATTTCTAATTGATTTCTATCAGAACTTCTTAAAAAAAATTTTCATATCAAAGGATACTCATACGTAAGAATTTCTCATCTTCTCATTCTGAGCTTGTTTCTGAAGACCCAATTTGTGCCGATTATATTGAATCCATCTGGTCTAGGAACAAGATCCCAAACATCATTCCTTGTAAACTGATTCAGTTCTTCTTGCATAGCAATTATCCAGTCTGGATCTTCTAGAGCATGATCAACAGAAGTTGGCTCGATCAAAGATACAAGACCTAATTGACAATCTGCATTGTTCTTAAGGAATGCTCTTGTTCTAATTGGATCATCCTTCTTTCCAAGAATGACATCTTCTGAATGACCAGAGATGAGTCTGGATGATCTTCTGACAGATGGTTCTTCAGAAATGCTTAGATCCTCCAGAGAAGCTGATACTTGATCTTCAGGTTCTTTGCTTCTGAGGAGCTCTGCTTCTGATGCGTTGCTTCTTGGCTCAACAACTTCTGATATATCAATATCACAATCTGCAAAATTATCAAACTGCTTTGGTTTTTCAGAACCAAGCTTATCATCAAACCTGATATTGATTGATTCTTCTACAATCAATGTTTCAGTATTGTATACTCTGTAGCCTTTTGAGCGTTCAGAATATCCAAGAAGGAAACATTTCTGTGCTTTGGAATCAAACTTACCAAGATAATCTTTAGTGTTCAGAATAAAGCATACACATCCAAAAGGATGGAAATATGAAATGTTGGGCTTTCTATTCTTCCACAATTCATAGGGAGTCTTATTTAGAATAGGTCTGATAGAGATTCTATTCTGAATATAGCAAGCAGTGTTTATTGCTTCTGCCGAGAAATGCTTAGCCATATTGGTTTCATTGATCATGGTTCTGGCCATTTCTTGCAGAGTCCTATTCTTTCGTTCTACAACCCCATTTTGCTGTGGAGTTCTAGGACAAGAGAAATCATGGACAATACCATTTTCTTTGAAGAACTCTTCAAAGGATCTGTTCTCAAATTCACCACCATGATCACTTCTAACCTTTATGATTTTACACTCTTTTTCAGATTGAATCTGAATGCAGAAATCAAAGAACACTGAATGAGTCTCATCCTTGTGTTTCAAGAATTTTACCCATGTCCAGCGGCTATAATCATCTACGATGACTAATCCATATTTCTTCCCTCTGACAGATGCTGTTTTGACTGGGCCAAACAGATCAATGTGCAAGAGTTCTAATGGCCTTGAGGTAGAAACAACATTCTTGGACTTGAATGCAGGTTTGGAGAACTTGCCCTTCTGACATGCTTCACAAAGAGCATCTGATTTGAATTTCAGATTAGGGAGTCCTCTGACCAGATTCAGTTTGTTAATCTGAGAAATCTTTCTCAAACTAGCATGACCTAATCTTCTGTGCCAGACCCACTGCTCTTCAGAAACAGACATAAGACAAGTCACCTTCTGACTCATAAGATCTTGCAGATCTGTCTTATAAATGTTGTTCTTCCTCTTGCCTGTAAATAGGATTGAGCCATCCTTCTGATTTACAGCCTTGCAAGACTCTTGATTAAAGATTATATCGTAACCATTGTCACTCAATTGACTGATAGATAAGAGGTTATGTGTTAATCCTTCCACAAGAAGTACATTAGAAATGGAAGGAGAGTTACCAGACTTTATAGTTCCAGAGCCAATTATCTTGCCCTTCTGATCTCCTCCAAACTTGACTTCTCCTCCAGACTTAAACACCAGGTCTTGGAACATAGACCTTCTTCCTGTCATGTGTCGCGAGCATCCAGAGTCCAGGTACCATGACATGTTGTGCTTTGTCCTTTTTGCAGTCAAGGATATCTGCAATAGGAATAATCTTATCCTTAGGTACCCACATTTTCTTGGGTCCTTTCTTGTTAGATTTTCTCAAGTTCTGATTGAACTTGGGTTTAACATTGTAAGCAATAGGAGGAACAGCATGATAATTTTTAATGTGAGTTTCATGATATTTCCTAGGTTGTGTCACATGCTTTTTGGTGTGTGTTATGTGAAAACTTTGAGCATGTGAAGTGTGCCTAATATCATGGGAGTGGCCATACTTGAACTGATCATACAATGGCTTGTATGTGAGTTTCATTTCATCAATAGGTTCAAGTTTGTATGGGGTTTCACCCTCAAAACCAATGCCTACTCTTTTGTTTCCAGACACAGCATATATCATAGAAGCTAGCTGACTTCTGCCAATACTTCTAGATAAGAACTTCCTGAAACTTAAATCATATTCTTTCAGAATATGGTTTAGACTAGGAGTGGATTTTTCTGAATCAGAAGGGGATCCAACATTATTGGATAATTTTAAAAGTTTTTCTTTTAATTCAGAATTCTCCAACTCAAGCTTCTTTGTTTCAAATTCAAATTGCTTTTTCAGCTTTTTGTATTTGAGACTAATCTGAGACTTGAGTTCCAGAAGTTCAGTTAGACCGGAAACTAACTCATCTCTAGTAAGTTCAGAAAATACCTCTTCAGAATCTGATTCTGATGTAGATTCTGATCCGTCATCTTCTGTCGCCATCAGCGCACAGTTAGCCTGCTCGTCTTCAGAATCATCTTCTGACTCATCCCAGGTTGCCATAAGACTTTTCTTCTTATGAAACTTTTTCTTGGGACTTTCCTTCTGAAGATTTGGACATTCATTCTTGTAGTGTCCAGGCTCATTGCATTCATAGCACATGACCTTCTTCTTGTCAAATCTTCTATCATCAGAAGATTCTCCACGTTCAAATTTCTTTGAACTTCTGAAGCCTCTGAACTTCCTTTGCTTGGTCTTCCAGAGTTGATTTAGCCTTCTGGAGATCAAAGACAGTTCATCTTCTTCTTCAGATTCTGATTCTTCAGGATCTTCTTCTCTAGCCTGAAAAGCGTTAGTGCATTTCTTGATATTGGATTTTAATGCAATAGACTTACCTTTCTTTTGAGGCTCATTTGCGTCCAGCTCTATTTCATGACTTCTCAAGGCACTGATGAGCTCTTCCAGAGAAACTTCATTCAGATTCTTTGCAATCTTGAATGCAGTCACCATAGGACCCCATCTTCTGGGTAAGCTTCTGATGATCTTCTTTACGTGATCAGCCTTGGTGTATCCCTTGTCAAGAACTCTCAATCCAGCAGTAAGAGTTTGAAATCTTGAAAACATCTTTTCAATGTCTTCATCATCCTCCATTTTGAAGGCTTCATACTTCTGGATTAAAGCTAGAGCTTTAGTCTCCTTGACTTGAGCATTTCCTTCATGAGTCATTTTCAAGGACTCATATATGTCATAGGCCGTTTCCCTGTTAGATATCTTCTCATACTCAGCATGAGAGATAGCATTCAGCAAAACAGTTCTGCATTTATGATGATTCCTGAAAAGCTTCTTCTGATCATCATTCATTTCTTGCCTTGACAGCTTTACGCCACTGGCATTTACTGGATGTTTGTAACCATCCATCAGAAGATCCCATAGATCACCATCTAGACCCAGAAAGTAACTTTCCAGTTTATCTTTCCAGTATTCAAAGTTTTCACCATCAAATACCGGCGGTCTAGTATAACCATTGTTACCGTTGTATTGCTCAGCAGAGCCAGATGTAGATGCAGGTGTAGGTGTAGACTTTTCACTTTCATCAACCATCTTTTACTGAAGCGTTTTTCTCTTCCTGAATCTTTTCTAAACATGGTTAAGTGCTTGCACCTTAGAACCGGCGCTCTGATGCCAATTGAAGGATAGAAAAACACTTAGAAAGGGGGGGTTTGAATAAGTGTAGCTTTAAAAACTTGACAGATAAAAATAAATTGCACAGTTATTTTTATCCTGGTTCGTTGTTAACTAAACTACTCCAGTCCACCCCCGCAGAGATGATTTACCTCAACTGAGGATTTAATCCACTAATCGCACGGATTACAATGGTTTTCCACTTAGTCAGCAACTAAGTCTTCCAGAGTCTTCTGATCACACACTGATCACTCCAGGAACAACTGCTTAGATACCCTCTAAGACTTTTCTAGAGTCTACTGATCAACACGATCACTCTGGTTACAACTGCTTAGTTCACTCCTAAGACTTCCTAGAGTATTCTGATCCACACGATCACTCTAGTTACTTACAACTTAATGTAATCAATTCTAAGAGTTTACAAATGCTTCTTAAAAGCGATAATCACAACTGTGATATTTCTCTTAACGTTTAAGCTTAATCTCACTAAAATATTACAACAGCAATGTAGTGAGCTTTGATGAAGATGAAGATTCTGAGTTTAGATTTGAACAGAGTTTCAGCAAGTTGATATTCACAGAATAGATGTAGAATTCGTTAACCTTGCTTCTCATCAGAACTTCATATTTATAGGCGTTGGAGAAGATGACCGTTGAATGCATTTAATGCTTTGCGTGTTCCGTACAGCATCGCATTTAATGTTATACGCTTTTGTCAACTACCTCGAGCCTTGTTCACGCTGTGTCTACTGACGTAGCCTTTAATAGCTTTTAACGTTCCTTTTGTCAG
Organism: Vicia villosa; assembly: GCF_029867415.1. Lineage (NCBI taxonomy): Eukaryota > Viridiplantae > Streptophyta > Magnoliopsida > Fabales > Fabaceae > Vicia > Vicia villosa. Next base: position 33,637,801 of record NC_081185.1, on the reverse strand, counting down.
TCAGCGTAGCTTGCCACTTGTACTTCCTTCTGATCTGATGTTTGTGAATACAACGTTTGAATATCATCAGAGTCAAACAGCTTGGTGCATAGCATCTTCTGATCTTCTGACCTTGAAGTGCTTCTGAGCGTGATACCATCTTCTGAGCTTCAGTGCTTCTGATCTCTTGTTCTTCTGATGCTTCCATAGACCCATGTTCTGATTCTGCTTCGACCATCTTCTGATGTCTTGCCAGACCATGTTCTGATGTTACATGCTGAACCCTTTGAGACAAAGCTTCTGAGCGCTGAATTATGCGTACTCTTTATATATATTTCCTGAAAAGGAAATTGCATTGGATTAGAGTACCATATAATCTTAAGCAAAATTCATATTATTGTTATCATCAAAACTAAGATAATTGATCAGAACAAATCTTGTTCTAACACTAGGGAGTGACAACCCTGAATTGAAACTAGAATAACTAATTATAAGATAATATATTTCGAATTGAATCACATGATTGTTGCACCCCACGCACACTTTTGGGGTAACCTCTCTGCTGCCTGTTGCCTGTTGCCTTGTGTTTTTTTGCAGAATAGTCATTGTCCCTCGAATACGAGGATACCTCAGCCGTGTTTCCTCGATAAATACAAAGGTCATACGACCCTAATGATGCTGCCTTCGATACACCAATATGACCTCGACCCTCGGAAGTTGCCTACGAAAGGCTGAGGTATCCTCTGGCTGCCTACGAAAAGGCTATTCTGATCCTTCCCTTAGACTACCTGCCTTTCTATGGCATGGGTCAGACTTATGGCGAACGATAATGCGATGACCCTTCAACCTCCAAATGAAAGGCTTCCTGCCCTCTTATGGCAAGGATAGACCCTTTCACCCTGAAAGGCTAAAAGAACTTCATTTTCAAACTATAAGGTAATTGCCCTTAATTGCTTTGCCTTGCTCTAAAAAAACTTTTTCATATTCTTTCTCATAAATCTTCAATAAGGCTATGCTCATTTACGAGCTAAATTCCTTATTACTCTTTTTCTACATTTTCTAAAACTTTTGGCTTCAAAACTAAAGAGCAAAGCAATTAAGAGCCCATGGAAAACCATGGATGCAAAGGGTGCCTTACACCTTCCCTTTGCATAATTACCCCCCGAACCCTATTTTATTTAAAAGGTTTTTCCTGTTCTTTTATCCTTTCTAATTAATTTGGATAAAATAAAAGTCGGTGGCGACTCTTGCTTAACCACGACATTTCGATATAAAAGTCAGTTCACCGTATTACAATACTCATGTATTCCATTAAATGATTCATGTCCTATACCATGATCATATCCCCATAAACAACTCACAAGATAAACCATAATCATAATCTTTGGCTTAAAGCCTCTCAACAACAAGTAACCAATTAAACAGGTTCACAAGTCATAAACATAATACATAACCAAATAGAAACATGAGTTCAACACGACTAATCTACCCAGTGTTACATGACCAGAGCATCGACTCACTACCTAATCTCCAACAAACACGGAAGAATCTCCGGCTAGATCACGCACGAGCTACTAAACTCCAGAACCTGCATGTCGCCAAACGAGGGCAACATTAAAACAGAAGGGTGAGAATACGAACCATTATGAAGAAAGTATAATAAGATACAATGGTTAAATCAACAATTATAGGAATACATTACACCTTGCCTAATCATGTAAATTAATACTAATCAATATAATCACATACATTAAACATACAACAAGTATAAGAGTATAATATCTCAATACTATATTCTCAATTATGCACATAGCCATAATTATCACATATTCCCGCATTTAACCAATTACGTATTCAAACTTCACCCATTCTCAATTATCAACTAATACAAATATCACCACAACACCAAGTGTACATAATCAATTACCAAACTCATACACATATCATTACGACATCAATGTACATAATCAATTATTCACTCGTACACTTATCACAACAACATAATGCACATAATCAATTATCACAATCATGCACATATCACGACAACATAATGCATATAATCAACTATCACATAACTCTAATATGACTCAATGAAACATGTGACACTATGCATGTGGTACCAATGTGAAATTCTAAGTTTCACCGGCCTCCGATTCATATCTCTAGAATCTAAGCCACACTTCTGATCCGGACAAGACCAAAGTCCACCAATTGTAAACATATAGTTTACGGTTTCCGATTCAATCTAGAATCCAAGCCCACTTGTGTTTCAAAGCAGATTCACCTGTGTTTCAAGGCACACTATGATATGAATGTATATACAATATCACAAATATATGCAATTAAGATCATCTCTACCATCTTAACTTTCCTCCTATCACAATAATTCAACTCTATGAATTATCCACCAATTGTACACAACATTCATAACACACGCACATCATTCACATGTAAGAGGCCAATTAATCAATTACGATTCACACAATCCAATTAACACTAGTAACCATACTATCTCATGTTAATTCTCATTTTGCCAATTATACATGAACACACACTTTCAACATCAAGCAATTAATCATTGATTTAATGCTAACCAACTAACCACAGAGGATCCACATCAAAACAACATCATTGGCATATGCATATATCATTTTCAATATAAACCTATTCAAGCCACAACGCAATTACGGATGAATACTCAATTTACCGTAATTCACCGACAAAATGGATAGTCAATTCAATTTCAAGTATATCCAACATTTAGGCTCAATACAATTAATATAACTATTAGTTATCAATTAATATCACTTATATTAATTTCGAAATCTCAATTCTATTTCCATTGCCTATTTCTAATATCCTACTATTCAAGGCATATCTTTACAATTGTTACTGTTTTAACATATAAATCAATTCCACCAATTTACATTCATTTACCAATTACTTATACACATACCTATTTATATATATATGAGCAGAGTAATTCAAGTAATAATAGTATACACATTTGGATTGACAAAGAATTAACTAACAGTAGTTAAGCAATTAGGAACATAATGGAAACAGGGTAGTATAAGGAAGGAAAATGGAAATGAAATGAAAAAAAGAACAGAGAACACGACGAAACAGGGAACACGCAAGAGAGACATGAGAAGTGATAAGGGCTGCCGCTCGGCACCCTCTCTCCACCCACAATGCCGGTCAGCATTCTTCCCACAAACACAAAAGTGTCGTCCTGCACCTCATGGTGCTATGAACGAGATGCCGCCCGTCAAGCTCCTTAGGGCCGTTGTTGGTCCTCTATATGCTGTCCGTCATCAGCTGGACGCCGCTCGTCAGAAATAAAGAGCCGGCCGTCACACGCAGAGACATCACTCAGCCATCCAACTTACACAACATACCCAGTTCCAAATATACACACGACAATAGCAATCAAATCAATTGGCAGATTCTCATAATTTTTCACGAAAACGATTCAAACTCAACATAGTATTTTCATGGATTTAATCAATAAACCCTACATATTAATCTACCCAAGGACCCAATATACTAACCCATAATGATTAGGTATTCTCCCCCTTACCTCTTGATTTCTCCTCCAAAACCCTAGTTCCTCTTAGTCTCCTTATCCTCTTCTCTTCTCTTTAAAATGAGCAAATGAAATAATAATTCCTCATTCTCACTAAACCCTTACTCTTATAACTTTTAATGGGCTTAAAAAATATAACATCCAACATCTCTACTTCTCATAATTAGGCCCAATAAGATCTCTAATAACTCGATTAACCCGATAAATACAATTACACGCATAGTTAATTAATTAAATAATCATTATATCACATAATAATTAAATAAATAATTAGCACACCAAATAATATCAAATATTATAATAAAATAAAATCTAATAAAAATCGGGCTGTTACAGTAGCAGTACTGAAAATAGTGCAGAAATGTAAAAGACACAAGGAATTGCTTACCAAGTTCGGAACAACCTTCCCACTCTGGAGGCTACCAAGCCAAGGATGAAATCAATATATGATAGTATCAATTCGAAGTTAAACTCCCCCATTTACAACTTCTCACTTAATCACTACCCTTCATATGCCTTCTACCTAAGACTCACCTAAGTATGAGACCTTCCTCAAATCTCCTCAGTCACAACCTGTGACAGACAACACAAACAATAAAAAGTAGAAGACACTCTTCCAAGACACATAATTCTCAATGCTTAAAAGCTTATGAGAGATGACAATACTCTCCTTGCTTAATAGCTTTGGAGATTAAACAACATTCAACACCAACAGGTTTGTGAATGAACAAACATGGAACTTACAACACAAAAATAAGGATTCCTAGAACCCTAAAAATACAAATATCAGCTCCACTTAAAACTAGGTTTAGGCCAGTCTATTTATAGAATTAGTATTGACTTAATTGGGCCTAAACCCGCAGCAAGGATGCTGCACAAAAATCTGTTGCTTGATCTCCAAGAAAATAGGTTTTCAATCCAACCTTTCCTAAATTGTCTCCAATTATAGAAGGTGTGAATATCTTTGATTGAATCGATCTTGGATACACATAAGCTAACCGAATATTTCACAATATTTTGCAGCTAATAAAACAGCTGATATACTTGATAGATCAGCTCAGCAAACACGCTCCACTAAACACGATGTCATACCTTTCATGTTGTGACATCTTGTTTAACATGTTGAAAACTGTATGATATGACATTTTATTCAACATGTTTCTTCAAGGAGGCCTATGAGTTTAAGAGGGATTCGGGTGCTTAGGCGGAGTGGTGGCGTTAGATTTGGTCGAAGTTTATTCCTCCTTCTAAATCGATCTTGGTTTGGAGATTGCTTTTCAATAAAATTACTACTGATGAGTAACTTAAGAAGAGAAATTGTGCTTTTCCTTATATGTGCAGTCTCTGTTACATCGAAGAAATTGTGCTTATCCATATAGATTTGCTTCTTTTCTTTTGTGTGTTTTTAAGTTTTCATCTTCTTGTATGGTGTTTGTTGGTTTTCCCGTCTTAGTACGGTGTTTGTTGGTTTCCCGTCTTAGTACGGTGTTTGTTGGTTTCCCGTCTTAGTACGGTGTTTGTTGGTTCAGATTGACACATTTCCTTCAAATCATTGCAGATCTGAGGAAGACTTGAGCGTCAATGTTGCAGATCCAGAAGTATGAATATTCTGGTGACTTTTATTTTGTCATATTTGTTGGCACTTTCATGTTGTCGTGGTATGCTTTTAACGTAAGTGCTGCAAGATTGTTTGCAGATTCACCTTTTTCAGTTTTTAGCAATCTTGAATTTGTAATGATCTATGTATTTTCAATTTGAATGAATGAATATCTTTTTAGTAAAAAAAAAAGTCAAAGTACAAAACATAATATAATGATAACAAAAAATTATTCATATTTATTTAAATAGATCTGCCTAATAGATTTAAAAGGATATTTTTGGAGCCTGGGGCCTAACCTTTTTAATTAAATAGACTTATAAAAAGTCTAAGCCTTTTCTATTTAAAGAAAATGTGTGACTTGACCTGAGTATATATAGACTAGCTGGAGGCATCTGTTATTGGTCTATTTCCACCCCTACTTTTACAAACGACTTCGAAAAAGTATGGATAAACTGAAAAAATCTAAGGAGTTTGGGTGAGATTGTTACTAATATTTATATTTTCAACTAAAAAATCTCACAAAATCCACTTTATCAAAGTGCCCATCAAAATTTATAAATATTTAAAAGAGATATTTTAAAAATGGAACTATTGAATATCATGGAATTTCGTTGTCTAAAAAAGATTATTATTTATTTTAATTGAATAACATAATTGATTTAAATTTTATCAAAATCTTAATTTAATATATCAGAATAAATTTATAATAAAAAATCTTTTAAAATCTCAATCCAATATACCATTTAATTAATTATTTTTGGATCCTAATAAATTATTCCTTACATATTCAATCTCTTACTTTAAAAAGAGAATCCAAAATTGTGATCAATTTCATCAAACACAAAGAAACATGCTGCTTTCTGGTTAAGTTTAAATTTATGTGTGTGTGGTCTAGCGGTGAAATGTTTGGGTTTTGAGAGTGTGTTCCTCTCAAAATCAGCATCTAATAGTTGAATGATTATAATAATAAAAATGTAATAAATAATAATAATAATAATAATAATAATATTACTATAAAAAGTCTTTTAAAATCTCCATCTAATACTGGAAGAATAATAAATCATTCCTTATATGATCTATTTCCCTTGAAGGGAATCTAAAATTGATATCAATGTCAATGCACACCCGAAGAGTCCGTTTGATAAGACAGATTTTTGAGCTTATGGCTTATAGCTTATAAGTTCAAATGAGAATTTAGACCCGTTTGGTAATGGTCTTGTCATCACGAGCTTATAACTTATTTTGTTAACTTATAGCTTATTTTTCAAATTTTATTTCAAATAGTGTTTTAACTTATAGCTTATAGCTTATCATTTTTTCTTTCTTTTTTATCCTTATTACTTTAACAAAAATCCACTTTTATCCTTTACAATTTATTTTAATTTGAAATGAAATAATTATGTATTGAATAACTTTTATGTCATTTTACATTTACAAGTTAATTGAACCGCTAATTTTACCAAACACTTCAATTAGCTTATCAACTATCAGTCTCAATCATCAGCTATAAGCTATAAGCTATCAGTCATCAGCCATCAACTATAAGCTATAAGTTATCAGCTAGCTTATCAGTCGACCGTTAATTTTACCAAACAAACCCGAAATCAATTATAGTTAGGGTTGGATTTAAATATAGTATAAACTTATTATTTAATTAAATTTCATTGAAATATTAATTGATAAAAAATATTCACAAATTCAAAATATTAATAATAATAATAATAATAATTCAATAACATTAATATACAAAATAATAAAACCATATCAATTTATAAAAATAATTAATAAAAAAAATAGAACTACCCATTTTCATATAAGAAACTTTTATACCAAAATAAATCAGAATGTATAATAAATGTCGTTGAATATTAAAAAAAATGTAAATAATAATAACACAATATCAATTTATAATAATTAATTAATCAACAAATAAATAGAACTAGTAGAATATTTCATATAGAAATATAATGTAATAAGATATAATAATTGAGTTGTAAAATATAATAAAGAAATATTAATAATAATAATAACAACATCAATAACAATTATAATAATAACAAATAAAATAAACAAAATACCAAGAAATATTATTTTAAAAATTGGAAAGAATCACAATTAAATATCATGGGGTTTCGTTGTATTGAAAAAAAATCTTATTTGTATTAATTGAACAGCATAAAATTGATTTAGATAAATCTTTTTTAGAATAGAAAATCTTTTTAAATTTGAATCTAATTTATATAATTAATTATTTTGAGACCGAATGATTTATATAAACCATGTATCAAAAAATGAATCATAAATCATTCCTTATATATTCAATCTGTTACGACAATCTACAATTGTGATCAATTTCATTGCATACATAAAAACTTTTTTTTGTTAGAGTTGGATTTATATATCTTAGATATGGCGAAATTGTAGGATTTCATATGTTTAGTAATCACAAATCTTTTCTTACTATAAATAAACAAATTTCATGTTCCTCGATACTATGACAAAATTGTATATTGTTTTTCACCATGAATATGCTTAAAACAAAACAATAATAATATAAAAAATGTCGTCAAATATTAAAAAATTGTAAATATTAATAATATCAATAATAATAATAATAATAATAATAATAATAATAATAACATAATATCAATTTATAATAATCAATAAATCAACAAATAAATAGAATTAGCAGAATATTTCATATAGAAATATAATGTAATAAGATATAAAAATTGAGTTGTAAAATGTAATAAAGAAATATTAATAATAATAAGAACATCAATAATAATAATAAATAAAATACAAAGAAATATTATTTTAAATATCAGAAGAATCTCAATTAAATATCATGGGGTTTCGTTATATTGAAAAAAAAAATTATTTGTATTAATTGAACAATACAAAATTAATTTAGATTTTATAAAAATATTAATTTAATACCTCTTGAAATTTTTTATAATAGAAAATCTTTTGAAATTTCAATCCAATTTATATAATTAATTATTTTTGAACCGATTGATTTATATAAATCATGTATAAATTTTTTTATCATAAATCATTCCCTATATATTCAATCTGTTACCGACAACTTACAAGTGTTATCAATTTCATTGCATACATAAAAGCTTTTTTTTTGTTAGGGTTGGATTTATATATCTTAGATATGGTGAAATTGTACGATTTCATATGTTTAGTAATCACAAATATTTTCTTACTATAAATAAACAAATTTCATGTTCCTCGATACTATAACAAAATTGTATATTGTTTTTCACCATGAATATGCTTAAAACAAAACAATAATAATATAATAAATGTCGTCAAATATTAAAAAAATTGAAAATAATAATAATAATAATAATAATAATAACAATAACATAATATAAATTTATAATAATCAATTAATCAACAAATAAATAGCATTAGCAGAATATTTCATATAGAAATATAATGTAATAAGATATAAAAATTGAGTTGTAAAATGTAATAAAGAAATATTAATATTAATAACATAATCAATAATAATAATAATAATAATAATAATAATAATAATAATAATAATAATAATAATAATAAGACTAAATAAAATAAACAAAATACCAAGAAATATTATTTTAAAAATCGGAAAGAATCTCAATTAAATATCATGGAATTTCATAGTATTGAAAAATAATCTAATTTGTATTAATTGAAAAGCACAAAATAAATTTAGATTTTATAAAAATATTAATTTATTACCTCTTGAAATTTTTTATAATAGAAAATCTTTTGAAATTTGAAACTAATTTATATAATTAATTACTTTTGTACTGAATGATTTATATAAATCATGTATCAAAAAAATTATCATAAATCATTCCTTATATATTCAATCTGTTACCGAAAATCTACCATTGTTATCAATTTCATGCATATATAAAATTTTTTTTGTTAGGGTTGGTTTATAAATCTTAGATATGGCAAAATTGTAGGATTTTATATGTTTTATAATCACAAATCTTTTCTTACTATAAATAAACAAATTTCATGTTTCCCAATTCTATAACAAAATTGTATATTGTTTTTCACCATGAATATGGTTAAAACAAAATAATAATAATAATATAATAAATATCATCAAATATTAAAAAAAACTTTAAATAATAATAATAATAATAATAATAATAATAATAATAACAACATGATATCAATTTATAATAATCAATTAATCTACAAATAAATAGAATTAGCAGAATATTACATATATAAATATAATGCAATAAGATATAAAAATTGAGTTGTAAAATGTAATAAAGAAATATTAATAATAATAACAACATCAATAATAATAATAATAATAATAATAATAATAATAATAATAATAATAATAATAATAATAAAATAATAATAAGATTAAATAAAATAAACAAAATACCAAGAAATATTATTTTAAAAACGGAAAGAATCTCAATTAAATATCACGGAATTTCGTTGTATTGAAAAAAAATCTTATTTGTATAAATTGAACAACATAAAATAAATTTAGATTTTATAAAAATATTAATTTAATATCTCTTGAAATTTTTTGTAATAGAAAATCTTTTGAAATTTGAATTTAATTTATATAATTAATTATTTTGGGACTAAATGATTTGATTAAATCATGTATCAAAATTTTTATCATAAATCATTCCTTTTATATTCAATCTGTTACCGACAATCTACAATTGTTATCAATTTCATTGCATACATTACATTTTTTTTGGTTAGGGTTGGATATATATATATATATATATATATATATATATATATATATATATATATATATATATATATATATATATATATATATATATATATATATATATATATATATATATATATATATATATATATATATAAATTTCATGTTTCCTGATACTATAACAAAATTTTATATTGTTTTTCACCATGAATATGCTTAAAACAAACAAAATAATAATATAATAAATATCGTCAAATATTAAAAACATTGTGAATAATAATATTAATAATAATAATAATAATAATAATAATAATAATAATAATAATAATAATAATAATAATAATAACATACTATCAATTTATAATAACCTATTAATCAACAAATAAATAGAATTAGCAAAATATTTCATATAGAAATATAATGTAATAAGATATAAAATTGAGTTGTAAAATGTAATAAAGAAATATTAATATTAATAACAACATCAATAATAATAATAAAATAATAAGAATAAATAAAATAAACAAAATACCAAGCAATATTATTTTAAAAATCGGAAAGAATCTCAATTAAATATCATGGAATTTCGTTGAATTGAAAAAAAATCTTTTTGTATTAATTGAACAGCCCAAAATTAATTTAAATTTTATAAAGATATTAATTTATTACCTCTTGAAATTCTTTGTAATAGAAAATCTTTTGAAATTTTAATCTAATTTATATAATTAATTATTTTGGGACCGAATGATTTATATAAATCATGTATCAAATTTTTTATCATAAATCATTCCTTAAATATTCAATATGTTACCGACAATCTACAATTGTTATCAATTTCATTGCATACTTAAAACTTTTTTGTTAGGGTTTGACTTATATATCTTAGATATGGCGAAATTGTAGGATTTTATATGTTTAGTAATCACAAATCTTTTCTTACTATAAATAAACAAATTTCATGTTCCCCGATACTATAACAAAATTGTATATTGTTTTTCACCATGAGTATGCTTAAAACAAAACATTAATAATATAATAAATGTCATCAAATATTAAGAAAAATTGTAAATAATAATAATTTTATAATAATAATAACATAATATCAATTTATAATAATCAATTACTCAATAAAAAAATAGAATTAGCAGAATATTTTACATAAAAATATATTGTAATAAGATACAAAAATTGAGTTGTAAAATGTAATAAAGAAATATTAATAATAATAACAACTTCAATAATAATTATAAAAAATAATAATAAATAAAATAAAAAATATACCAAGAAATTTTATTTTAAAATTCGAAAAGATTCTCAACTAAATATCATGGGGTTTCGTTGTATTGAAAAAAAAAATCTTATTTGTATTAATTGAACAACATAAAATTAATTTAGTTTTTATAAAAATATTAATTTAATACCTCTTGAAATTTTCTATAATAGAAAATCTTTTGAAATTTGAATTTAATTTATATCATTAATTATTTTGGGACCGAATGATTTATATAAATCATGTATCAAAATATTTATCATAAATCATTCCTTATATATTCAATCTGTTACCGACACACTACAATTGTTATCAATTTCATTGCATACACACAAAAAAATTGTTAGGGTTGGACTTATATATCTTAGATATGGCGAAATTGTAGGATTTTATATGTTTAGTAATCACAAATCTTTTCTTACTATAAATAAACAAATTTCATGTTTCCCGATACTATAACAAAACTGTATATTGTTTTTCACCATGAATATGCTTAAAACAAAACAATAATAATATAATAAGTGTCGTCAAATATTAAAAAATTGTAAATAATAATAATATTAATAATAATAATAACATAATATCAATTTATAATAATCAATTAATCAACAAATAAATAGAACTAGTAGAATATTTCATATTGAAATATAATATAATAAGATATAAAAATTATGTTTTAAAATGTAATAAAGAAATATTAATAATAATAACAATATCAATAATAATTATAATAATAAAAAAATAAAATAAACGAAATACCAATAAATATTATTTTAAAAATTGGAAAGAATCTCAATTAAATATCATGAGGTTTCGTTGTCTTGAAAAAAAATTTTATTTGTATTAATTGAACAACACAAAATTAATTTTGATTTTATTAAAATATTAATTTAATACATCTTGAAATTTTTTATAATAGAAAATCTTTTGAAATTTGAATCTAATTTATATAATTAATTATTTTGGGACAAATGATTTATATAAATCATTTATCAAAAAATTTATCATAAATCATTCCTTATATATTCATAAATTATTCCTTATATATTCAATCTGTTTACCGACAATCTACAATTGTTATCAATTGGAATGCATACCTAAAAACTTATTTGTTAGGGTTGGATTTATATATCTTAAATAGGGCGAATTTGTAGGATCTTATATGTGTAGTAAACACAGATCTTTTCTTACTATAAATAAACAAATTTTATGTTTCCCAATACTATAACAAAATTGTATATTGTTTTTCTCCATGGATATGTTTAAACCAAAACAATAAAACAAGGACACAAGAAGAAGATTAAGATGAAGAAGCAAGAAAAAGAAACAGGTAAGAAATCCACATTCTCGAGACGAAAAGTAGGTTTATTCAAAAAAGCAGCCGAACTTTGTATTCTATGCAATGCTCAAGCTGCTATCACTGTGTTTTCCCCTGCTGGCAAACCATTCTCCTTTGGTCATCCAAACGCAGGCACCGTCATTGACAACTACATCAAAGGAACAACGGAGTTTGAGGCTGAAAACTCTTCTGAGAAACCGTGTTCCTTTGAGGAACATAATAAACAATACGAAGAAGCATTGAAGACGCTGGAATTGGAAAAGAAGAATCTAGAAGAACTGGAAATATTTTCAGAAGTTTTGAAATCTGATTGGTGGAATGATCCAATTGATGATATGAGTAGTGAAGAACTCGAACAGTTTATAGATTGTTTGAAAGAGTTAAGGAGTAAGTTGGTCGGAAGGGCTGAGGAACTTGTGAAGAAGCCCCTCATGTTGTAGTTTGGTATTATTTTATATTTGTTTTATTAGTTTCTATTTTATTGTTAGAGTTCTTTCTGGTACACTTTGCGATACTTTCTAAAATATTTCTCATATCATATTAGTTTCTTTTGTTAAAATCGGCCCGGTTGAATTTTGTTTGGTTATTATCGATTTAGATCTTTTAAATGTGTCAATTTCAGTGTACTATTTAGCATGGTTTTAAATGGCTATTACAGATGAAATTGTGTTCATTGCGATAATTAGAGCAGTGGCTGCGAAAACCTTGACCATGGTTGAGATCATTTGATGACGTTGTTATGATTGTTATGATTAACCACATACGTGATATATGATCACATCACAATTAAGGTGCCACTTCGGAGACCACCACATTAATAATATTGTGATCGCAATTATTGATGTCAATTTATAAAATACAAAGATTCCGACACTCATACAACGATATCAATAATAATTTGAATAAATGTGCAGGTGTTCAACATCAACACCGTCACGAGTAAGCTTTTTTTAGATGTGTCGGTGCTATGTAAATTACTTAGATGTGAATTTCATTTTAAAATATATATTGTCTATATTTTTTATCTGAACTAATTGATAAAACAAATGATTAAGTAAAAAGTCTCACCGATTTTATCTCTTAGATCATGTTTGGAGTGACATGTATGCTTTTTTTTTACCTCAGTGAAACAAACTTCTTTTTTTAGAAAAATAACAAAAGAATCAAAACAAAGGTCGTGAAGAGCCTACTAAAACTTTACCACTGTAATCATAACTATAGTTTTAAATTGTGGTAACGGATGTAAGAGTTAAGATTGCGGTCATTGCGATTGCTGTGATGCGCATTACAGTTGTTGGAACGTGAACTTTAATGAGAGGTATTTGATGTTAAAAAACACTTGATGTTAAGATTTTTCATTACATCAGAAGTAAATTGCAGTTTGTAGCAATTTAAAACCATATTCATAACATGGAAATCTCAATGTAAAACTCTTGGGGTCAGAAATATACCGCACGGTTTACGGTTGAACAAATATAAATTCCTGTTTGATCTCTTTATCTCTTACCTTTTTTATTTGTGCATTTTATCAACTATTTGCGATATTTTTTTGAAATCTCCTCTTGTATTTAAAGTCACTTGGTCAACAAGAGGTGCTCCTTAAACAATAAGTCATCGATGCTAAACGATTATGACATACTCCCTCCGTCTCATAATAAGTGTCTCATTTGCATTTTCTTCTTGTCTCAAATTAATTGTCCATTTACAATTCCAATGCATCAATCATTATTATTCTTCCACTATTATACCCCTATTTATTAACTTTCACGTTATTCAACTACTATTAATAGGGGTATTCTAGTAAATGACATTAACTTTTTTACTAAAACCAACACACCCAAACATTTTCTTAAAAACCGTGCATTGCTCAAATAATACATTTATTATGAGACGGAGGGAGTATCTTTTTAGGAAACAAATAGCCTGATTCAGAACCTAATCGATTAGGAGTCTTTCTAATCAATTATAGGGTGGGTTTTCTCCATAATCGACGAGGCAAATGTTCTAATCAATAAGAGAGTGTCTTTGCTTCCTGATTGATTAAGTATGCTTCTTAGTTAAATTTTAGGCAAAAACCATTTTTAAGAAGATTTTCAAAGCAAATAAATGTTTAGAAAAATGTTTTTTTTTGCATTACTTTACCACTTTGAGAGCTACTCAAACTTATTACAAATTAATGATACTAAATAGATAATAACAACTAAGGCATATGATCACATGTGAGCTTGTATAAACTCTAATTCCCTCGACATTGTACTTAATATTTGATTTTCATGTGCCGCACATCAGATCCTTCTCACATTTTTATTTACTTCAATCTTTTTTCTTGTACTTAATATTTGATTTTCTTGTGCCACACATCAGACCCTTCTCACTTTTTGATTTACTTCAATCTTTTTTATTCACTTGATGTTTATGATAGATTACGTCATTCCTTTTTCATCATCAAATCTCGTTAAACCTACTAAGCACATAGAGTCATGTTCTCCTCTTTTTTTTTTGACGATGATAAAATATCTCTCAAGAGAGATGATTTAGAAGAGTTGTTAAGAAGAACAAGATTGGGGTATATATCCTACCCCTGCCAGTCGATTTCCTGGATTCAAAGATGTACCGGTGGCGATCATACTATCAGAATAAATTGACGGGTTAGGGTGTAAACCTACCATCACCGACGTATGCATACTGTATTGAGGGAATCCACGTGGAGGAATAGATCCTCCTTGGAATAATGGTCTTGCCAAATTCATAGGCGATCGTGGTGGATTTACTGGTGACGACACAATGGCTGCTGTCGAATCTGCAACAGTTGATGTCTTGACTGGTGACAAAACCGCTGAATTTTGTGAAAGCGTCCTAGGTGGAATAACATCCACATTGATTCTAGAAGGATCAGAAGTGTTCATATTATTATTAGACATTTCATTCAATTGTCTACCACTCCTTAATCTCATTTATAATTGCAACAATAATTTAAGAAAATGAAACAATTAGCACCAACGTGTCCCACTGGGCGTGCCAATTTGTTTACCAAAGAATTTGGTAAACAACCGCTAGTTTCTTTTTAAAGGTTATTTTGTAGAATCAACTAGTAAATCCCAGGATTTAGGTGTTATGTTCTTGTTTTTATATGAATTTGACTTGCATTTAATACAGAAAAGACAGAAATGTAAACGGGAAAAAACTGCACAAAATTTAAAGGGTGACTAAAGCAAAGGCATTCAAAGACTGAAATAAATGTGTTTAAAAACAAAGGCAAAACAATACTGAAAATGATTGCAGAATAAAAATAGTTTGGTTGACAGTAGATTGATTTAATTACTCTGTGGTTGTGTAAAATGTCATGTATATTTGTGGAAGTACATTGCTTGTGATGTGATAATGCGATGGTTTGACATGGTTGCACTATGAAAGTGAATTGTATATGGATAATTAATGAGTATATGTATGTGTGTGCAATTGCGTGGTAAATCAAGTGTGATGAATTATTTTAGATACGCATGAGTATTAAGATTAGGGAATGGTCTTAATTGCATATGGTAGTTGTAATTGCTTAGGCATCATTTGGTCAAGAGGCGATGTTCATTAGTTCCGTGGGAGCTAGTGACTTGTCCCAAACTAGAGTAAGGTTTGAAATCTTAGGGAATTAGATTTTGTTGTGTTATTGGTCTAGGGGACGTACCCGATTTAAATGTAAAAACTAAATAGAGTAACAGATGATTGGTACCACATGCATGAGTATTGCATCGAGTCTTGCATTGAGTCACAGTGTGTTTATGAGAAAATATGGAATTGTGTGAATTATGTGGAGATGATGCATTTTGTTAAAATGTGAATTGAGGGTGTATTCTTGAAACTAGTATTATGATTGAGTGATGCTATGTATGTGAAATATATGAAGTGTGGTGAATTCATATTTGTGTATGTATATTATTTATTATATATTATTATATACTTTCTATAATGATGTGAATTCTCACATTTCTGTTGGAATGATGTTTTATAACGGCATCGCTCAGGTACCGAAGATTAGAGTTGGTACTAGTGTGCTTGGAGCTGGAGAAGCTACTTTATTTATTTTTGCATTTTTGGTTTTGAGTCGTGCTCTGGTCATGTAACACTGGGGAACGTTTTGATTCATGTTTTTGAAGGATATTTTATATTCTTTCTCTATTTTTCTATTTTAATAAGTTTACATGATGTTTGGCTTTTATGCCTGAGTTTTCCAATAAAGTGAAGTTATTATGAGATAATAATGTGTTTATCCGAATAAATGTGATACCGTTGCGAAAGTGGATATGTTGAAGTTATGGAAAAACGTGAATTATTTCTAAGTGTTATTGAGCATGACAGGTGTTTGTGGTTTTTGAATTATGTGTGACATTTGAATTGATATGCATGATATATTACTCTTATTTATGTCATATTTTCCGCGGGGTTCAGAAAGGTGTTACACGGAAAACATAAAACTAACCCAAAACTAAATATTTCTTAAGTTTGGAACTTCAACAATTATTTGAGAATACTAAACTCCGAATCAGCTTTTGGCTTTAACACAAAACTTTTAGCTCTTTCTCTTAGCTTTTCAACATATATCAGAACACGTAAAACGATATCCCGAAGCTCAAGTTATGGTCTCAAAAGTGAATAGGTATCAAATAACCGATAATGCTGAAAATAAAATACGAAAATAGATTAAGGGCAAAAATAAACTTAAATCTAAAAACACAATGCACGAACTAGAGAAATGCCTAAGTACAATCGTAGAAGAATGTGCAACAAAATGCACGATCAATCACTATTTTTTACTATAACATTACATAAGAATATTGAATCTTCTTATAAGATTTGAGATATCTTAATGTTGATTACCATCATATGAAAGTTGAGAGGTTAAACCATCGATGATCCTTGAAACAAAAGTCTTCACTTGAATATCATTTGACCACAGTGTTAACTTCAAAGATATGACTTGTTCTTCAAGAACATATTCAATAGGATATCTTGATTCAAGATGATTAATTGATCAAACATCTTGATCATCTTTGACCATTTGACCTATCTTCAAAAGATAAAGACATCAATGGATATCATTCGATATCAGGTGTCGTCATCATCAAAACTAAATAGTTACTAAGGTTACTTAAACTTTACTATCAACAAATTTCACCTCCTTATATCATCTTTACAATACATGCAAGCACATAGATTCACACTTGATTTTAACGTAGTTATAATGTAGACATACAATCATGGATTTATAAATTATTGGTTCTAATAGCTTGTGTCCCTCGCTTACAAACCGATACCATAATCATTACAATTTATAAATTTTAAAATTTTTAATTTCTGATAACATTCAATAGATAGTATTATAAAGTTTGAGTAAGAATTATTGATTTGTCTAGCAGGAGAAGAGAAAAATGTCTGAGTTATGATTTATTTGACAAATCTGAATTAAATGACTCTGATGCTTTTGAATATTTAACATGTGAGTTCTTGAATTGTCTAAAAAAATTTGGTTTGCCAAATCATTCAATCAAGTTGAAAATGGACACACATATTATGTTGTTGTGGAATTTGGACCAATCAGAGGAGTTATATAATGGTACAAGGCTGATAGTTACAATACTTGCTAATCATGTCATTAAAACTAAAATTATTTTTAGAAAAAATATTGGAAATATCATTTATATTCCAATGATGTCTATGTCTCCTTCCCAATCACAATGGCCACTCAAGTTAGTAAGGAGATAATTTCCAATGAATGTCTCCTTTGGATTGACCATTAACAAGTCTTAAGAGAAATCAGTAGACAATGTTTAATTATACTTGTCAAGAGAGATTTTTAGTCATGATCAACTATATGTTGCAACGTCTAGAGTCAAAACTAAAAAAGGGTCGAAAATCTTAATTCATGGCAAACAAAAACAAAGCTTGACTATAACAACAAAAATTGTATTCAAATAAGTTTTAATTTTCACTATACGTGCCAAGATTTTGGTTAATTTCTATTTCTTCTGCAACTACTTATTCAATTACTACAACCATTTTATTATTATTATTATTATTATTATTATTATCATTATTATTATTATTATTATTATTATTATTATTATTATTATTATTATTATTATTATTATTATTATTATTATTGTTGTTGTTGTTGTTGTTGTTGTTGTTGTTATTATTATTGTTGTTGTTGTTGTTGTTATTATTATTATTATTATTATTATTATTATTATTATTATTATTATTATTATTATTATTATTATTAGCGTTTAGACGGACATTCTCGTGTCTGTATGTCCGCTTTTTTAAGTTCGCAAACGTGTGGAAATTTTAACTGTATCTTTTATTTAATCTCTCTATATATGTTAAAATAAAAATGAATGAACGAAGCTATATTATATTTTCTAAAGAAAAACTGAATTATAATGTTTATAATAGAAAAATAGAAATGAAAGACAAAACCACATCAAATACTCTAGAAATAAAAATGGAAGAAGGAAGCTATATTATTTTTAAAAAAAAGTAAATGAAGAACAAAACCACATCAAATACCATGAAAATTACCTCAAATTCAATGTTAATTTACTATTGTTAAATAACAAAATAATTAGTACACTTATAGTCTTCATGTTTTTACCATATCCACATAAGAGTTTGATTCAATAGCAAAATTTATTAAATATTCAATTTATAATAAAGAAATATTATATGAAAAAATAAATAAAAATTAATTCATATTTTTATGGAAAATGCAGTTGCAAATACCTGTGAGAAAGTATATGCAAGAGCAATATTATTGAATTACTAATTAACTAGAAAAACAAACTTACTAATTAAAAACCGGATAAAGAAAAAAATGATAAGATATTAAATAAAATACAAAATTCATAAAATAGAAAATTAAAAGCTTAATTATAAAATCAGACTAAACAAACTGAAAAAAATGATAAGATATTAAATAAAATACAAAATTCATAAAATAGAAAAATAAAAGTTTAATTATAAAATCAGACTAAACAAATTGAAAAAAATGATAAGATATTAAATTAAATACAAAATTCATAAAATAAAAAATTAAAAGTTTAATTATAAAATCAAACTAAACAAATTGAAAACGGATGAAATTCAATGTTTTTTCAATTCCGAATGGTATCATTAATTTAGTGTATGCTTTTCAAATTCATAGTTAAGAAACGGTTCCCTGATAAAAATATTAGATAGTTAATAACCTGCAGAAGTAAAATAATCAACCACAGTGAATATAGGCTAGTGGTAGTACACCATGTGTTCAATAACTAAGGTCTAAGGTCGTTTTTATAACTTCCACTTTTTTGTAAAAGTCATGGATTTTCATGTTCATGAAATTGTTGGAATTGCCTACAAATTTTGCTAATATATTAATTATTTTTATTTTAGATGTTAAAATCATTTACATTACTTTTTATTTGTATAATCAATATTTGAATTATATAGTTTTCAAAAAAATTGATTTATGTTAACATTAATCTCAATTTATATGTAGTTCAATTCAATATATATATATATATATATATATATATATATATATATATATATATATATAGAGGATGATTATATTTAATCCAGGACTTACTCCAAATCTAGACCATTGATTCTTTTCAATCTGGTGGTTAAAAATAATAAGTAATTAAATGTGGAGAGAGAAAATTATTATTTATTATTTTTAACCATTAGATTGAGAAGAATCAATGGTCTAGATTTGTAGTAACTTATAATAACTTACTTAAATATAACCCTCTTCATATATATATATATATATATATATATATATATATATATATATATATATATATATATATATATATATATATATATATATATATATAATCACATTCCATTATAATATGAAGTTATAACATTGACATTTACCCGCCGCAAGATATCTAACTAGTTATAATAAAAAAGAAATTATTTACACCACTTTAAAATAACCTCCTTCACGATCTTCCCTCTTTAATTATCCTAACTTGTTGTAATTTGTCCTTTGTTATGGTTACATTCTTTGATGTCAATCTCAAAAACACTCTCTCTAGATTGGTTCAACAATGCAAGAACCTTAGAGAAATCAAAATTGTTCATACCCAGATTCTAAAGTCCCCAACTTTACATACTAATGACCAATATTATCTCATTACCCGTTTACTTTTCTCATGCTCCTTCTCCAATTATGCTTCTTTGTTCTATGCCAACAATGTCTTCCACATGATCAAGAACCCAGATATTCGTGTCTACAACATCATGATTAGAGCATATGGATGCATTCATGAAGGTGATGATGATGATGACCGTTATTTTAATGGTTTGGTGTTGTATAAGCAAATGCTTAACAGGGGGATTGTGCCAAATAACCTCACTTTCCCTTTTCTTGTAAAGGGTTGCAATAGGTTGCAGTGTGGTGCTACTGCTGGCCAAGTTGTTCATGCACAGGGGTTAAAGTTTGGATTTTTGAATGATGTTTTTGTTGGGAATTCCTTGATTAGTTTGTTTATGAATTTTGGGATTTTGAATGATGCAAGGAAGCTGTTTGATGAAATGTTTGTTAGAGATGTTGTCACTTGGAACTCGATGGTTGTTGGGTATTTGAGAAACGGGGAGCTTGGCATGGCATTGGATTTGTTTAGAAATATGAATGGAAGGAATATTATAACATGGAATTCGATTATTACAGGGTTGGTTCAAGCTGGCCATGCAAAGGAGTCACTGGAACTTTTCCATGAAATGCAGTTTTTGAGCGGTGATAATGTTGTTAAACCGGATAAGATTACAATAGCTAGTGTCCTTTCAGCTTGTGCTCAACTAGGTTCTATTGACCATGGGAGATGGGTGCATGCATATTTAAGAAAAAACAATATAGAATGTGATGTGGTGATTGGAACAGCACTTGTCAATATGTATGGCAAATGTGGAAATGTGAAACAGGCATTTGAGATCTTCAACAACATGCCTGAGAAGGATGCCTCGGCATGGACGGCGATGATTTCGGTTTTTGCTCTCCATGGATTAGGAATGAAGGCTTTTGATTGTTTTTTAGAGATGGAAAGGGCTAGAGTAAAGCCTAACCATGTGACGTTTGTTGGACTATTGTCAGCTTGTTCGCATTCTGGTTTGGTAGATCAAGGTCGCTGGTGCTTTGATGTAATGAAACATGTTTACTCGATTGAACCACAAATCTATCACTATGCTTGCATGGTTGATATTCTTAGTCGAGCGAGGCTCTTCGATGAAGCAATGATTCTAATTAGAAGCATGCCAATGAAGCCAGATGTTTATGTATGGGGTGCATTAC
The DNA here is from genome assembly GCF_029867415.1 of Vicia villosa. Taxonomy (NCBI): domain Eukaryota; kingdom Viridiplantae; phylum Streptophyta; class Magnoliopsida; order Fabales; family Fabaceae; genus Vicia; species Vicia villosa. The sequence continues at coordinate 33,615,964 of NC_081185.1, read as the reverse complement.
TTGGTGGTTGTCAGATGTATGGAAATACAGAGTTAGGAGAAAAAGTAGCTTGTCATTTGTTAGATTTGGAGCCTCTTAATCATGCTTTCTATATGAACTTATGTGATATATATGCCAAAACTGGTAGATTCGACGCCGCAAAAAGAGTAAGGAATTTGATGAAAGAAAGAAGAACTGAAACAAAAGTCCCGGGTTGTAGCATGATTGAAATCAACGGAGTAGTTCAAGAATTTTCGGTTGGAGGATCTTTTGAACTTCCCATGAAAGAACTTACATTGGTCTTGGATAGATTAAGCAATGAGATGAAAATATGAATTCAGTGAGTTGCCAAGGGAACTTCTGAAGCAAAATTCGGCTTGTTATATAGCAAAATCCGCCCTTGATTATTTGAGCACTCAAGTCGTCCTCTCAGTGTCAACAGCTGTACCATATAAGCTTGGTATTTATGTATTGTCATTTGGTATAAGATTGCTGCTTTGTTATCTGTTATTTCTTGATATGTATTGCATCTGTTTTTGCCTTTTGAAACCATATATTTTTTTTAAATTGAAGACACAGTTCAGCGGTTGCAAATGCATTGTTTGTGGCCATTGTAACCAATATTCTTTTTTCTTGAGAACCCTGTGAGTTTTGGTGCTTCCATTGATGGATATTAGGTATTTTTTTATTTGATTTGTAAAAATACATAGTTTCAGTTGCTAGTTTTGATCCAGGAAGATCCTTTTGTATAAAAATTTCATTTAATATTTATTGCACTGTTTTGGATGCTTGCTGATGGAAAGCCACATTCTTTACTTGTAATGCATAAGGTGCTTTGAAGAACCTACATTAATCACCTAAGGTATGTCTAGTGTTCAACATGTGTCAGTGTACAATAGCAACACATGATTATATTCAATTAATTAATTTTCTCAAATTAATATCAGTGTCAGTGTGTCAGTGTCATTTCCCGTGTTAATGTGTGTGTCATCTTTCATCGATAAGATCTCTTGTTGAATTATTTCTTGTACATATATGAAGAGGAAACCGCTATTTTATTCACGTGTAAAGAAATGTAGTGTCTAGTCTAGTTATGTCTACAAACTATGAAAGAATGTACCATATGCATATTCTTATCTAACCTCACTCAAGCCTATTCTAACCCATTGTCACTACTCGTATCTTCCTTTAGGATTTTCTCTGGTTTTCTCTTTTCTGCATCTCTAGCATGCTGCCACCACAAGGTAAGTTATCAACATCACCTTTTTCTTTGTTCCTTCTTTTCTTTTCTGTGTGTGCTATTACTAATTAGTTACCATAAAATTAGGAAGTTTTCAGTTAGAAATGGAGCCAGACATTATTTCAACAGGGTGCTCATATTGATCACGATAGTATTGTTTTCAATGGAGACAGCTCGCCAGCAATTGACAAAAAGAAAAAGACAACTTGCTCATCTTCAAGTGAGTGCCAACGAAAAGATGTAAAAAGTTTTAGAATAGATAATTAGAAGCATGTTTAAGGGAGTGGAGCCAATTAGTGCATCCGACTAAAGTTGGAGGATGTTTCAAGTGTAATGTACAATATAATATAATGGTTGGAGACTCGTATTCATGAGATACTTTAGTGAGGAGAAATAATTGGCAATTGTCTATTGAGTTGTGATTAATAAAAGTTTATGTTAGATTTTTTATTGAAGTTTTAAACTATTTATTATTCAGTAATGTGTTTAATATATTGTGAAAACTTTAACAATATTGTTACGGCAAACGGTGTAATAAGACCGGCCAAACACAAAGGTTTAGTCTAGAGTTTCACCTTTTCTAAAGATGATAAACAAGTAAATCCTTGTTGCTAACAGACCGTACTCTATGTTCATTGTAACACCCCATAATTTTTATTATTTAATGTAATTGGGATTTAAATTAATTATTGGAATTAATTGAAATTTTGGTGATTTATTGAAAAATTATAGAAATAAAGTTATTGGGCCATTGTGGTAGTTAGTAAAAAGGAGGTGTTAACTGTAACGCCAGTTTTATTTTAATTATTTATTTTATGGTGTTTTGTGGATTATTTGATAATTACGGGATTATTTGGTATTATGTTATTTTATTAGGAATTAGTAGTAATAACATGATGAGATTATTAGTATTGAGCCTAATTTAGAATTAGTAGTAGCATTTGGGAGGTGTTAATTTAAGCCCATTAGTAATATTAAGAAGTTAGTAAGAATATCAAAACAAGAGAAATTGGGAAAAAGAGAGTTAGAAGTGACATTTTGTGAAAGAAGAAGAGAAGAGGAGAGAAAGCTAGGGCAAACCCCATTGAAGGCTTAGAGTTGTCTTCTATCCAAACCAAGGTAAGGGTGAAATTCTTTCATGATAAGGGTTTGTATGATGATAGGTTATAGTGGGGATTTGATTATATGCTTTAATATCCATCTTTGTGTGAGAATTGCAATTTTGATGTTATTGATGAATGCTGAAATTGATGAATGATTTGTTGAGCATTTGGTGAAATTAATATAGGCTTGTATGAGAGAGTGATGTTGTGATTTCTGTATAATCTCTAATCCTTCAATTTCATGATTTGGAAATGTTAGGGTTTATGCTAGATTCATGAGATTGTGCTATTAATCATGTTTGATGATGTTTGTATGTGAGCTCATGATTAGGAACATGTTTAGGAACCTTATATGTGTGCTAAATTGCTATCAATTGATGCATAAATGGTATATGGGATGATGGGTGTTGTATGAAGAGGAGAGGGAAGAAAATGGTGATTTTTAGGTTTTTACGCAGCATGAGTCGGCCGCTACAGAAGGTAGGGTCGGCCTGTGCTGACTCGTGAGGGCGAGAATTTGTGTTTTCACACGAACGCTCGACCATTGTAGATCATGAGTCGACTCATGGCTTGTTGGATGCTCAGGATGAGTCAACGCAAGGGTCGGCGCGAACGAACCCGCCAGTTATCCAATTTTTGACCGATTTTGTAAAGACCATAACTTTTGATCTGTAACTCCTTTTTATGCACCGTTTGAACCTCCGGAAAGCTGAAATCCTATCTAATGAAATCAATTTGAATAATTTTTGAGAACTTTTCTTGAGTCATATTTTCTCGGTATCGTGATGTATTGTGAAGTTGAATATTGTTGTATGTTGGCATATCATAATGATGTGATTGAAAAGTTGTGAATTACAATAATAGTAATCATGTTGTTGTTGCCACTGAATCTTGGCATATGAGTTAGAGGTTATTCCTCATTGATGTTTAGCCGATGTTATTGCGTGTTATGAATTTTGTATTTTGTGGATGTTGCATCATTGAGTCGCATCCACTGGATAAAAGACGATGGCCTAAAAATGGCAAAGACGATGGCCTGAAAAATGACAAAGACGATGGCCTGAAAATGGAAAAGACGATTTCCCAAAAAATGGCAAATTTTTATGATGGGAGTTCTGCTCCAAATGGTACCACATGCATATGCATAGTATTGAGTCGCATATTGAGTTGCATTCGAGTCACTGTGATGATGAAGTGGTTGTTATGATGTGTGAATGACATAGTTGCGAATTTGAATTCGTTGTTATGATTGGTTGATAACATTGTTGTTATGATGAAAGTTGCATTGAGTTGAGAAGTGGTGAATTGCGTATTATCTTATTTTCGCTATAATTATTATCATACGTTCCTTTATACTGTTTGATATCTCACCTGTTCTGTTTGAATGTTACCCTCTGTTGGTAACGTGCAGGTAACGATGAGGAGTAGATGTTACCGTTAGTAGTTCGAGTTGGTGTCTTTTGCTCTGATACGTAGCACTCAGGGGGATTAACGCTTATTTTGTTTTGTTATGTTTAAGTTGAATCCTGAGTTATTTATGAAGAAGTTTGTTTAGTTGTTTTCATGTTGACAAAGATGCTATCATTTGAAGTTTATGAGTTGTGAATTCCGCTGTATTGTTTACTAAGTTGATTTTTTTATGAAGACTAAATGTTGGTTATGAGTTTCCCTTATTTATATGTGTTATGTATCTGTTATAATGAACTTTTATGCGATTGTGTTAAAGTTGAAATGTAATACCTCATGTTGTTTGGAATTTTTGCACTCTGATTGTATTATAAACGTTGGGTAGATTTGGGGTGTTACATTAGTGGTATCAGAGCCTGGTTGGTCCGTCCGACCAAGTTATCGAGTCGTAGTTTAGTTTAACAATCGAGTATTGTTAATTGGTTTCTAATTGTTATTTATGTTGAAGTGATAAGTTGAGATGGCTGGGAGGAACAATGTTGCGATTACTGCTGCTTTGGGAGCAATGGCTCAAGCTTTGCAGAATCAGTCGAATGACAATGAGAATGCTGGATCTCGTAGCTTGGCGACTTTCCAGAGGGAGAATCCTCCTACCTTCAGGGGTACGTATGATCCGGATGGTGCGTTGACTTGATTGAATGAGAATATTTTGTGTGATGGATTTCACTCCAGCGTAGAAGGTTTGGTATGGGACTCATATGCTAGCATTCGAGGGTGATGATTGGTGGCTAGAGACTCGTTAGAGATTGAAGGATGCAAGTGAGGAGATCACTTGGGTCGTATTCCGACGAGAGTTCTTGAGGAAGTATTATCCTGAGGATGTATGGGGAAAGAAGAAGATTGAATTCCTCGAGCTGAAACAAGGGAATAAGTCGGTCGTTGAGTATGCTGCTAAGTTTGTTGAGTTAGCTAAGTTCTATCCGCATTATAGTGAAGCGACTGCTGAATTTTCAAAGTGTATCAAGTTTGAGAATGGATTGCGCTGAGGGCAATAGGACTAGTGGGGGAGATGCTCCTGCTGGTATTGTATGCTTCAAGTATGGAAAAGCTGGTCATAAGAGCACTATGTGTACTGCTGAAGCCAAGAGGTGTTTCCGTTGTGGTAAGCTCGGACATGCGGTGCCTGAGTGCAAGCATAGGGAGATGGTTTGTTTCAACTATGGTGAATAGGGGCACATTGGTAGTCAGTGTCAGAAACCAAAGAAGGAACAAACTGGTGGAAAGGTGTTCGCCTTGTCAGGGATTCAGACCACTAGTGAGGACGGACTCATCAAAGGTACATGTTTCATTATATCACTCCTTTAATTACTATTATTGATATTGGTGCTACTCATTGCTTTATCGCTGCTGATTGTGTTGAAAGATTGGGTCTTAAGTTGTCTTCTATGAATGGAGAGATGGTCGTCGATACACCAGCTAAGGGATCAGTGACTACTTCTCTTGTGTGTTTAAAGTGTCTCTTGTCGATCTTTGATAGAGACTTTGTTGTTGATTTTGTTTGTTGCCGTTAGGAGGATTGGATGTGATCTTAGGTATAAACTGGTTAGAGTATAACCATGTTCATATTAATTGTTATAATAAGTCGGTGAGGTTCTCTACTCCTGAAGAGGAAGGTGTGGATTTTTTATATGCTAGACAGTCGCGCCTGTTAATGAAAGAAGAAGTACAAGTGTTCGCGTTGATGGCATCGTTGTCTATTGAGAATCAAGCTATAATAGATGAGTTGCAGGTGGTGCGAGAATTTCCTGAAGTTTTCCCTGATGAAATTCTTGATGTACCACCAGAAAGAGAAGTTGAATTTTCTATTGACCTTGTACCCGGTACCAGACCTGTGTCTATGGCACCGTACAAGATGTCCGCATCAGAATTGTCAGAATTGAAGAAGAAACAGGAGGAGTTACTTGAGAAGAAGTTTGTTAGACCAAGTGTGTCGTCGTGGGAAGCTCCAGTGTTGTTAATAAAGAAGAAAGATGGAAGTATGAGAATTTGTATTTATTACAGGCAGTTGAATAAGGTAACGATCAAGAACAAGTATCCACTTCCAAGAATAGATGACTTGATGGATCAATTGGTTGGTGCTCGTGTGTTTAGTAAGATTGATTTGAGTTCGGGTTACCATCAGATTAAAGTGAAAGACGAGGATATGCAGAAGACGAGTTTCAGAACACATTATGGACATTATGAATATTCGGTGATGCCCTTCGGTGTTACTAATGCGTCGGGAGTATTTATGGAGTACATGAATCGTATTTTTCATGATTATCTAGATCAGTTTGGGGTGGTGTTCATTGATGATATCTTGATTTACTCTAAGTCAGAAACAGAGCATGCTGAACATTTGAAACTAGTGTTACAAGTTTTGAAAGAGAATGTTAGTTCTCTGGTTTTAGAGTTGGCTTAATTTTTGTAAAACAAATAAAAGAACTTGAACGTATAAATATATAAGAAAAACAGGTACAACAAAGAGTCTCACTACGATGATAGAACATGTTATGTTCGAGCAATTCAACATCTGGAATAACATGTCACATGGGATGTTACGACATCATGCCAAGCTGAAGTGAAGAATTAAATCTATGTGATTTAATTATGACAGAAGATTGCAGAACATTCAGGGATATTGTGCAAATCAAATAAAGGCGTGATATATGACAAGTCAGAAAAATCAATATGGAGATTTGAAGAATCATTCAGGCGAATCAAATCAGAATATTGAAGATTTTATAGTTTCTAATTATAGAGATATTATTGGAAACAAATAATTTGAAGACCTTGATTGTAGTAGAAATTACTACAATATTGTAACAGAAAATCTACAGTGATTGAAGGTGTAACGCCCGGAAATTCGATTATTCGCTTAATCTAGACGTTCGGAGTGTTTAGTGAAGTTTTCGTATTTTGAGACGATTTAGTCGGTATTAGTTCGGGATAGCGGATTGATATTTAATCAAGAGTTTTGATATTTTTAGTATTAGAAATATTATTGGAATAATATTTGAAGTTTTGAGAATTTTCTGAGTAATTAAGATTAGACCGGAAATATGATATATTGGTCAAATTTGGATTGTCGGTGTTATTTTAAAAGCGTATTTAGATTTATTAAGTTAAAAGTCGGATTTTAGTCGGATAGTCGGAAAATAATATTAAGAATAATCTTATTTATAAGTCGGAAATATTATATTGATGGAATATTAATATAATTGGTTATTTGGAGTGAATTGTCTTATTGGGCCTAAATTGAGTTGTGAAGATTAATAAAGAAGAGTTAATGAATGCTAAGCCCAATTGGAATATTATACTAGGGTTTTAGAGATTGAAGATTAGTGTTGTCATTTGGGAGAAAACAAGAATAGAAGAGAAGGAGGCTATGGCTTGAAGAGGATATTCCAAGCTTGGAGTTTCATCCATTGTGTCAAGTTGATGATGCAATTGGAGACCCATAGAGTTGCTTCCAATGATAAGGTAAGGGTGGGGTTCTCTTCCTATAATGGGGCTCATGAACAATTTGTACGTGGGAATTGGGTGTGTAAATTTATTGTCTTTGCTTGTGTTAATCGTTGCTAGAAACCGTGTATGTTGATTGTTGATTGTTTGAACTTGCTGTTCAGTAAATAGGAAGCATGTTTGCTGTTGTTGTTCATTGATTTTATATAGAATTTAAAATTGAATTGATTACATAGGATAATTCTATATTTAATTGTTGCTGTGCGTGGAAAATTGGAAGTAAGTGACAGGCGGCACACCCATGTTCTTTCATTGTGTTTCATTTTATTGTTCGCTATGCTATTTGTTCTGTTTTCATTCCTGTTCAAAACACGTGCTCTGTTTTCCATGTTTGCCTACTGCTACTTAAATTATTATGGCATGAAGAATTAAATTATTATGACATGAAGAATGGTAATGAAATATGATGATGAAATTTTATATAATTAAAACAAAAAAAATAGTATGTGACAGTAACATTTATGAAACTTTATGAAAAAGTAAAATAGCCCCGTTTGATCGAAATAGCCGAATGAAGCGGTATAATTAATTATCCGGAATTAGATGAAAATTTACGTGGTAGCTAAGTTTAATTAGTACATTAACGTGGTGGTGTTCTTTTGTCGAAATTGTGATGTTAATCGGTCGATTAATTAATGACTGAATAATGTCCAATAAATTTAAATATAAATACTTGGTTTCTTGCTAGTGAGTTGCAAAGACATGAGAGAAACAAATACAATTGATAATTTAAAGAGGTGGTTTATGTTTGTCATTATAATTTAATAGTTGATTAATTAAAGTAGTGAATTATGTAATTGAACATTAGATGTTAGAAATAGAGATGAAATAGTGACTTGAATTCATATATTGAGACATTAATGAGTTGATTAAATTAATAGTGAATTAATTTCAATTAGTCTATTTAATTAGAAAATACTTAGACTTAGATTAATTATTCGGTTTGTCGGTAAATAACGGTATCTTGAGAATTTAATCGAACGAATCGAATAACCGGTAAAGAATAGAATTGTATCCGAATTAACCGGTTGAGCTGTGTTTTTAGTGACTTGGGAGTATAACCCGAAAATTCGTAAAAGTTGTGAATATTAAGGATTTAGCCGGAAATTAGATAACCAGTAGTGACGCAGGATATACCCGATTAATTAGAGATTATTAGGAGAATAATTTTGGTTAGTTGATAATGGATTAGCGAGTTAATTTAAAGACTAACTTATATATTGAGACATTAATGAGTTGATTAAATTAATAGTGAATTAATTTCAATTAGTCTATTTAATTAGAAAATACTTAGACTTAGATTAATTATTCGGTTTGTCGGTAAATAACGGTATCTTGAGAATTTAATCGAACGAATCGAATAACCGGTAAAGAATAGAATTGTATCCGAATTAACCGGTTGAGCTGTGTTTTTAGTGACTTGGGAGTATAACCCGAAAATTCGTAAAAGTTGTGAATATTAAGGATTTAGCCGGAAATTAGATAACCAGTAGGGACGCAGGATATACCCGATTAATTAGAGATTATTAGGAGAATAATTTTGTTTAGTTGATAATGGATTAGCGAGTTAATTTAAAGACTAACCTATGGAGGATTATAAGACTAATTTGACTTGACTTAATGTGTCTATTTGTTGGAATGACTTTGTTAATATGTGAAGTTATATGTTTGTCGTGATGTGTCGAAACATGGCGATGTTTGTGATGAATGGTAATACGTGATGTTGTATATATTCGTGATGATAATTTTGTGACTAAGTGAAGATGAAATATTATGGTGACGTGAATTACCTCGTATAATGGTAATTGATTGTGATATAGGCTTATGCCTCGTGACGATATGTGATTGTGATGAGTATGTTGTGTTGTCTTGTTTGTCGAGTCACATTTCATATGCATACTCTGTGACGGCCTGGATTGGCAAATTAGTGACGAAGGCATATGCCTTGTGCCTCAGATTCGGGCAATTGGTGACGGGGGCTGAAGCTCCGATTGGTACCACATGCATATACGTGAGTCATGTCCCATGTGTCTTATGTGATCATAGTTATGACGTTTTGTGACTATATCGTGATTGTATTCCATGACTTGTTAAATGATGGAAGTATGTGAAGATGTAAATTGATGATTTTATGATTAGTATGATGATATTAATATTTGTGAATGCGATTAACTGAATATGTTTGGTGTGACTTATATGTGATGTTTTGTGTTTAGATGTTTATGTGATGTTTTATGACTAGATGTATGACTTATATGCTATGACGTTTTGGGATTGGAATTGTGATTTATACTTGTGATTCATATATAATTGATGTGAATATGAAGTGTCGTGACTTGTGGTGTGATGAAAAGTACGTGAGATTTGTGAGTTGGTGAAAGTATGAAGTGTATGGCGATATTAATACTTACGATGTGATAACTATATATGCCTGATTCCTAATATACAATTTATCATGCGCTCACTTATATGATTTGATATCTCACCCTTTTCTCTTGTTCGCCGTTGCCTTTATATTGGTAACGTGCAGGTGTTCGAGTATGAAGATTTAGTTGCCGTTAATCGAGTCGGTTGTCGCTCTGATACGTAGCACTCGGGGGGACGATTTATAATATTTGAGATGTTGTTGTTTATTGTGACTATCCTAGTTTATTAGAATGATATGTTAAGTGAAGTTGCTTTATTAATATGATGTTGTTTATGTGATTAAGATGTTACTTGATTCGGAAATTGAGAATCATGATTCCGCTATTTTATTAATAAAAGAAGTTATTCTGTTTTAGAAAGTGCTATGTATCCGCTAAATGCGATGAAGTGATTTATTGTTGAAGTGAATATGTGACGCCTCATTTGTTTGTCGAGAAATTTTTAAATACTCTGATATTTTCCGCATTATAATTGTCGGGTAGAAATGGGGTGTTACATTAGTGGTATCGGAGCTGGTCGGTCCGTCCGGCCAAGTTGTCGAGTCAGTTGAGTTGTGCGACAGTTGAATGTTGTCAGTGTTTTATTCCTTAGTACGCGACATGTGTGTGAAACACTGTCGGTACTTGTTTGCTTTGTTGCAGGGATTGGTTTGACTCCAAGTGGGGGAGGAGTTTTACTTCTCGAAGATGTTTCTGTTGTAAGGGATGGTCAATTATGCTGTCGATAAGCGAAGATGCAAGTGTTGTTGAGAGTTTTGGATGTTACCCAGAGTCGAAGTTATTTGAGGAGTTTAGGAGATAACATAAAAAATTGTCAATGCTTGACGTCGATGTTTACAATTCGGATAACGTCAGAGAATTGTATCTTGGGTTTCGAATATCAGTTGGACGTACCGTTTGAGCCTACGAAGAGGTGAAATTGTATTCAACCTTATGGAAATGTGTAAGCCTTTTGAATAAGAATGGTTATTACCGCCAATGTCTGAAGCGAGTTTGAGCAGAGCTTGTTGTTGATGATTAAGACGAGATCGCGAGATGTTCGGTATTAGGGATGATTTGAGCGCCGATGACTTTTGAGGAAGAGTGAAGTAGTAGTGCAAGAGACTCAGACTTTGGGTCGATTGAAGTCGTATTTGAGATACCGAGGTGGCGGCAGATATAAAATAAAAATTGTAGATAATTTTTATCATCAATTTGACGCGGGTAGGATTTTGGTTGAGACGAGACGAATTGTGAAGTACGAGTATAGAAGTAATTCTGAACATGAAGAGATGTTTGACGATTGTGTGATGTTAAGTGACTGCGAGGCGGATTTTATAATCTGTTTGAACGTCGGTGTCTTATCGACAAGATCGAATGAGTAGGAGGTTGCGGGAGTTGTGAAAAACCCATGGTGAATCATTGGATTATGACGTGTTAATGGATTTGAGTGAAAATTTAGAGATGACGCTATTACAAAGTAACGAAGGTTTATAATCCACTATGGTTGTCGAATACTAATCGACAAATTGGGGAACTGATCACCCTCATTCCATTGTTAATGGTAGATGACAATCGTACTGAATGTTATATATCTGTCTTGCTATATTAATAGTAGAGAAAGAGTATTGATGTTACATCGCGAAGGTAGTCGCTCACCAGTTTGTGTAACTTGATAAGAGGAGTGGTTGAGTAAGAGTTTGACGAAATGAACAATTCGGTGTAGTGAGTATTGTACAAGCGAATTTCGCAAGGGAAAGATTTGGAAGTAACAGTGAAACAACGATGTGAAAATGAGTATTAAGGAAAGTCTGTGTTGAATTGAAAATTTGTGAACCATACATTTGACGGAGTTTTAACAAGGTAGTGACTTAAAGAAGAATTATCAGAGTTGCGCAGCGGAAGCATTGTGTTGCACTGTTGTTATACGACTTGTAAGAAGTGAAGGACGATATGTCAGAAGACTGTGAAGTGGAGTTATCTTGATGTTTGGATTGATAGACTGGTTGAATAAGTGCGATGAGCCAGGATGCTGCATTGGATCGTAGATTATTGTTAATTTGGTAAGAATAGTAATGTGTTTGTGTTCTTGTGGAATCGTTGTTGTGTCGAAGAAGTAGTGATTGAAGTGTTACCAAACGCGATTTGGATATTTGAGAATCGGATACGAGATTTGGTTGCGATGGTGTTGTCAAGTAGATTTTCGAGGACGAAAATATTCTAAGTGAGGGAGAGTTGTAACGCCCCGAAATTCGATTATTCGCTTAATCTAGACGTTCGGAGTGTTTAGTGAAGTTTTCGTATTTTGAGACGATTTAGTCGGTATTAGTTCGGGATAGCGGATTGATTTTTAATCAAGAGTTTTGATATTTTTAGTATTAGAAATATTATTGGAATAATATTTGAAGTTTTTGAGAATTTTCTGAGTAATTAAGATTAGACCGGAAATATGATATATTGGTCAAATTTGGATTGTCGGTGTTATTTTAAAAGCGTATTTGGATTTATTAAGTTAAAAGTCGGATTTTAGTCGAATAGTCGGAAAATAATATTAAGAATAATCTTATTTATAAGTCGGAAATATTATATTGATGGAATATTAATATAATTGGTTATTTGGAGTGATTTGTCTTATTGGGCCTAAATTGAGTTGTGAAGATTAATAAAGTAGAGTTAATGAATGCTAAGCCCAATTGGAATATTATACTAGGGTTTAGAGATTGAAGATTAGTGTTGTCATTTGGGAGAAAACAAGAATAGAAGAGAAGGAGGCTATGGCTTGAAGAGGATATTCCAAGCTTGGAGATTTCATCCATGGTGTCAAGTTGATGATGCAATTGGAGACCCATAGAGTTGCTTCCATTGATAAGGTAAGGGTGGGGTTCTCTTCCTATAATGGGGCTCATGAACAATTTGTAAGTGGGAATTGGGTGTGTAAATTTATTGTCTTTGCTTGTGTTAATCGTTGCTAGAAACCATGTATGTTGATTGTTGATTGTTTGAACTTGCTATTCAGTAAATAGGAAGCATGTTTGCTGTTGTTGTTCATTGATTTTATATAGAATTTAAAATTGAATTGATTACATAGGATAATTCTATATTTAATTGTTGCTGTGCGTGGAAAATTGGAAGTAAGTGACAGGCGGCACACCCATGTTCTTTCATTGTGTTTCATTTTATTGTTCGTTATGCTATTTGTTCTGTTTTCATTCCTGTTCAAAACATGTGCTCTGTTTTCCATGTTTGCCTACTGCTACTTAAATTATTATGGCATGAAGAATTAAATTATTATGACATGAAGAATGGTAATGAAATATGATGATGAAATTTTATATAATTAAAACAAAAAAAATAGTATGTGACAGTAACATTTATGAAACTTTATGAAAAAGTAAAATAGCCCCGTTTGATCGAAATAGCCGAATGAAGCGGTATAATTAATTATCCGGAATTAGATGAAAATTTACGTGGTAGCTAAGTTTAATTAGTACATTAACGTGGTGGTGTTCTTTTGTCGAAATTGTGATGTTAATCGGTCGATTAATTAATGACTGAATAATGTCCAATAAATTTAAATATAAATACTTGGTTTCTTGCTAGTGAGTTGCAAAGACATGAGAGAAACAAATACAATTGATAATTTAAAGAGGTGGTTTATGTTTGTCATTATAATTTAATAGTTGATTAATTAAAGTAGTGAATTATGTAATTGAACATTAGATGTTAGAAATAGAGATGAAATAGTGACTTGAATTCATATATTGAGACATTAATAAGTTGATTAAATTAATAGTGAATTAATTTCAATTAGTCTATTTAATTAGAAAATACTTAGACTTAGATTAATTATTCGGTTTGTCGGTAAATAACGGTATCTTGAGAATTTAATCGAACGAATCGAATAACCGGTAAAGAATAGAATTGTATCCGAATTAACCAGTTGAGCTGTGTTTTTAATGACTTGGGAGTATAACCCAAAAATTCGTAAAAGTTGTGAATATTAAGGATTTAACCGGAAATTAGATAACCGGTAGTGACGCAGGATATACCCGATTAGTTAGAGATTATTAGGAGAATAATTTTGGTTAGTTGATAATGGATTAGCGAGTTAATTTAAAGACTAACCTATGGAGGATTATAAGACTAATTTGACTTGACTTAATGTGTCTATTTGTTGGAATGATTTTTTTAATATGTGAAGTTATATGTTTGTCGTGATGTGTCGAAACATGGCGATGTTTGTGATGAATGGTAATACGTGATGTTGTATATATTCGTGATGATAATTTTGTGACTAAGTGAAGATGAAATATTATGGTGACGTGAATTACCTCGTATAATGGTAATTGATTGTGATATAGGCTTATGCCTCGTGACGATATGTGATTGTGATGAGTATGTTGTGTTGTCTTGTTTGTCGAGTCACACTTCATATGCATACTCTGTGACGGCCTGGATTGGCAAATTAGTGACGAAGGCATAAGCCTTGTGCCTCAGATTCGGGCAATTGGTGACGGGGGCTGAAGCTCCGATTGGTACCACATGCATATACGTGAGTCATGTCCCATGTGTCTTATGTGATCATAGTCATGACGTTTTGTGACTATATCGTGATTGTATTCCATGACTTGTTAAATGATGGAAGTATGTGAAGATGTAAATTGATGATTTTATGATTAGTATGATGATATTAATATTTGTGAATGCGATTAACTGAATATGTTTGGTGTGACTTATATGTGATGTTTTGTGTTTAGATGTTTATGTGATGTTTTATGACTAGATGTATGACTTATATGCTATGACGTTTTGGGATTGGAATTGTGATTTATACTTGTGATTCATATATAATTGATGTGAATATGAAGTGTCGTGACTTGTGGTGTGATGAAAAGTACGTGAGATTTGTGAGTTGGTGAAAGTATGAAGTGTGTGGCGATATTAATACTTACGATGTGATAACTATATATGCCTGATTCCTAATATACAATTTATCATGCGCTCACTTATATGATTTGATATCTCACCCTTTTCTCTTGTTCGCCGTTGCCTTTATATTGGTAACGTGCAGGTGTTCGAGTATGAAGATTTAGTTGCCATTAATCGAGTCGGTTGTCGCTCTGATACGTAGCACTCGGGGGGACGATTTATAATATTTGTGATGTTGTTGTCTATTGTGACTATCCTGGTTTATTAGAATGATATGTTAAGTGAAGTTGCTTTATTAATATGATGTTGTTTATGTGATTAAGACGTTACTTGATTCGGAAATTGAGAATCATGATTCCGTTATTTTTTTAATAAAAGAAGTTATTCTGTTTTAGAAAGTGCTATGTATCTGCTAAATGCGATGAAGTGATTTATTGTTGAAGTGAATATGTGACGCCTCATTTGTTTGTCGAGAAATTTTTAAATACTCTGATATTTTCCGCATTATAATTGTCGGGTAGAAATGGGGTGTTACATTAGTGGTATCAGAGCTGGTGGATCCGTCCGGCCAAGTTGTCGAGTCAGTTGAGTTGTGTGACAGTTGAATGTTGTCAGTGTTTTATTCCTTAGTACGCGACATGTGTGTGAAACACTGTCGGTACTTGTTTGCTTTGTTGCAGGGATTGGTTTGACTCCAAGTGGGGGAGGAGTGTTACTTCTCGAAGATGTTTCTGTTGTAAGGGATGGTCAGTTATGCTGTCGATAAGTGAAGATGCAAGTGTTGTTGAGAGTTTTGGATGTTACCCAGAGTCGAAGTTATTTGAGGAGTTTAGGAGATAACATAAAAAATTGTCAATGCTTGACGTCGATGTTTACAATTCAGATAACGTCAGAGAATTGTATCTTGGGTTTCGAATATCAGTTGGACGTACCGTTTGAGCCTACGAAGAGGTGAAATTGTATTCAACCTTATGGAAATGTGTAAGCCTGTTGAATAAGAATGGTTATTACCGCCAATGTCTGAAGCGAGTTTGAGCAGAGCTTGTTGTTGATGATTAAGACGAGATCGCGAGATGTTCGATATTAGGGATGATTTGAGCGCCGATGAATTTTGAGGAAGAGTGAAGTAGTAGTGCAAGAGACTCAGACTTTGGGGCGATTGAAGTCGTATTTGAGTTACTGAGGTGGCGGCAGATATAAAATAAAAATTAAAGATAATTTTTATCATCAATTTGACGCGGGTAGGATTTTGGTTGAGACGAGACGAATTGTGAAGTACGAGTATAGAAGTAATTCTGAACATGAAGAGATGTTTGGCGATTGTGTGATGTTAAGTGACTGCGAGGCGGATTTTGTAATCTGTTTGAACATCGATGTCTTATCGACAAGATCGAATGAGTAGGAGGTTGCGGGAGTTGTGAAAAACCCAAGGTGAATCATTGGATTATGACGTGTTAATGGATTTGAGTGAAAATTTGGAGATGAATCTTTTACGAAGTAACGACGGTTTATAATCCACTATGGGTGTCGAATACTAATTGACAAATTGGGGAACTGATCACCCTAAATCCATTGTTAATGGTAGATGACAATCGTACTGAATGTTATATATCTTTCTTGCTATATTAATAGTAGAGAAAGAGTATTGATGTTACGTCGCGACGGTAGTCGCTCACCAGTTTGTGTAACTTGATAAGAGGAGTGGTTTGAGTAAGAGTTTGACGAAATGAACAATTCGGTGTAGTGAGTATTGTACAAGCGATTTTCGCAAGGGAAAGATTTGGAAGTAACAGTGAAACAACGATGTGAAAATGAGTATTAAGGAAAGTCTGTGTTGAATTGAAAATTTGTGAACCATACAGTTGACGGATTTTTAACAAGGTAGTGACTTAAAGAAGAATTATCAGAGTTGCGCAGCGGAAGCATTGTGTTGCACTGTTGTTATACGACTTGTAAGAAGTGAAGGACGATATGTCAGAAGACTGTGAAGTGGATTTATCTTGATGTTTGGATTGATAGACTGTTGGAATAAGTGCGATGAGCCAAGATGCTGCATTGGGTCGTAGATTATTGTGAATTTGGTAAGAATAGTAATGTGTTTGTGTTCTTGTGGAATCGTTGTTCTGTCGAAGAAGTAGTGATTGAAGTGTTACCAAACGCGATTTGGATATTTGAGAATCGGATACGAGATTTGGTTGCGATGGTGTTGTCAAGTAGATTTTCGAGGACGAAAATATTCTAAGTGAGGGAGAGTTGTAACGCCTGGAAATTCGATTATTCGCTTAATCTAGACGTTCGGAGTGTTTAGTGAAGTTTTCGTATTTTGAGACAATTTAGTCGGTATTAGTTCTGGATAGCGGGTTGATATTTAATCAAGAGTTTTGATATTTTTAGTATTAGAAATATTATTGGAATAATATTTGAAGTTTTGGGAATTTTCTGAGAAATTAAGATTAGACCGGAAATAAGATATATTGGTCAAATTTGGATTGTCGGTGTTATTTTAAGAAGCGTATTTGGATTTATTAAGTTAAAAGTCGGATTTTGGTCAGATAGTCGGAAAATAATATTAAGAATAATCTTATTTATAAGTCAGAAATATTATATTGATGGAATATTAATATAATTGGTTATTTGGAGTTATTTGTCTTATTGGGCCTAAATTGAGTTGTGAAGATTAATAAAGAAGAGTTATTGAATGCTAAGCCCAATTGGAATATTATACTAGGGTTTTAGAGATTGAAGATTAGTGTTGTCATTTGGGAGAAAACAAGAATAGAAGAGAAGGAGGCTATGGCTTGAAGAGGATATTCCAAGCTTCGAGATTTCATCCATGGTGTCAAGTTGATGATGCAATTGGAGACCCATAGAGTTTCTTCCATTGATAAGGTTAGGGTGGGGTTCTCTTCCTATAATGGGGCTCATGAACAATTTGTATGTGGGAATTAGGTGTGTAAATTTATTGTCTTTGCTTGTGTTAATCGTTGCTAGAAACCGTGTATGTTGATTGTTGATTGTTTGAACTTGTTGTTCAGTAAATAGGAAGCATGTTTGCTGTTGTTCATTGATTTTATATAGAATTGAAAATTGAATTGATTACATAGGATAATTCTATATTTAATTATTGCTGTGTGTGGAAAATTGGAATAAGTGACAGGCGGCACACCCATGTTCTTTCATTGCGTTTCATTTTATTGTTCGCTATGCTATTTGTTCTGTTTTCATTCCTGTTCAAAACATGTGCCCTGTTTTCCATGTTTGCCTACTGTGTAACTCGGTTTTTTGCGAACTGACTCCTTGCTCTCTCTTTTTTTTTTATGCAAGAGTCGCCACCGACTTTTATTTTATCCAACATTTATAAAAAGGCATAAAAGAACAGGAAATACCTTTTGACAGATTTTGGGTTCGGGGGGTTGGTTATACAAAGGGAAGGTTTTAAGCACCCTTTGTATCCATGGTTATCCATGGGCTCTTAATTGCTTAACTCACTTTTGTTTAAATGCTTTATTGATTTGAAAATAGAAGAAGTGAAGATGGACAATAGGTCACATAGGTCTCTGAAGAGTTTCACCGGGAATAATGCCTTTCAAATACCAGATGAAAGTTTTGAAAATAGATGAGAAGTTTTGAAAATACGTTTTTTTGAAAATGAAAGGTGTTTGAGCAAGCAATTAGGAGTTACCTACTCTCAATTTATAAGATCTTTCCTATGCATTTAATACTTTTCTTAAATGATGGTATGATTAAAAAAAAATAATAAGAGGGAAAACCATAGAGGTGCAAGTGTGCAAAGTGTTTTTTTTAAAGTTTTATCTTGATTATTAATGTATTAGCTCAAAGGTGAAAATATGGTCCAAGTGGACAAAAGAAAGATGACGGAAACATAAACAATGCGTCCAAATGGACAAAGAAAAAATAGCGGAAGCATAAATAATATGTCCAAATGGACAAAGAGAAAATAGCGGAAACATAAATAATATGTCCAAATGGACAAAGAAAAAATAGCGGAAACATAAATTATATGTCCAAATGGACAAAGAAAAATAGAGGAAACATAAATAATATGTCCAAATGGTCAAAGAAAAATAGCGGAAACATAAATAATATGTCCAAATGGACAAAGAAAAAATAACAGAAATATAAATAATATGTCCAAATGGACAAAGTAAAAATAGCAGAAATATAAATAATATGTCCAAATGGACAAAGAAAAAAATAGCAGAAATATAAATAATATGTCCAAATGGACAAAGGAAAAATAGCAGAAATATAAATAATATGTCCAAATGGACAAAGAAAAAATAGCAGAAATATAAATAATATGTCCAAATAGACAAAGAAAAAAAATGACAGAAACATAAATAATATGTCCAAATGGACAAAGAAAAAATGACAGAAACATAAATAATACGTCCAAATGGACAAAGAAAAAATAACAGAAACATAAATAATATGTCTAAATGGACAAAGAAAAAAATAACAGAAACATAAATAATATGTCCAAATGGACAAAGAAAAAATAACGGAAACATAAATAATATGTCCAAATGGACAAAGAAAAAAATAACAGAAACATAAATAATATGTCCAAATGGACAAAGAAAAAAATAACAGAAACATAAATAATATGTCCAAATGGACAAAGAAAAAATGACAGAAACATAAATAATATGAATGATAAAATAAAGTATAAAGCAAGAAATATAAAGAACAATATAATAAAATGCAGAATTTAAAGTTAATTGTTAGTATGTTAGCACGCGAATCATCTTGAAGCTAGTCGAGTATATCCATGATGTTAGTGAAGATCGATGGTGAGTGAATGATGATCTCAGACTTAAAGTTAATGAAAATTTATCAGAAGCTTGATAGAATCATAGCGACTACACGATAAATTTCTAAAAGTCTTAAATCAACTGCATACAATCTCTGTCATATTTGATCTTTTACTCCAATTCGGAACAAAGAAAAAGATAAGAAATAATATCAAATAATATACAAAAATAAATATAAAACAAATTAAACTTAATTCAATTTTTTTTGTGATTTTTTTGGAATTGATTTTAAGTTAATTAACAAACTAATTAAACAAATAATTATACAAATAATTAAACTTAACAAGAAAAATATTCTTTTTTATGTCAAAACTTAGATTATAAAAATATAAACCTAAATCTAAAGGAAAAATATTTTTTTGGTTTTTTAGGTATTTTTAATTAATTATGCAAAGAAAATAAATTGATTAAATGATATTGAATAAAAGGATCTTGTGTGGTGAGTTTATGATGGATCATGGTGAGCTTGATCAATGGCAAAGAAGTATTTCAATATTTAACATCATCAAGTAAAAAAGGAAACAAGGATGAATACTTAGATAAATAAATTAAAGTATATTTGGAAAATAAAAGAAACTATTGAATTAAAATGAAATATAAATGATGCATATTTTATAGAGTCTCAAAGTGATGGAACTTACCTTCAAATGATGCTTGGTTTGAGTGGAGGTTTCTTGGTTTTGCAATTCCAAATTCTTACTCCCTTTGAAACTTAAAACTTGGAAGAGAGAAAAGAAAAGAGAAAACAAAGACTTGGCAATGTTTTTTTTGGTGTCCCCCCCTTTTTTTCCTCCTTGAATGAAGAAAATGAAGCTCTATTTATAGGCAAAGAGATATGATCATAAAGCCTTGCAAGTGGAAATTGTCATGATTGATTTTGTGGAAAAAGAATGGAATATTCTTTTATGCTAGGTTAAAAAACTTAACCATAGTTTAATCACTCAAGTATTATTCTCTTCAATCTTGCAATAATATCTTTAAGCATCTTGAATTGGTCTTGATTGGCAACCATAAGCATCTTTGATAATATCTTTGAATTATCTCACTTTAATTAAACTTTAAATGAATAAAATTTAATTAAAATGAAATAAAAATGTCATGAATCATGGATATGTTGTGAATATCTTTAAACATATGAGAATCAAGATTGAATCACAAAAGAATTGGCCTTTTTGAAAAAAAAATCAAATTTTGGTCATTACTTGTTTCATACATTTTTCCAAAAAAGGTCAACTTCATCAAGGCATATCTCCCTCAATTTTGATCCTATGAAAGTGTTCTTTTACTTTTTGGAAAGACCAAGATGTCCTCTACAAGCCACTTTGGAAGCGTTTTTGCATTTGGAGAAGTTATTTTGATGATATGGGCTTTGACAAAAAACTGCTTTTTGTTGACTTTGAAAATGACCTGTAATGTTTTGGCTTATATCTCTTAGGCGGAA
Source organism: Vicia villosa (assembly GCF_029867415.1). Classification (NCBI taxonomy): domain Eukaryota; kingdom Viridiplantae; phylum Streptophyta; class Magnoliopsida; order Fabales; family Fabaceae; genus Vicia; species Vicia villosa. The sequence goes on along the minus strand of NC_081185.1, from coordinate 33,595,061 downwards.
GCATTTCTTGACCTTGGTCCCAACATCAAAGTTGTAGAGAATTGAATTTCCTTGAGAATGAGCTTTGGTTGGAATTTTTCTGATAAATTATGAGAGAGTTATGGTCGGTCAAAGTTTAGTTGACTTTTAGGTAAAAAACTCTAATTTTGCAATTTTGAGTTTTGTCGATTTCTAAACTTTTCTTGATGAATTATGATCAACCATTGATCACATGATGAATATTTTGACAAAATATGGATGTTGACAAAAAATTGCATTTTTGACTGTCTGTTGACTTTTTGGTCAAACTGGTCGTCTGTTGACTGTTTGAGCTGTTGACTGTGCGTCCGAGCGAATCGAAGTTTGAAAATTTGTCTGGTGGTAATTTGAGACATATGGAGATCCATGAAATACATTTGAGGTCTCAAAAACTCGTTCTACTGAAAAAAACACAAAAACCCTAGTTAGGGACTGTTTGTGTAGGAGACAGTTAGGCGTACCTGATTTTTGTGCAGTGTTGAGTCTCTGTTGATCACGTGATTATCAGAAGACTTCGAGAACAAAAATCTTGGAAATTTGAAGTGCGAAAGATTGATTTGACTGATGGTACAAACACGGAGAATTGCGCTGATAGCGGGTTTGACTGGTAACTGGCAGTATAATCTGAAACCCGGACTCCGCGCCTGCAAATTTTAATTCTGTACCAACTGCGTCAGCATTATTTATCTGAAAATAAATCTCAAATAAACAGTGTATGAAGTGATAAACAGTATTTGGCGTTTATGTAAGAATAAATTTAACAGCGAACCAAAATACTGTATAAAAAATTCTAAAAATTGAGTATTCATAAAATCAGGATATTTATGAAATAAAAATCCAAGATTGTATAAAACTCCAAATTTTTAGACAGAAGTCTGTTGACTTCTCTTTGAAAAAAAAAGACGCGGGCAAATTTTGGGGTATAATAATAATGATCATAACACTTAGAAAATGATGGGATCTCAGAGGACAAAAATTGGGGTGCAACAGATGCCCCTATTTAAGTTTCTACTTTCCGGAGATGTGAAGATTGGAAATCTTCGTTTCGACGTGATTGAAGAGACTTAAATATATATAAAAACACAATTTTTGAACCTGAGATGCAATGTAATGCTTATGATTATGAATGCATATGATTTCCACGAGATGGAAACAGGACACCACAGGGGAGAAGTAAACAGACTCCGCTGGGAAAAAGGTATACGTCATCCAGGAATAGAATCGGACTTCACAAAAGAAAGAAACACTCGACAGAAGCTTTCAGGAGTAAAACGTGAAAGGAACTCTGGACAGGAAATCAACAGAGACGTTCAGAAAGAAAAATCTCTAGAACCCACATCAGAAATAATTCAAGAGTAAAACATGAATGAATTTGGAAAGGAATATAAATTGACAGAGGCATTCAAGAGTAAAACCATGATTGAACATCATCACAGGCAATCAAGACTAAAACATGATTGAATAGTATCAAAAGCAATCAAGAGTAAACCATGATTGGATAACATCATAGGAAATCAAGACTAAAACATGATTGAATAGTATCAAAAGCAATCAAGAGTAAACCATGATTGGATAACATCATAGGCAATCAAGACTAAAACATGATTGAACATCAAAAGAAATCAAGAGTAAACCATGATTGGATAACATCAAAGGCCATCAAGAGTAAAACATGATTGAGACACCAACCGAGAGTAAAGCACGATCAAATTGCATCGAGAGTAAAACATGATCGGATATAAATAAAGATCAATCAAGAGTAAAGCGTGATTGGATAATATTAAAGGTTAATGCCAAGTGAGTTGGACTTCGATCTCAAGGTAAGATGTTGATAACAACAAGACTTGGAAAAATATAAATGAGCATGAATTTGTTTTTATGCATGATGTTAAATTTTTCTATGCATGATGAATGCTTAATGCAATGTAGTTATTTATGACAACTGAGATTGACTCTTTTGTGAGGCAATATTGGAGCTTTGATTCCTCATCACGGAAATTCTACCAACTCTGCTTCGGAAGATGCTTGAACAAACTTCTTGTCACACTGATAACTGTATTAAACAAATGATCCTTTGAGAAGGACTGATAAACTGTGCTTGGGGATTGCTGAAGAAGATTGCCCCTGATTGAATAATTGTTGCAAGTTAATTGATCATGGCTTCAGTTGAACTATGTTGGGGATGAACTGACCATGGCTTCAACTCTTGAAATGGATGTTAGGAAGACTTGCCACAATATACATCTTGAAGAGGATATTCTGATCAACAAATCTTGATTAAACATATGAACAACAGGATCTTGAAGTAACGTGCCCCTGATAGGATCACTGACCAAGTTTCTCGACTGTTTGAACTTCCTAGAAGATGAGTGCTTACTTGCAAATAAAATGTTCATTCAAGAATGGCAATTTTAATGCAATGCTCAAAACATATTTTTGAAATCAAAGTCACTTTGTAAAGAAAATGGAATCACTGGTCAAAACATAAAGGTTAAGACAATCAACATGAAAGATAAATCAAATATATGGTATCAACATAAATGATTGGTAAATCTCTTGGGAGTCAGCTTACGCAACCTTGTTGTAGTATGCTTTCAAAATAAACCTTGCTTCAATTAGGGCTTTTGAAGGTTGTAACGTGGTCAGGTTCACGGTTTAAAAAACAAAAGGTATAAGGCTCAAAATTTTTGTAACCCACCCTATCTTCGTGATGATCTTCAGTCCTAAACTCAGTTAATTCAAAATATGCATTCAGGTTCTAAGAGACTTTTGCAATTTTATCTGTTGTGATAATGATAGTTCACAAACCAAGAAAACTTAGTGATGGCAGTCACTTCTTCCTTTTGATAGTCACAACATTTTATGGTTCAAGAATTTATTGACTTATCTCATCTTTTTTCCTTCTTTTGATATCCCTAACTTTTGCCTGAACTGTTTATTTTGAACTTACAGTCAGCGGGATGCCTTAATTTTTGCCTAAGTCATTTTTGATTTTGACTTAGCAGGCTTTTCGTCGATTTTCTTTTTTGATACTTTTTTTCTCTGAAAGATAGTGACTACCTTGCTTAATGATTATAATGAACCATCATCGACTTTTGCTCGGCGTCTCCAACATTTCTTTGATGTAAGCGGAGGTAAGCTTGTGATTAAAACACTTGTTGATAGGTGTATTGAATGATTCTCTTAAAATAGAATGCACAACCAAATTAACTGGGAACTACCCTGCCCCGGGTTAAAATGTGGGTTATTTCGTATTGAAAGAAACACCAACTTCTAGGCTCAAAGGGGTTGACGAGGGATTAACTTCCTTATTTCTCCAGTGTTTGGGAATTGAAACAATTCCTGTACATCGTCAGCAAAGTTTTATTTGAAAGCATACATTTCAACAACCTGGGTATTTCGTTGTCATCATCCTCCCTCCAATCTTTGCATAAAACACAAGTTTGATAGAGAAAGCAAAATAGAATTTTTTTTTTGTTGTAAAAGAAGCATAAACATAGACATAGTAGATGAAAATGAATTCAAACATACGATGCTCATTTCATTAAAACTAACATTCAGGAATAAACAAAGTTTAAAAGCAAACAATACAACTGAGGAAATGCAAACAGTAAGGAAACATGGCCTAGTGACTAATCAATGACGAGGATGAGCTGTCCTGCCTTGATACACTGGCTTTAGGGAGATAATTGTCTCTGACCCGTTTTCAGCCATTCTGATTCGGCAAAGGATTAGTGACAACATTGGGACCAACATTCTTAAAAGATAGCATCTTTGATCTAACCAACTCTTGAACTCTGGCCTTCAAAGGGAAACATCTTTCTAAATCATGGCCCGCTGCCCCTTGATGGAAAGGACAATGAAGATCAGATCTGAAACCATCAGGGAGAGGGTTTCGAGGAGGAGGCATAGTTCTTGTTGTGATCAACCCTTTATGAACCAATGCAGGATACAATTCAGTATAAGTCATAGGGATGGGATCAAAGTCAACCCTATTACGAATCTGATTTTGGTTAGCAACCTCAGGTCGAGGAGCTTGAACTCGCACAGGAGCAACAGCAGCCACATAAGGTTGATCACCATTATGAGGTCTATGACGAGATCTTCTGTCTTCTGACACAGCATTAGTCTCATTTTTCTTCTGGAAGTTTCCATAAGGCTTCCTCGCCCCACTAGAGGATTCAACAACATGAGTAACTTTCCCATTCTTGATTCCTTATTCAAGTCTCTGACCAATGGTTACCAAGTCTGTGAAGTTGGAAGATACACTACCGATCATCTTCTCCCAGAAGAAAGGTGAGAGAGTATCCATAAACATGCCTGTTAGTTCCTTTTCAACTAAAGGTGGCTCTACTTGAGAAGCAAGCTCTCTCCAGCGTTGAGCGTATTCTTTGAAAGACTCTTTCTCTTTCTGGGACATGCTTTGTAGTTGTCGGCGATCAGGTGCCATGTCCAAATTATACTTATATTGCTTAATGAAAGCATCAGTTAGGTCTTGGAAACATTGAATACGACTCCTCTCGAGTCCCATATACCATTTTAGCGAAACTCCGCTCAAACTATCTTGAAAACAATGGATGAGCAGTTTGTCATTTTGAGTGTAAGCAGCCATTTTGCGATAGTACATGATCAAATGACTTTTTGGACAGGTGTTTCCTTTGTATTTCTCAAATTCAGGAGTCTTGAATTTTGCAGGCATGACGACATCAGAAACCAAACACATATTCTTAACAGCAACCCCAAAGTAATTATTGCCTTCCATGGCTCTCAATCGCTTTTCCAAAGTCTGATATTGTTCTTTGACATCTTCAATATCTCCAACATCCCCTTGGCTTCCATTCTGGGAATTGGCAGCTTGGTATTCAAATAGAGGATTCTCATAAGCATGCTGAGCAACAGTATGCACAATGGGCTCAGATTCAGTCATGATAGGAGCACGAATAACTGGGTTTGAAGTTTGACCCATCACAGGTCGTGATGATTGACCAATACCAGGAGTCTTCTCATAGGGAGGAGTAAAATCAGGTGGCAAACCAAACTCAGGCCATGTAGAAGGTGGTTGTTGAGTGGGTTGAGGGTCAGCATCAGCACTTGGGACTTCAACAATGACAGTCTTTTGAGGCGGTTCCCCTCTAGCGATCAAAACTTGCAGCATTTCAGTGAGCTTGGTCATACTTGACTTCAAATCCTCTATTTCCATTCTGACCTCTACGTTATGTTGCTCTTGATACTCCATTCTTAATCTGACGTTGGCTCTAGTTCCGTACTTGTGTGAAGGAATCAGCTTGACGGTAGACAGACAACTTTCTGAAGATGGAGACAGACAAGGATAAGTTTCATGGGTAACCTGGATGTATGTATGCAAATGATGCAATTGTTGTTTATATTATTTGAGTTTCAAAGAACTTAAGATATTAATTTGCAAACATTCAAGCATTGGATTAAAGCATTGATCAAGTTATCATCAAAATCAATCATCCATTTTGGTGGATTAGAGTTTTCACCCCATCAACACCCAAGATCCATTGAGTTTGATGAAACTTACGATGTTTACAAAAAAAAGACCTCTGAGTTCATTGGAAATCAAAAGAAAAGATTTTTATGAATGTATGAATGCATGAATGCCACATATACAGAAACGGTAACACAGACATGGTGCACATAAGGTAGGTTCCAAAGTTCAACGTCACGAGCATGAGGTTAAAGAACCAAACATGGGATAGTACTAAGGGTTAATCACCTGCACAAAATGTTCTACTGATACGTCAGAGTCCACATTCTTCTTTCGGATATTACCGGCTTGCACAACTGAACTTGTGAGCTAGCAATATTCTAAAGAAAAACTCGTCTGAGTGTGGCTCTCCTCATGACAACTAATCCAAGTCTTCACCTGAATAGTTTCTGCGCCACAACCTAATAAGGCCAGGATGGGTTGGGGTTCTACGACTAACTCAGCTTCTACAGTTCAATGAAAGCAATAATGTCTTCGCTACGAAACATGCTAAACATATATTACCAACAAGGAACCTCCACTGAGCGGAAGGATTCTCATGCTAGCTTTTTAAGGACTGAACTCCTTGTATGCCATACATGACTATACCCTCCACCTAAATCTTATGTGTACTTAATCCGGGTTAGGATTTGTCCATAATGTATCTCAAGTGACGGAACCACACATATATCCAGAATAGCAAAAAATAATAAAATAAACAAGTATATGCAAATATTAAAGTGATCAAAAACTCTAAGGTAACCCCTCTTTAAAAAGATTTTCACTCCCCAGCAGAGTCGCCAGTTCTGTAACTCGGTTTTTTGCGAACTGACTCCTTGCTCTCTCTTTTTTTTTTTTTATGCAAGAGTCGCCACCGACTTTTATTTTATCCAACATTTAGGAAAGGCATAAAAGAACAGGAAATACCTTTTGACAGATTTTGGGTTCGGAGGGTTGGTTATACAAAGGGAAGGTTTTAAGCACCCTTTGTATCCATGGTTATCCATGGGCTCTTAATTGCTTAACTCACTTTTGTTTAAATGCTTTATTGATTTGAAAATAGAAGAAGTGAAGATGGACAATAGGTCACATAGGTCTCTGAATAGTTTCACCGGGAATAATGCCTTTCAAATACCAGATGAAAGTTTTGAAAATAGATGAGAAGTTTTGAAAATACATTTTTTTGAAAATGAAAGGTGTTTGAGCAAGCAATTAGGAGTTACCTACTCTCAATTTATAAGATCTTTCCTATGCATTTAATACTTTTCTTAAATGATGGTATGATTAAAAAAAAATAATAAGAGGGAAAACCATAGAGGTGCAAGTGTGCAAAGTGTTTTTTTTTAAGTTTTATCTTGATTATTAATGTATTAGCTCAAAGGTGAAAATATGGTCCAAGTGGACAAAAGAAAGATGACGGAAACATAAACAATGCGTCCAAATGGACAAAGAAAAAATAGCGGAAGCATAAATAATATGTCCAAATGGACAAAGAGAAAATAGCGGAAACATAAATAATATGTCCAAATGGACAAAGAAAAAATAGCGGAAACATAAATAATATGTCCAAATGGACAAAGAAAAATAGCGGAAACATAAATAATATGTCCAAATGGACAAAGAAAAATAGCGGAAACATAAATAATATGTCCAAATGGAATAAGAAAAATAGCGGAAACATAAATAATATGTCCAAATGGACAAAGAAAAAATAACAGAAATATAAATAATATGTCCAAATGGACAAAGTAAAAATAGCAGAAATATAAATAATATGTCCAAATGGACAAAGAAAAAATAGCAGAAATATAAATAATATGTCCAAATGGACAAAGTAAAAATAGCAGAAATATAAATAATATGTCCAAATGGACAAAGAAAAAATAGCAGAAATATAAATAATATGTCCAAATGGACAAAGAAAAAATAGCAGAAATATAAATAATATGTCCAAATGGACAAAGAAAAAAATGACAGAAACATAAATAATATGTCCAAATGGACAAAGAAAAAATGACAGAAACATAAATAATACGTCCAAATGGACAAAGAAAAAATAACAGAAACATAAATAATATGTCCAAATGGACAAAGAAAAAAATAACAGAAACATAAATAATATGTCCAAATTGACAAAGAAAAAATAACAGAAACATAAATAATATGTCCAAATGGACAAAGAAAAAAATAACAGAAACATAAATAATATGTCCAAATGGACAAAGAAAGAATAACAGAAACATAAATAATATGTCCAAATGGACAAAGAAAAAATGACAGAAACATAAATAATATGAATGATAAAATAAAGTATAAAGCAAGAAATATAAAGAACAATATAATAAAATGCGGAATTTAAAGTTAATTGTTAGTATGTTAGCACGTGAATCATCTTGAAGCTAGTCGAGTATATCCACGATGTTAGTGAAGATCGATGGTGAGTGAATGATGATCTAGGACTTAAAGTTAATGAAAATTTATCAGAAGCTTGATAGAATCATAGCGACTACACGATAAATTTCTAAAAGTCTTAAATCAACTGCATACAATCTCTGTCATATTTGATCTTTTACTCCAATTTGGAACAAAGAAAAAGATAAGAAATAATATCAAATAATATAAAAAATAAATATAAAACAAATTAAACTTAATTCAATTTTTTTTGTGATTTTTTTGGAATTGATTTTAAGTTAATTAACAAACTAATTAAACAAATAATTATACAAATAATTAAACTTAACAAGAAAAATATTCTTTTTTATGTCAAAACTTAGATTATAAAAATATAAACCTAAATCTAAAGGAAAAATATTTTTTTGGTTTTTTAGGTATTTTTAATTAATTATGCAAAGAAAATAAATTGATTAAAAGATATTGAATAAAAGGATCTTGTGTGGTGAGTTTATGATGGATCATGGTGAGCTTGATCAATGGCAAAGAAGTATTTCAATATTTAACATCATCAAGTAAAAAAGGAAACATGGATGAATACTTAGATAAATAAATCAAAGTATATTTGGAAAATAAAAGAAACTATTGAATTAAAATGAAATATAAATGATGCATATTTTATAGAGTCTCAAAGTGATGGAACTTACCTTCAAATGATGCTTGGTTTGAGTGGAGGTTTCTTGGTTTTGCAATTCCAAATTCTTACTCCCTTTGAAACTTAAAACTTGGAAGAGAGAAAAGAAAAGAGAAAACAAAGACTTGGCAATGTTTTTTTTGGTGTCCCCCCCTTTTTTTCCTCCTTGAATGAAGAAAATGAAGCTCTATTTATAGGCAAAGAGATATGATCATAAAGCCTTGCAAGTGGAAATTGTCATGATTGATTTTGTGGAAAAAGAATGGAATATTCTTTTATGCTAGGTTAAAAAACTTAACCATAGTTTAATCACTCAAGTATTATTCTCTTCAATCTTGCAATAATATCTTTAAGCATCTTGAATTGGTCTTGATTGGCAACCATAAGCATCTTTGATAATATCTTTGAATTATCTCACTTTAATTAAACTTTAAATGAATAAAATTTAATTAAAATGAAATAAAAATGTCATGAATCATGGATATGTTGTGAATATCTTTAAACATATGAGAATCAAGATTGAATCACAAAAGAATTGGCCTTTTGTAAAAAAAATCAAATTTTGGTCATTACTTGTTTCATGCATTTTTACAAAAAAGGTCAACTTCATCAAGGCATATCTCCCTCAATTTTGATCCTATGAAAGTGTTCTTTTACTTTTTGGAAAGCCCAAGATGTCCTCTACAAGCCACTTTGGAAGCGTTTTTGCATTTGGAAAAGTTATTTTGATGATATGGGCTTTGACAAAAAACTGCTTTTTGTTGACTTTGAAAATGACCTGTAATGTTTTGGCTTATATCTCTTAGGCGGAAGCATTTCTTGACCTTGGTCCCAACATCAAAGTTGTAGAGAATTGAATTTCCTTGAGAATGAGCTTTGGTTGGAATTTTTTTGATAAATTATGAGAGAGTTATGGTCGGTCAAAGTTCAGTTGACTTTTAGGTAAAAAACTCTAATTTTGTAATTTTGAGTTTTGTCGATTTCTAAACTTTTCTTGATGAATTATGATCAACCATTGATCACATGATGAATCTTTTGACAAAATATGGATGTTGACAAAAAAATTGCATTTTTGACTGTCTGTTGACTTTTTGGTCAAACTCCGTCTATTGAATGTTTGAGCTGTTGACTGTGCGTCCGAGCGAATCGAAGTTTGAAAATTTGTTTGGTGGTACTTTGAGACATATGGAGATCCATGAAATCCATTTGAGGTCTCAAAAACTCGTTCTCCTGAAAAAAAACAAAAACCCTAGTTAGGGACTGTTTGTGTAGGAGACAATTAGGCGTACCTGATTTTTGTGCAGTGTTGAGTCTCTGTTGATCACGTGATTATCAGAAGACTTCGAGAACAAAAATCTTGGAAATTTGAAGTGCGAAAGATTGATTTGACTGATGGTACAAACACGGAGAATTGCGCTGATAGCGGGTTTGACTAGTAACTGGCAGTATAATCTGAAACCCGGACTCCGCGCCTGCAAATTTTAATTCTGTACCAACTGCGTCAGCATTATTTATCTGAAAATAAATCTCAAATAAACAGTGTATGAAGTGATAAACAGTATTTTGCGTTTATGTAAGAATAAATTTAACAGCGAACCAAAATACTGTATAAAAAATTCTAAAAATTGAGTATTCATAAAATCAGGATATTTATGAAATAAAAATCCAAGATTGTATAAAACTCCAAATTTTTAGACAGAAGTCGGTTGACTTCTCTTTGAAAAAAAAAAGACGCGGGCAAATTTTGGGGTATAATAATAATGATCATAACACTTAGAAAATGATGGGATCTCAGAGGTCAAAAATTGGGGTGCAACATACTGCTACTTAAATTATTATGGCATGAAGAATTAAATTATTATGACATGAAGAATGGTAATGAAATATGATGATGAAAGTTTATATAATTAAAACAAAAAAAAAATAGTATGTGACAGTAACATTTATGAAACTTTATGAAAAAGTAAAATAGCCCTGTTTGATCGAAATAGCCGAATTAAGCGGTATAATTAATTATCTGGAATTAGATGAAAATTTACGTGGTTGCTAAGTTTAATTAGTACATTAACGTGGTGGTGTTCTTTTGTCGAAATTGTGATGTTAATCGGTTGATTAATTAATGATTGAATAATGTCCAATAAATTTAAATATAAATACTTGGTTTCTTGCTAGTGAGTTGCAAAAACATGAGAAAAACAACTACAATTGATAATTTAAAGATGTGGTTTATGTTTGTCATTATAATTTAATAGTTGATTAATTAAAGTAGTGAATTATGTAATTGAACATTAGATGTTAGAAATAGAGATGACATAGTGAATTGAATTCATATATTGAGACATTAATGAGTTGATTAAATTAATAGTGAATTAATTTCAATTAGTCTATTTAATTAGAAAATACTTAGACTTAGATTAATTATTCGGTTTGTCGGTAAATAACGGTATCTTGAGAATTTAACCGAACGAATCGAATAACCGTTAAAGAATAGAATTGTATCCGAATTAACCGGTTGAGCTGTGTTTTTAGTGACTTGGGAGTATAACCCGAAAATTCGTAAAAGTTATGAATATTAAGGATTTAACCGGAAATTAGATAACCGGTAGTGACGCAGGATATACCCGATTAATTAGAGATTATTAGGTGAATAATTTTGGTAGTTGATAATGGATTAGCGAGTTAATTTAAAGACTAACCTATGGAGGATTATAAGACTAATTTGACTTGACTTAATGTGTCTATTTGTTGTAATGATTTCGTTAATATGTGAAGTTATATGTTTGTCGTGATGTGTCGAAACATGGCGATGTTTGTGATGAATGGTAATACGTGATGTTGTATATATTCGTGATGATAATTTTGTGACTAAGTGAAGATGAAATATTATGGTGACGTGAATTACCTCGTATAATGGTAATTGATTGTGATATAGGCTTATGCCTCGTGACGATATGTGATTGTGATGAGTATGCTGTGTTATCTTGTTTGTCGAGTCATATTTCATATGCATACTCTGTGACGGCCTGGATTGGCAAATTAGTGACGAAGGCTTATGCCTTGTGCCTCAGATTCGGGCAATTGGTGACGGGGGCTGAAGCTCCGATTGGTACCACATGCATATACATGAGTCATGTCCCATGTGTCTTACGTGATCATAGTTATGACGTTTTGTGACTATATCATGATTGTATTCCATGACTTGTTAAATGATGGAAGTATGTGAAGATGTAAATTGATGATTTTATGATTAGTATGATGATATTAATATTTGTGAATGCGATTAACTGAATATGTTTGGTGTGACTTATATGTGATGTTTTGTGTTTAGATGTTTATGTGATGTTTTATGACTAGATGTATGACTTATATGCTATGACGGTTAGGGATTGGACTTGTGATTTATACTTGTGATTCATATATAATTGATGTGAATATGAAGTGTCGTGACTTGTGGTGTGATGAAAAGTACGTGAGATTTGTGAGTTGGTGAAAGTATGAAGTGTATGGCGATATTAATACTTGCGATGTGATAACTATATATGCCTGATTCCTAATATAAAATTTATCATGCGCTCACTTATATGATTTGATATCTCACCCTTTTCTCTTGTTCGCTGTTTCCTTTATATTGGTAACGTGCAGGTGTTCGAGTATGAAGATTTAGTTGCTGTTAATCGAGTCGGTTGTCGCTCTGATACGTAGCACTCGGGGGGACGATTTATAATATTTATGATGTTGTTGTTTATTGTGACTATCCTGGTTTATTAGAATGATATGTTAAGTGAAGTTGCTTTATTAATATGATGTTGTTTATGTGATTAAGATGTTACTTGATTCGGAAATTGAGAATCATGATTCCGCTATTTTATTAATAAAAGAAGTTATTCTGTTTTAGAATGTGCTATGTATCCGCTAAATGCGATGAAGTGATTTATTGTTGAAGTGAATATGTGACGCCTCATTTGTTTGTCGAGAAATTTTTAAATACTCTGATATTTTCCGCATTATAATTGTCGGGTAGAAATGGGGTGTTACAGAAGGTCCAAATCCAGTTGGGTATAGGTTATAAATAGAAACATTGTAACCTAGAAAAAGAAGACAACCACCGAGCATAAAGATGTAGTCATTAGGGTTTGTCAAGGTAAACCTACCGGCATGTGGGAAAGTTACCTATGTGATCCTCGAAGCCTGTAGGTAAGAGGAGTATTGTTCTTGGAGGAAGCTTTGAAGTAACTCCAGGTTCGTGGTCATAGTCAAGGTTCTTGGCTAGGGATTTTCATGGAAGTGTGTCTTCCAAACTTTTAGATATTCGAGATTAGAAGGAGATGGATATTAGGTCGTTGCTACAGCTCCTGGGATTGGAGAGCTGTACAACATCATTGCGATGATTGGAATTGTGATAGGGATATCTCATATCTAGGGAGGACATAGGTAGAAAGGTCACTAGGTAGGGATTAAGTGAGGGGTTTCTTGGGACTAGTTAACTCTGAATTATTACTACTGATAGTGGACTTCATTCCTGGATTGGTATGCTCCCAGAGTAGGTGTGATTTCACCGAAATGGGTTAACAATTTCTGGTGTCTTTTATCTTTCAGTTTGGTACAATTCTGTACATATTCTTTGCTGATTGTTCTTGAGAGAGCACATGTCTTGACATCTTTCACGACATCTAAATCTGTTATGCTAGAATTTCAATTGGTATCAGAGCAGGCATCCTGTTCTATCTTTGGATGAGATCCTGGGAAGATACTTTCTGGTTCAGCAAGGAAGGTTGATGATGAGAAGATGTGTTGATCGGTGATGTGTACATGGTCCCTAGAAGTGGAGGATGGACTATGTTGAACATCGAGGGCATTGTTATGCCGTCATAAGGGTTTGATTTATTTTCAAACTTAAGGTGTTCTGCCGGTATATGATGATGGGTACACACCTTTGCTCCTAGAAGAAGATGAGGAAATGTTATGGAAATTCCGCTGCATGGTATCTCTTTCAAACCTGGTTCTTTTCAACATTAGGGTTTGATGTCCTCTGAAAATGCACTCATGACAAGGCATGAACAATGGTGGAACAGTTAAAGGAGCCAACGATACTTGAGTTCTGGTCTCAAGTCCATTCATAAAGGCACCTTTGCATGGATGATAGGTTGCTTCTTCAAGAAACATGGAGAAAGATTGAAGCCATACAGGATGGTCTCAACGAGAATCTTTAAATCTCTTGACTCCTTTTAGGAAGTGTTTTTGACTCTGGCTATTTGAAGCATAGTTGGATCATCTGGATAAGGGTTGTTCAAAGGATTATGTCAACAACTTAATGATCAGATGTTTGGAAGGAACCGATGTTCTTCAACATGTTAGAACAATACTTCAGCAAGTAAGCAGTTACTGGTTCAAGAATAGATGTTTGGATGCTAAATAAGATGTTGTGATTATGTTTGTTTGGAACCTGCTCCTGACCTGGAAGAGGAGACATCTGATTTGTACATGTTGATCAGGACACGACCAATAGGCTACATGCCTCTGTGTCAGTTTATTTTTGGCCAAGGTATGAAGGTGTACAATAGATGAGCTCTTGAAGAACTCATAAAGGCATCACCATTGAATCCCTTATGTAGGAGAAGCTCATAACTGAAGGACTCTTTGGATCAAAGAAACCAGATGGGTGGAATATTCATCTCTGAAATCAAAGGATGTGGATTTTCCAGCGTCTTCGTGAAGAAGGTTCTTTAGGATGGATTCATTTATGTGGTGATCTCGCATAGTGAGTTGGTTGCAGTGAAAAGGATTTCATAGACCTTTGTGCTTTGAAGAGGTAGACATAGTCTGAATAGTCTACTCAGGAAGGTGCAGGATAATGGCATTCAAACATCTCATAGTCAGACAAAAGGTATGTACTTTGTGCATATGAGATATGGTCTCTGCAAGGATGATCAACCATCACCGGTGTATTTTCTTCGATCCCCTGCAAGTATACTAGGTTGTTATGGAAGTCCTCTCCATAACCATAACAAAGATTCTGAGAGTTAGAATAATTTCAGAACTGATGTTGAAACATCGTGTTTATCCCCTGCTTCTCAAGCTAAGGAAGTACATTTAACTCTGGATGGAATTAAGGGTCACTTAACTGACCAGACAAAGAAAGGTTGTTGAGGCTATATAACGAATCCACTCATTACAAGTGGTAAATAATAGAATCAATTGTCATCTTATAGTTTAGAGACAGTTGTATCAGCTGACTGTATCTCTAAGAGAAGAATCTCTATTTCTCTCATACTGCAGTGGTAAGATGTTTACTTCTCGAAGGATTTGAGCATAATGAGTCCTTAAGGGAGTGATTCAAGAACCTGGAAGGGGTTGTTGAAAGAAATGTCCCAAATGATGCTGTGACATCATTGCTAATAATAGTCTGTGGAAAAGACTTGGGACCAAGAACCATACTATTCAAACACCATGTTCAGAAGTAAGAGTTATATATATGGTTTTGAGAAGTATCTCAGTGGGAAGCTCCGAAGTCTGTTTCCGAGATTCGTAGTTTTCTTTGTCGTTACTACAGAAAGTTCATAGAAGGATTTTCGAAGTTAGTGTTGCCGTTAACTAAGTTGAATAGAAAGGGTCAAGCGTTCATTTGGGATTCGAAATGTGAAGAAGGATTCCAAGAGTTAAAGAAAAGGTTAACTAGTGCTCCTATTCTGACTTTTCTGAATTTGACAGAATCTTTTGTAGTATATTGTGATGCTTCATTAATGGGGTTAGGTGGTGTATTAATGCAGAATCAACAGGTAGTGGCTTATGCTTCAAGGCAACTTAAAGTTCATGAAAGGAATTACCCGAATCATGATTTAGAGTTGGCAGTGTAACGCCCATAATTTAATTAACTATTTAATTAAATTGATCAAGGATTTATTCGTTGGAATTAGTTGAAGTCAGAATTTATCAGTATTATTCTAAAGGCGTAAATGGATTAATGTGTCGGTTGGAGCAGTTAAGTTATGGTCGGATTAGTCGTAGAAATACAATTGTGAGTTGGTATTACTTAAGTTATGGATCGATTGTAGTTGTGGAATATTATTGGGAATAATATTCGTTTATGTTGTGTGACTATTTAATTATTTATAGTGTGTTTTGCGATTTATTGGATATATAATGGAGTTAGTAGTATTGGGCCTAAGTGGTAGAGTTATGGGTTAAGCCCATTAGTGAGATAGTAAAGGTTAGGGTTTTAGAGATTTAATGTCATAACTCATTTTGGTGAAAAAGAAGAGAAAGAAGAGAAAGAAGAGAAGAAGAGAGGAAAGCTAGGGCATAAAGGGGGAAGAACTCCATTGGTGAAGATGAAGCTTTTTCTAAGGTAAGGGTGGGTTTCTTACTCACTAAGGGTTGGCATGATGATGGGTATGGTAGAGATTAGGTTTCATATTTGAAATCCATGGATGAGTGAAGAATTACAATGTTGATGAATATTGAAATTGATAAATGGTTTGCTACAAATTTGATGTATTATTAGAGGTTTAGATGAGTGGATGATGTTGTGATTTGTGTTCAACCTTTAACCTTTCAATTTAATAGTTTTTGTATTGTTAAGGTTTGTGATAGATTTCCATGAAATTATGGTTGAAAACATATTTTGAATGATTATTGTTTATGAATGATGTTAGCTGGTATTGTTATATGCCTCTAATTGTTGTTTGAGAAGGGTTTGGTGTGGTGGAAGTGGCATTATGAAGGTCTGTTCGCTCTGTTATTTTTCTGCATAATCGCGCATCCGCTAAGCGGCCCCTGGCTTACTAAGAGGATGTTGAGTGAAAATTTGAAAATGCGCGAGCTCGCTAAGCGGAGCTGGTCTGTTAAGCGGAGCTACGAAAACTGAAAGTTACTGTTTTTAGTCTACACAAGCCCTCTTTAAGCTGGTTTGTTGAAAATTGAACTTCATTAAGCGCGCTGGAGGGTCGCTAAGCGGACCCTGCTGTGTAAAACTTTTTGTAACTTTGAAATGATGTATCTTTTGATCCGTAACTCCTTTTTAAGTGCCGTTTGAACCTCCGTGAAGATCTAATTGATCTCTTTCTGATGAATATGACTTGAAAACCTTTGGATATCTTTTTGAAACCTTTTCTTGGTTTGTATTTTCCGATTTAATTATGTTTTGCGAAGATGAATGTTTTGTGTATGTTTGTATACCGTAAAGACATGGATTGAGAACCATTAGAAGATTATTTAATATGACTTATACTTTTTGTATGTGTTTGATATGTATGAATTGATAATGATGTTGTACGCTATATGCAATTATTTGTATGTGTTTGATATGTATGAACTGATAATGATGTCTTGCGATGAATTAATAATGAATAAGTTGTTATTAGGAAGTTGAATATATCGTGTTATGATGTTACTTGATTCGTCTCATATGATGTTATTGCTAATATGATGAATTCGTTGTTGTTATGGTGGAATATGATGAATGTGTTCATGTTGTTGTTAATTAGATGAATTATTGATGTTTATTGTTAATTAGACACATTGTTGATGTTTGTTGTTAACATGATGAATTAGTTGTTGTATTTTAATTATTTTTGTTACTAATATTTTTATATTGAAATTATTTTTAATTTAAGATACAATATTTTTTAAGGTAATATCTGGAAAATTAAAATATATATTATTGATGTAAATCAATTTTGATAAAACAATTTTATTTTAATTTTAAAAATATGTCTTTCTTTTAAAAATAATAAACTAATTTGGTAAAACAATTTTTTTTCTTATTTACATTTTTAATACATTTTGAAAACAAAAGCGTGCGTACCACGCTAGTATTCGTGCGAACGCACGAGTATCCCACTAGTTATTATTATCACCACATCATTTGAATTGTAAACATGAAAAAGTCATATGAGTGTATGCAACAAACACTAGTTTCTTCATTTTCCTTTTATCCCTTTTTGTTCCTACACACATTTCAAGAAGCACACAAACTGCTAGTATTTTCCATTCAGAAATCGAAGCTACTTTATATTTTCAATTACTTAAAATATGATCTTCATATGCTAAATTTGAATTGCATTAATCCTCAATCCATTTAACTAGGGTTTACGTTTCCCTCTAAATTGTATGATACATTTCAAATCCCATACCTTAAATCGAAGGTGCTTAATTTCATCAGTAACACAAGGTCAAAACCTAACATTTCAAAACACGAAGAGAAGCGAGAACCAGGAGAGAAAAGAGTGAGTATGGTGAAAATGGTAGTAGCAGCGAAGAAAGTGAGACATTGCTAACGAAGCGCAAAGGGAAGTGGGACGTTATAGTGAGAGAGTGAGACATTGTTGACGAAGTGAGAGATAGAGTGAAACATTGGTGTATACAAATAACCTAAATATAATTTGACTTGTACAAATAACTTAAAATAAACAGTTACAAAATTATATAAAATATATATTCAATTAAAATATCATAATTGATAATTAGCCTAGTGGCAAGCTTATATTTTTGGAAGCCCGAGGTCTTCAGTTCAAATCCTCATATCAACCCAAAATTTTATTATTATTGTTTGGGTTAAATAAGTTTTTGGTCCCTCTAGATATAGCAGTTTTCAACTTTAGTCCCTCGAAATATTTTCTTCAAAGAATGGTCCTCCTAAAAATTTTAATTTTAACTTTTTGTCCCTCCTGCAATTTAGCGATGATTTTTACAATTTAGTGACGGTTTTAGTGACAGTTTTAGCGACGGTTTTTTATTTAGCGATGAAATTGGCGACCATTTTAGCTACGATTTTGCCATGAGGGACCAAAAGTTAAAATTAAATTTTTTAGGAGGACCATTCTTTGAAGAAAATATTTAGAAGGACTAAAGTTGAAAACTATTATATTTAGAAGGACCAAAAACATATTTAACCCTTATTGTTTTGTTTCACTAAATACAACTAGTTGGAATTGAACCATCATCTTGTTAGAAGTGAATAAAACTTCTTAGGTCCGGTGGGAGACACCTAACATAATAAACAGACTTCTTAAGTCAGCTAATGAACACATACTATTTAAGAAATCTAATTCAAATTATATATTTTTATTAAACCTTTGTTAGGTTGGTTTTAAAATCACCCGACCTAACTAAGTTACAAATATTTACTGAATGATCACTACATCGCTTTTTAAGTCGGGTGACACGTGAACTAACTTAAAAACTCTACTAAAAAGATATTTTTGAACTAGTGATGAACCAATACTATAATATACCTCCTACAAATTCACTATGAAAAACACATCAACTAGAAGCATCAGATTTATAGTGTATATATCTTATACATAATAAAGACCTCGATACAAATGACATTGATAATACAATAGATCTAGCCAAATTTAGTTTTTTTAAAGGAAAAACTCTTACTATTAAGAGTCTGAATACATGTTATTATATTAGTAAAAACCTGAAAATTAACAAAAGATGGAACTAAAGTTAATTAAAATATATATAATTATGCTATAGTCTTGCAGTATAAAGAATGAATCCGTACATGATATTTTGATATGTAATCTATGTAAAAGATTAACTAATATATATATATATATATATATATATATATATATATATATATATATATATATATATATATATATATATATATATATATATATATATATATATATATATATATATATATGAATAGTGAACTACATATAATTTAGCCTATACTTTATATATGAAGTAATATTTTATTATATTTATTTAAATTGTTGTTGATTTTGATATAATTATCCATGTCTATTTTAATCAATTCAATTGCCCTCTAGATTTGAGAATTTCTTTACCCACCTCCCTATTTTCTTGGTCACCTCTGATGAAAAATCCAAAATACCCTTACTTCGGAAATGTATTTCCGAAACGCTTTTTTTTTTCAAAATTTGTCTTATTTCGGAAATGCACTTCCGAAAACACGAAAAAAAAGTGTTTTCGGAGATGCATTTCCGAAAACACCTTTTTTTTTGGGAGAGGGGTGTCTTCGGAGATGCATATCCGAAATATTCCAAGACCAAATTGGTCTTGGAATGTTTCGGATATACACTTCTGAAAAAATTCAATAATTATTAAAAAATTAAAATTTCATAAGTAAATTTTGAATTATATAGAATTAAATATAAAATTTATTCATTAAATAAAATTAAGACAAAATCTTTTTTTAATTTTTTTAAACTAAATAAAAAATTATAACTCATTTTTAATTATGAATCAGAATAGAAATATATAAATATATAATAATAATTATTAATTTTGTAAGTGAAATATATAAATATATAATATATAAATATATAATAATTATTATATAAATATATAAATATATAATAATTATTATAAATTAAAACACTCATTTTTTTAATTTTTATAATTATTATATAAATATATAAATATATTTATAATTAATACATAATAATTATTATATAAATATATAAATATATAAATATATCATTATTTTTATAAATATATAATAATTATTATAATTATTATATAAATATATAAATATATAAATTAAAACACTCATTTTTTAATTTTTTGTAAATACATAATAATTATGATAAATATATAAATATATAAATAAAAAATTATAACTCATTTTGTAAGTGAAATTATTTTAATTTTTTTAATTAAAATTATTTTAAATTTTAAAATATGAATCAGAATAGAAATATATAATAATTATTATTCATAACTCATAAATTATATCAAAATATATAATTATTATTATTCATTACTCATAAATTATATCAAATTTATGATATATGAATTAATTAATATCTTAAAATTAATTTTTGGGATTTTTAGATTTTTTTTTTTGTTTTTTCGGAGATGCATCTCCAAATTAATCAAAATCCCAATTTTTGGGATTTTTTCGGAAATGCACTTCCGAAGTCTGGAAAAATTTAGAAAAAAAAAATTTTCGGAAATGCATTTCCGAAGCAGGGGTAAAGTGGGGTTTTCGCTAGGGTTGACCCCATAGGAAGGTGGGTAAAAAAAATTTCCTAGATTTTCATAGCATGTAAGTCTTGTTCTTATTTTTCAATAACATTTAAAAAATTACGTGATTTTGGTTATATTTTAATTTTTAATAATATATTTATGTTATTGAATAACAAAATTATTTTTTTAATTTATAAAATAAGTTAAAAATAATTTTTACCATGTTTTCAATTAAAATGCTTTAAAGATATAAAAACAAAAATTATTAATTAAAAAATAAAACAAACGAGATCAAAACCATTGTTATCAAAAAAATCCTGTAGGGCACGCCCTTACATACTTATTTACAACCTCATTAGCTATGGAAGTCATATTTATTAATATAATTTTCTTGATTTCATGATG
The DNA here is from genome assembly GCF_029867415.1 of Vicia villosa. Classification (NCBI taxonomy): domain Eukaryota; kingdom Viridiplantae; phylum Streptophyta; class Magnoliopsida; order Fabales; family Fabaceae; genus Vicia; species Vicia villosa. Next base: position 33,574,113 of record NC_081185.1, on the reverse strand, counting down.
TCACATTTCACAAACACAACATAGCACTAGGTGCATTAATATTACAACAACACATTTATTTCCTCAAAATCTCATTACTTAATCTTAAAAAAAGAAGCCAGCTGCAACAACGGCAACAACAGCCGATATTTTAAGAGAAGAAGCTCCATTGGTGTGGTCGGAAGGCTCAACATCTTCTTCGGGAGCTGCGGGCTCATCATCAAAAATGTCATTGTCAAGGCCGGGTGTAGGAGCGCCAAAGTCAATGGGCTGATCGTCATCAGCTGGGGAAGAAGCGGGAGAATCCGATACAGTGGGAGGAGTTGGTGAGACTGTTGGTGTTGTTGCTACGGGTGCAGATTCTTTTGGTGAAGATGGAGCTGGTGATGAGGTGGGCGATAAAGCCGGGGCTTCAGCGGCCATGGCCACGCCAACAACGGCTACATAGATAAGTGCGAGAACGAATATCTTACTAACCATTACTGTATTGGTGTTGTTGTTTTTGTTGTTGTTGTGTTTGTGATGTTAGTACTTCTCTAACAAATGATATTAGAGAAAATACTAACAATCGAATTAATGTGATAAATTAGTTTGAATGGAAATGACCATTTTATATGTTTAAGATTGTGAGGGAAGTTAGGGGAAATTGTGGTGCAAGATTAAAGAGACAAATTAAGGTTTGGGAGTTTACGTTAAGTTAATGGATATGCATGGCTTGAATTGGAGCCAAAGATAGGAGATTAAATATAGACATTTTTATTAGTGTTTCTAATTCTGGATTTCAATTTTCTACACAATTGCAAATCATGGAGGGGCTATATTAACCACTTAATAAGTATATTTTCCATAAATGAATTATATTATTATTATTATTATTATTATTATTATTATTATTATTATTATTATTATTATTATTATTATTATTATTATTATTATTATTATTATTATTATTATTATTATTAGCATTCAACGGGCACTCCCATCTGTCTATTTTTTTATCGTGCTAACGCGTATTGTCTTTTATAAATTTTTTCGCATATGTCTTCTGAAAAGTAATATTATTTGGACACAATTGTTAAAAATAAAAGTAAGATGATAAATTTTTATGAAATAATCAACATTAAAAAAATGTTATCGAGACCAACATAATAATGCAAAGGAGAAATTATCAAAATTATAAGTTGTCAATCGTATGGTACTTCTTAGTAGTTAAATGCTAAAAGTTTCAAATTACCTCATTTTTTCCTAAGATCTTATCTCTTATATTATTTATTTTAACTCTCTCTCTCACACACATTAGAGGATGTACATAATAATTTTACACTATTTATTTTTCTAAAATTTGAAAATATTATGAAACTATTTATATAATATGACAAATTTATTGTTTCTTATTGGATGATAATATATCATGTGGTACTTAGCTTTTTGATTTTTGTTTTAATTATATAACTCGTATCAATACAAATAGTTGATAATTGCACTAAATCTCAAATTAAAACAACAACATTAAACATGGGCATCTCTGTCGGTATTATAGTAATGGGTTTGTTTCTTGATCATCATTGTAATGTTAAATCTTGTTAAAGTGAAAACATTAGCATTTTTGTAGTATAATTGTGAGAAATTGGAAAAAATATAAAATAAAGTGTCATATGGTCATTAATTCCACCAACATGAAAAACCTCTCTTGTTAATATCAATGTGTTAGGAGTTGGCAGCCAAATTCTCCATTTTTTGGATAGCCGTTTTAAAGTTGATGTCACTAAAAATCCAAAACTTATCTCTTTTCCTTCTCTTTTTTCCATGTCCTTCTCTCTTTATCTCAAAAATCCGTTTATCTGTGCATGTACAGTAAAACAAAACATAAAAGTACAAATCATTTTACCATATAACAACACAATTAATAGCAAACATAAAACCAATTTATTTAATAATAAAAAGAAAAGGAATGAAAGATACAATAACATAATAAAAAAGAGATATAAATAAAAAAATAAAGAATAATACATTAATACTTGAGTAAAATGTTGTGAAAAATGATGTCAAGAACAAAGTATATTAGGGAAGACAAGAAGAACAACAATGATTGATTATAATTGCTATTCTTTTACTTTCTCTTCAAACAAGATTACAAGTGTTACAAGAATAACAAATAACCTTCTCACCCTAAATTATGATTTGCAGTATGCAATGATGAGAGACTAGTATGCTATTTATAATAAAACCTAACATACTAAACTAATGGAATTTTTCACAAATATCCATTACAAGCCAACTTAGGGTACAAGCTAACTTAAACAATTGGACATCACAAACAGGCCCAATTTGAAATACTAACAACCATAGCATTTCAACACCCACATACTAGAACACACTTCGACTACAATTTGTAGGTACTTCGACACAATCTCTGTCGAACCAAAGGCTACCCTTCGACACACTAGAGTTTGATCCAATTCTCACAAATATCCACCTTGGAACAAACTCTATAACATCAAAGAACAAACTAGCTTCCTTCATGCAGCTTTATATATTGTGGAAAAACTTTTAACTTGGCAATGACTTGGTGATCATAGCAGCAGCATTGTGATCAGTCGAAACCTTCAGCACTTGGACTTCTCCACGCTCGATTACTCCTCTAACGAAATGCAACCTCGCATCGACGTGCTTAGTTCGCTCATGATATGCTGAGTTCTTCGACAGGTGTATTTCACTTTGACTATCACATTTAACAGGGAACCTCGACCTTGAAGTTTCAGCTCCTTTGCAAAACCATCAAGCCACAATGCTTCTTTCACAGCTTTAATGAGAGAAATATACTCCGCCTTAGTGTTTGATAAAGCAACAACCTTCTTAAGTGTGGCTTTCCAACTAATTGCAGTACCAAACATAGTGAAAACATATCCAGAAATATATTTTCTAGAATCCATACAACCTGCATAATCAGAGTTGAGATATCCTTCGATTAATGCTTTACTATCTTCACCCAAGGCTCCACCATAAATTAGGACCCTATTCAGAGATCCATTTATGTACCTTAAAATCCACTTATAGGTGACTAACCTTGCCCCAGTAGGTTTTTTAATCAGTTCCGAAGTGTGATTATCATGAAGAGATTTCATCTCATCATTCATGGCCTTTAGTCATTCAGTCTTATTTCAACTCCACATAACTTCCTTGTAGTCTCTAGGTTCTTCGTCTAGAACCTCACTTGCAGAGATTAAGGCATAAACTATAAGATCTGCATACCTAAGTCTCTGAGGTGGCTTGATGACTCTTCTCGACCTATTTCTTGACAATAGGTAGTCATCGACAGTTTCCTCAACTTCCTCAGCATCTTCTGCTTCTTCTTTGACTTCATATGGGATATGCAATTCAGCATCAACATGCTCCACCTTAACAGGAATCTCTACCTGTTCTAGCTCTTCTTCAGATGTTTCCGCACTTCGACCAACATCACTAGTTTTCTTAAAAGCCATTTCATCTTCATCGAAAACTACATCTCGACTGATGATCATCCTCCTGTGACCTGGCTCTAGGAACCATAGCCTATAAGCTTTGACTCCTTCAGAGTATCCCGTGAACATGCATTTCAGAGCTTTAGGTTCGACCTTGTCTTGCCCAATGTGAGCATAGGCTACGCAACCAAATACTCTCAGTTTGTCGAGATCTAGTGGATGTCCCGACCAAACTTAATTAGGTGTCTTCATATCTAATGCAATCGAAGGACATCTGTTTATCAGATATGTTGCTGTTGAAACAACCTCAGCCCCAAACACCTTCTTTAACCCACCACTAGTCAACATGCATCTGACTCTCTCTAAAATAGTTCAATTAAACCTTTCATCCAAACCATTTTATTATAGAGTACCTGCACTAGTTTTAATTTGTGCCTTGCAATACTAGAGGCATCACAAAAGTTGCCGAACAACTCATTACAAAACTCAAGGGAATTAGGGAAGACAAGAAGAACAACAAGGATTGGTTATAACTGCTATTCTTTTACTTTCTCTTCAAACAAGATTACAAGTGTTACAAGAATAACAAATAACCCTCTCACCCTAAATTAGGATTTGCAATATGCAATTATGAGAGACTAGTATGCTATTTATAATAAAACCTAACATACTAAACTAATGAGCTTTTTCACAAATATCCATTACATGCCAACTTAGGCTACAAGCTAACTTTAACAATTGGACATAATAAACAGGCCCAACTCGAAATACTAACAACCATAGCATTTTAACACCCACATACTAAAACACACTTCGGCTACAGTATGTAGGTACTTCGACACAATCTCTGTCGAACCAGAAGCTACCCTTCGACACACTAAAGCTCGATCCAATTTTCATATATAAGATAAAACAACAAAAGGTCTTGAGTTTCCACTATCAAATTTCTCAGATTTTCTCCTTGAAATCGATGTAAAGGAAAGTACAATAATTTAATTAATGTGAAGAATAGAGAGGGAGATAGAAATCAAAATAAGGAGAGTTTAGTGAACGGGGGATATAGTGTAGTACCCTACCAATATGTGTCTAGAATCATATCAGCATAATACTAATAACTGGTACTGAGTACATAAAAAAGTTAGGAGTAATAAAATAAGATGTATACATTTAAAAATAATCTTGAAGATGGATACAATGACTATATCTACACAATGGTAATAATACATAGCAGAAGAAAAATACCAGGCACGGTCTTCACGGCATCCGATCAAAAGCTCTTGATCCAAGTATCTAGCAAAACTCGATCTTGCACGGTACCTGAAAAAATAATAAGATGAATGGGGTGAGATTACTAAATCTCAGTGAGTTCCCCTATCTTATGGTTCCTCTCAATTCTACAGGGTACATACATCAACCACAGATCCATCTCAGATCCTAAGGTTTCCTCACTATCCAGTATAGGAAAACTTGTCAACTCATAGCACCACGGTTGAGTGTCCACTGACCACCCGATTAGATACTCTGAGAACATATTACATGTTCAGATATTAGGTACATGTTTCCTCCAGAGTAGGTCTTCCGGGTTTACCTGCCAGCCTTATGTCGGGATCTAACCTTAAGGTCTGGTCTTCCGGGTTTACCTGCCTATCTGCTCTCGAAACAAGACCCCAAATCATACCTTTTCAATTTACATGGTAAGTAACTCATATGACTATAGAGGACCATGGAATCGACATTGAATCGCATCGCACGATTCAACTCTTCCAATATCCCAAGGCCCGAATCTCACATAGAAATTCACCCGCAAGGAGATGACAAAAGGAGAAGGTGTGGCCCACATCCCTGTGAGTTCATCCCCGAAGAATAGCTCCTGAACTACGGAGCACGACCCATTATTAAGATCACACACTTGAGGAATGCCTGCAATATATATGGCACAGGGGCATCCTTGGAATTACATTACAATAAATAGCCAACATATATGTAACATGCCTACTCGCAGTTACTATCCTTATGTCTGTCCTCTAACCCCTCATCTCATACTTACTACACCATTAGATTGTAGGATTTCAAAAGTAGTCGCTTGATAGTAAAAATGGAATATCAGGATAGCACCTGTTCATATCTCTTGGTCTAGGTATCCTAAGGTTCACCTTACCATATTCATATTTTGTTAATCGACTTGCACAAGTTACACCAAGTTGTAAGACCTCATTGCCTCTTGGTTCACATGCTTAGCTTCACAAGCTATAAGACCTCAACATATTTGGTGTACGTGGCTAGCTTTGATTCCCATCACCACTCATTCCATGATGCCTACAACCCCGTTGAAGGAACACTTGGGCACTACGGCCTTTAGAATGATTAACGAATCAATTATCCGAGCATTATCTTTTAGTAATCAAGATAAAAGGATATTCATATAGGTTTTATTAGTAATTAAGAGTATGATAATGTTGTGGAAGATTAAGTGTCTCGTAGCCCTTTCCCTTAGCTTTCCAATGCCTCCGACGACGCCCAATTCTGAGTTACAGAACTCCAGTTATGGTCGAAACAGTAAAGGGATGATTTTCTGTCAGGTGCAATCGATTTATACTGGTGTGCAATCGATTGCTCTTTGAACCAGAAGCGCGGAATGTCAATTTTTCACATTGCAATCGATTGCTTGACCCCTGCAATTGATTGCTTACTGAACCAAAAGCAAAAATCACATTTTAATGCCTAAGATCAGTTTTAACACATTCTAATCCATCCCAATCCAAACCCTCTCATGTAAAAGCAATTCAATACATGTATTATGACTTCAAGAACACATATTCTACCATTTAATCGAGCATGCAACATATAATCACAATCTAACCCATGATCAAACAATTTTCCTCAATTCCTACCCAAGTTCCTAACTAATGGAACTCACCTTGATTAAGAATTCTGAGTTAAAGAGATGATTTTGAATTTGATGAAGATGATGATGAAGAGAAGTTCTGAATTCAGAGATGAAGGAAATGATGACATACTTGATCCTCATTCTTGATTAAGGCTCTCCATCCATGCATGTAGGTTTTTGCTCCCACCTTCCTTCTCCTCTCTTCTCATGTTTCCACCCTTCATCTCTATTCCTCCATTCTATTTTCTGGTTTTGCAATGATGAACAACCAAGTTATGCTACCAAACCAGCCCTTAAGTCCCTCTTACTAAGTGAATAATGACCAAAATGTCCTCAAACTAAACCATATTCACCAAAATGCCCTTAAGTTGGTTTCTAACCAACTCCTTTCCTTTCCAACTAATCCACTAACTCCTTTTTAATAATTTTTTTGGTGATAAATAGACATGCTTAAATAAATAGGGATGTTACATTATCCCCCTCTTAAATTGAATTCTCCCTCAAATTCCTTCCAATCACCATGAAAACAAGCTCCCCACATCTTCTTCTAACAAGAGTTAGAATGCCTCCTACGTTCCTCCTTTGGATAAACATACGACTTTGTAGAAAGATATCCCATCCAAGAAAACACAACCCTTTGATACACTTGCGTCCTAGCGTCACTCTACTGGTCACCTTAGTTGCTACATAAACATACCTCTTCTGATACCCCTTTTTATACGCTTAGGGACATATACTTCCAAGGTTTGCAACCCTTACGTTTTCCCACTAAGTCTTAATAGTTCTATACACCAATACCCCTCACTCTGATGGGTCACTCATCGACTCCAATTTGCGTCTACCCCGTAATCCTCTTACTCATGTACACCGTTGGTTCCCTACATCATTTCTCTTGGTTCCTTTATTTTCCTCCAATCTAAGGAATCCTTGCTACAACTTTCACATCTAGCAATGATATTCCAGATTCAAAGCTACACGAATCCATATGGAGTCACACATGTGTATGCTAAGTCCTTGGGTCTTAACTTCCAATTCCCAAATGCTTAGGAGGATTGGTTCCAAGTTCACCTTCACTGTACAACAGAAACTTTCCTACTTCGACCTCCATTTGATTTTGGTCAGAACAACTGACGCCAAAAATCCACAAGAGCGTACAATTCCTGCAACTATCCATCTTGATAGCTAACTATTTCACACAAGGTCCTGCCAATGAAGAGAGAGCTCTAACGGTTAACCTGCAACGTCGCTCAAATTCTCCATACTCCCTCACAAGTGTATCCGACATAGACGCAATAAGATTACATCAAGTAAAATTCTCTACTTACTTCCAGCAATTTCCAATGGTTACAATACTCATCCCAATATTCACAAGCTAGCCCACAAAACTTCTGATTATACCTCGACCACAACGTCCTTCTATACCTGTCCATCGATAGGTTTCTCTAGATTATGGTGAATCCTTGAGAGTCTGTGATGAACGAAACATTACTTTCTCGAGTTCATCTTTGGAAGGTATCCCCGTCCTTACCTACTATAGGCATATCTCATTCTTCCTTGTTTGCAACACTACTCTGATCTCAACTGGTCACACACTTCACGAAACCCTCTAAGCCATACTGTGTCCATAAGCCCCTTGGATTTATTACTCTATTACGCTCAATCCCTTGGTAGTAAAAACTTCTTCTTGGCATTCGTCCAATTACGATACGTGCTAGAGTCTTAACCACACTCACTAACACTACCCTTCGAGGTCGAGTAGTTCTTAACATCAGGTCACTAACTGCCCCATCGTTCTGTGTTAGGTCCATTTAAACACAACTTGGTCGCACGCTTAGGTTACAGAACATTTATATCCGGATACTTAATGAACATGAGCTCATCTTTCCTTACCAACTTCCACATCGTACAATTTGATAACTCTTCCCAACTTTTCCATAGTTTCTTCTCAACCATACGACTTCATATTGTTGGTGTCGCAACACTCCCCATAATTTCTATGGCTTAGCCGATATAACAATCCTTTCATAGTCGCACTTCACTCACACAGTCATCTAGTGCCTTTTCATTTCCGAATCTAACACTAAACTGACTTCCTCGGTTGCATTACCCAATGCAACATTTCTAACGGCAAAAGTGTAGTTACTATACGAGGAATCATACTTCGTGCCTTGGACATCCCCCTTTGAAATTCCATGATACTCCAAAAACCGATGTGTCTCGGCTTACCGAGACTAGAATTATTTATCTTCTGAGGATCTACAGATACTCCCTTCGATACTTCTCACATCCAGATAACTCAAGACATACTTCGTCCATTCTAACATTAATCACCAATATTAAAGAATAGTCATATAATGCGCTGATCGGAGTATGACGATCACACACACATCCCATCTCGAACATTATGCATAAAGGGTTCACTAACTCCAACGGAACAAGAAGTGTCTATGATGTAGAATCTAAAAGTTCTCATGCGATTCCGACCACCCAAGGTCTCCTCATAAGCGTAGCATTAAAATCTAATCCACTTTATTGTTGCCCGTTCGCATAATCCTTAATCATCGAGAGAGACATATTGTAACAGCCCGAATTTAATTAACTGACTAATTAAATTAAATAAGGATTTATTTACTTAATTTGGACGAAGTTTGATAATTAATTGGATCGTCGGTGTTATTGAGAAACATGTTCGGATTATTAAGTGAAGTTGGAATTTATTCGGTTAATCGAAGAATTAATAAAGTGGAATATGAAGAGAAATAATATTATTATTGGATTTTTATTTAATTGAGATAAATTCGGATTTAATTGGATTAATCGGAAAATAATATTAAGGGTAATAATATTATTTGTTGGAGCATAATTATTTATTTGAACTACTCTATTTCATCAATTGGGCCTAATTAGTTAGGAAGTGGAATTATATGGGTTAAGCCCAATATGAATAATATAGTAAGGGTTGGAAGAGTAGAGGAGACTAAGGGAGGAGAAAGGAGAAAAAGCTAGGGGAAGAACAACAAGGGAGAAAGCTAGGGTTTGAAGCACATTGAAAAGGTAAGGGGGAGAATTCTTATTATTATGGGTTAGTATGATTGGGTCAATGGGTAGATTAACATGATTAGATATTTGTGTAAGAAATAGAAATTAAAATTGAAAATAATGTTGCAATGTTGTGTGTACTGGAAATGGAACAAACTGAAAGAAAAATGATGAAATAGTGGTCTATGTGTAGCCGGGGGCGGACGACAATTATTTCCATGGTGACCGGCAGTGTACCCCATTAAGCCACACATTTTCGTCGTCATGCTACTTTCAATTTGTGTTGTTCTTTTGTTTCTTTTTTGGATCATACATGTGCCGTTCCATGTTCCATTGAAACATAAGTATAGCAGTTTGTTTTTTTTACTTTTAATCTGTGAAGCATGGGTACTCCATTTTAAGTAAAGTACCGGTACCGGGTACGTACCGGGTACCGGTACGCGTACGGTACTCGTACGGTACGCACCGAAGCCGTACCTAATTTTTTTTATTTTTGTTTAATTTGGTACACGAACCGGTACACATTTGGTACCACGTATCAAACTTTTTTTTAATTTTTTTATATAGGTGGAACTTGAAATCAAAGGAATGGTGGGTAATTTATGAATCCCTTGAGAAATAGTAAGGTTTATAATTAAGAAGCAACAAAAATGTGAGATATTGGTGGAGATGAGTGGGATATAGTTGATGGAGTTGGTATTCTTGAAGTTGCTAGTCTTTCTCTCGATAATTCTGAACTAGAAGTCGCTCTTTTTAATGATATTTTAGAAAAATATATTACTATTCAACTATGATTTTATTATCTATTGATACTTTTTAATTGATTTATTTATGTTATCGTGTAGATATTAACTTTTTAAAGCAAATTGTTTTTTAATTTTAATATTTAAATAATATAGTTCTTTTGTTATTATTATAATTATATATTTTTTAAATTATACCAACGTACCCGTACCTTAGTTTTTTAAAAAATGCCGTACTCCGTACCAGTACCCGTACCGGGTACCAGGTACATACCCGTACCTATGCAACACAGCTTTTAATATATGGTGTATTTTGTTTTGCTTGTTGTTTCATATGTACCCTGTTCATTTCCATGTTCACTTACTGTTACTTGAATAATATATCATAGTAATAATTAATGGAAATGAAGACCACATGTAAGCTACAGCATTTTGCGTTGACATGCTACCTTCCATCGTGTGCTGTTTATTTATTCTCTACTCTTAATATATAGGCCTTGTTTTCCATGTTTAGAAGAACACATATAGTATATAATGACATGTATAATGGAAAGGGAGTCATGATAATGAAATGAAAATATAAATGAAAACAGTAGAAAATAAATTGTAAGCAATAACCTAGTATAACAAAATCCCCTTTTACATAGGATGCTAGAAAGTGGAAATGGAATATAAATAGAAGTGAATTAAATTAATATAGTTTGATATTAATTGGTTAAACTAATAATTGAATTAATTGCGACAACTCTATTTAATTAGATTATGTTTGGACTTGGATAACTTATTCGGTTTATCGGTAAATCACGGTATTTTGAGAATTTGTCCGTAATTGTGTTTTTGGCTCGAATATTTATGTTGAGAATAATATATTACTATGCCAATGATGTTGTTTTGATAATGTGTATATTCATATATATGTGGTAAATGTGAATTGACATGAGATAGTATGGATACTATTGTTAATTGGATTTTGTGAATCGTAATTGATTAATTAGCCTTTTATATGTGAATGATATGTATGTGTTGTGAATGTTGAGTACAATTGGTGGATAATTCATTGAGTTGAATTATTGTGATATGCGGAATGTTAAGATGGTAGAGATGATCTTAATTGCATAATTAGTTGGTAATTGTACATTCATTCATGGCATAGTCGGCTTTATTGTGGAAGCGGTGAAACTGTGGGTTCACATGGTAATAGACGGTGATCCTTGAATGGAAATAGACGTAGAATACATTGATCCTTAATTGGAAACATACGTGGTGGCTTTGATCTTGTCCGGATCGGAAGCGTGGCTTGGATTCTAGATATTGAATCGGAAAACGGTGAAACGTTGGGTTCACATTGCGGTACCACATGCATAGCGTCACATATCTTGCATTGAGTCACATTAGAATTATGCGATAATTGAATATGTGAAGTTGATGTAGTTGTGATATTTGTATGAGCTTGATAATTGAAATGAGTGATGTTTGAATACATATTTGATTAAATGTGTGAATATGCAATAATTATGGTTGTGTGCATAATTGAGAATATAATATTGGAATTAAAATATTATACTCTTTATACTTGTTGTATACTTGATAACATGTGAAATATAGATAGATTATTATTATCTACATGGTTAGACATAGTGTGATTAATTACTTGAATTGTTGATTTAACCATTGTATCTTATTATACTTTCTTCATAATGATTTGTATTCTCACCCTTCTGTTTTAATGTTGCCCTCATTTGGCGACATGCAGGTTCTGGAGATTAGTAGTTCGTACGAGATTTAGTCGGAGAACTTCCGAGTTTTGTTTGATGATTAAGTAGCGAGTCAATGCTCTGGTCATGTAACACTGGGTAGACTAGGCGTGTTGAACTCATGTTTCTACTTGGTTATGTATTATGTTACAACTTGTGAACCTGTTTATTTGGCTACTTGTTGTTTGAGAGGCTTTAAGCCAAATATTATGATTATGGTTTATTTTATATTGAGAGTGTTATTGAGCTATGATCATGGTATGGGACATGAATCATGTAATGGAATACATGAGTATTTAATATTTTCCGCTGTGAATGCATATTCTGGATGAATTATGATTAAATGAAAAGTGTTATTTGAAATGACCAGGTGTGTTGTATATTGAGGATGAATGCTGTCGGTTTTAAAAGTTTTTAGTTTTTAAAAACATCGATGTGATGCCCTTTTGTTTATATGCATGCTTATTCTCTGATTAAATGCTTATTTATTTTGGGGTTTAAAAGGGGTGTTACTGTTGCACCCCAATTTTTGACCTCTGAGATCCCATCATTTTTCTAAGTATCATGATCATTATCATTATCATTTATCATCATGCATATTTTTATTTACTAACAAAAAAAGAAAAAGAAAAAAAGAGTTTGTTGCTTGTGTGTTAAAAACAGGAGAATGATTAAGAGAAAGCTGAAGAAATTAGGGTTTTGAGGCCCACAAGAGGTTCAACATTATCTCAAGACTCAAAGGTTCCTCCAATCAATATTCAAGTCCAAGGATGGCTCAGTTTAAGGCAGACAACTCTCCAGATCGCCTGAAGCACCAAATTAGGGTTTTGACCTAATTTCACCAGAGGATTGACTTTTAATCAGGAGATGATTCCAAGACTCAAATTATGATCAAAGGCCTTCAAATCAACATTATAGTCCATTCATGTCATTCAATTGAAGAGAAGACCTTGATTCATTGAAAGATCGCAAAATTGCGGTTCATTTGAAAAAAGTCAACTGCAGTCAAAAATCAAGATTTTTGGTCAACATCAATTATTTGAAGTAATATTCATCATTTGATCAAGGATTGATCATGATTCATCAAGAAAAGTTCAGAAATCAACAAAACTCAAAATTGCAAAATTAAGGTTTTTGACATAAAAGTCAACTAAACTTTGACCAGCCATAACTCTCTACTCGTTCATCAGAAAAATTACAACCGAAGCTCATTCTCAAGGAAATTCAATTCTCTACAACTTTGATGTTGGCTCCGAGGTCAATAAATGCTTCCGCCTAAGAGATATAAGCCAAAACATTACAGGTCATTTTCAAAGTCAACAAAAAGTAGTTTTTTGTCAAAGCCCATATCATCAAGATAACTTCTCCAAATGCAAAAACGCTTCCAAAGTGGCTTGTAGAGGACATCTTGGGCTTTCCAAAAAGTACAAAAACACTTTCATAGGATCAAAATTGAGGGAGATATGCCTTGATGAAGTTGACCTTTTTTGGAAGAATGCATGAAACAAGTAATGACCAAAATTTGATTTTTTTTTTCAAAAAAGGCCAATTCTTTTGTGATTCAATCTTGATTCTCATATGTTTAAAGATATTCACAACCTATCCATGGTTCATGACATTTTTTATTTCATTTTTTATTGAATTTTATTTATTTAAAATTCAATTAAAGTGAGATAATTCAAAGATATTATCAAAGATGCTTATGGTTGCCAATCAAGACTAATTCAAAGATGCTTCAAGATAATATTTGAGATTGGAAAGAATAACACTTGAGTGTTTTAACCATGGTTAAGCAAATGCACTTATTGAAAAAATATTCCATTTTATATTCTTTTCCAAAATCAATCATGAAAATTCCAACTTGCAAGAGTTCAAGATCAAATCATTTGCCTATAAATAGAGCTTCATTTTCTTCATTCAAGGGGAGAAAGAGGAGGAGAGCACAACAACAAACACCAAAGCCATAACATAAATTTTATATTTTCCAAAAGTTTCAATAAACTTGTAAAAAATCAAAGCTCATTCAAATAGCCACTTGCAATCAATTCAATCACTCTATTCCACTCTTGGGACATCATAGAGTAAGCATCATGTAACTTATAACATGTAGTAGTGTTAGGAGTTCATGAATCAAAAACTCCATATTTATGCATATTTCAAATTTTATCATATTTTTCTTATTGTTATATTTTGTTGAAATTTATTGACACTAACATGTTCCTGGGAATATTTATAGTAATTTTGAACGTTAGCATGAAGCTTTAATGGCCAAAACCAAGAGAACCATGTTAAAACACCATGTATGAACATAACCATGGCCAAACTCGAAACTCATAGCTACGTTGCTCAAATGGAAAAACTAACACCGCTATCATGTTTAGAAGGGTCAAATTAGGTGATCTGGGTGGCCCTTGTTATTTTCCATCTTTGTTTTGTAGGTCGTTCAAAAGCTTAAAAATTTGAAGGAAAAATCCGCAGGAAAATCCGCAGGTAAATCTGCAGCAAAATCCGCAGGTAAAATGAAGAAGAAGATGAATAGTAAGTTTGAAAAGTTGACTGTTGCGTGGCTCTTATTTATTGGGCAGTCAGCACGCGTGGGACCCAGTCTTGACTTTCCACCAGCCTTGGATTCAGTGCATGCTATGCATCATGTTACCATGCGCTTTCCAATCAGAGCCACAGGATCTTGTCCTCTCATGATCCAACGCTCTCAGCTAGTGCAGACCACCATGGTCCATCATAATTTAACCACACAGGATCCAGTTTATTTAATTTTCTTTATATTTTCTTATTTAATATATTTTCTTTATAAAATTAATTAAAAATACTTTAAAAAACCAAAAAAATATTTTAATTTCAGTTTTAAGTTTATAAAATAATATTTTATTTTTCAGCATAAAAATATTTTATTTTTATAATTAATTTATTTTTCTTAATTAATTAGTAATTATGTAAATATTGCTTTTTAATTATTTTCAACCAATAAAAAAAACTCCAAAAATATTTTCCTTTTAGATTTAGGTTTATATTTTTATAATCCAATATTTGACATAAAAATATTTTATTTTTATTCATTGTTAATTTATTTTGCTTAATTAATTAGTAATTATGTATATATTTTCTTTTTTTTTTAACTATTTCTAACCTATCAAAAAATTCCAAAAAAATAATAATTTCTTTTGTTAAATTAGGTTTATATACTATATACTAATTTTATACATAATTAGATTTATTTTTCTCATTAAGTTTAGTTATTTGTATAATTATTTGTTTAATTAGCTTGTTAATTAACTTAAAATCAATTCCAAAAAATCACAAAAAAATGAATTAAGTTTAATTTGTTTTATATTTATTTTTGTATATTATTTGATATTATTTCTTATCTTTTTCTTTGTCCCGAATTGGAATAAAAGATCAAATATGGCAGAGATTGTATGTAGTTGATTTAAGACTTTTGGAAATTTATCGTGTAGTCGCTATGATTCTATCAAGCTTCTGATAAATTTTCATTAACTTTAAATCCGAGATCATCATTCACTCACCATCGATCTCCACTAACATCGTGGATATACTTGACTAGCTTCAAGATGATTCGTGTGCTAACATACTAACAATTAACTTTAAATTCCGCATTTTATTATATTGTTCTTTATATTTCTTGCTTTATACTTTATTTTATCATTCATCATATTTATGTTTATGTTATTTTTTTCTTTGTCCATTTGGACATATTATTTATGTTTCTGCTATTTTTCTTTGTCCATTTGGACATATTATTTATGTTTCCGCTATTTTCTCTTTGTCCATTTGGACATATTATTTATGTTTCTGCTATTTTCTCTTTGTCCATTTGGACATATTATTTATGTTTCCGCTATTTTCTCTTTGTCCATTTGGACATATTATTTATGCTTCCGCTATTTTTTCTTTGTCCATTTGGACGCATTGTTTATGTTTCCGTCATCTTCCTTTTGTCCACTTGGACCATATTTTTACTTTTAAGCTAAAACATTAATAATCAAGATAAAACTTTAAAAAAAAAAAGCACTTTGCACACTTGCACCTCTATGGTTCTCCCTCTTATTACTTTTTTTAATCATACCATCATTTAAGAAAAGTATTAAATGCATAGGAAAGGTCTTATAAATTGAGAGTAGATAACTCCTAATTGCTTGCTCAAACACTTTCATTTTCAAACAACGTATTTTCAAAACTTCTCATCTATTTTCAAAACTTTCATCTGGTATTTGAAGGGCCTTATTCCCAGTGAAACTCTTCAGAGACCTATGTGACCTATTGTCCATCTTCACTTCTTCTATTTTCAAATCAACAAAGCATTTAAAAAAGTGAGCTAAGCAATTAAGAGCCCATGGATAACCATGGATACAAGGGGTGCTTAAAACCTTCCCTTTGTATAACCAACCCCCCGAACCCAAAATCTGTCAAAAGGTCTTTCCTGTTCTTTTATGCCTTTCCTAAATGTTGGATAAAATAAAAGTCGGTGGTGACTCTTGCAAAAAAAAATCAAAAAAAAATCAAAAAAAAGAAAGAGCAAGGAAGTTCGCCTCAAAAAACCGAGTTTACAGTTACACATATGGATCCTTTCCTGCCTACCTTATGAGAACTCAGATCCGCGTCTCACGAATACCAATTTCATCCTACCTTGAGTTCCAGATTAACATTGTTCCACATCCGTCAGAAAGAATGGCTCACGCGCCTCGTGCGCGATAGTGATATTGTGGAGGTATACCTATCTAGTAGTACTAGCATGTTGGTCCCACTCTGAGGCCATGCACTCAAGTAACCTACCCAGTAGCGTATAACAATCCCCACCTGTATCCTATAGCCACGACCGACGATGATTGAACACGTCTTAGCTGAGGTCAATGCTACTCAGCTCCTTCTAGTCACATGTTCAAGGTTTACCTCCCCTGAACGCAACAAACTAGATCAACTCGCTACGAATCCAGTACGATTTCCTATTCCAGTGTGTACTCACTCACACAGAGCACGCACGAGAGATTCCCAATGATAACACCCACCATATAGGAATATCATGGTTACAAATAACAATAATCTATTGCATTCAACATACTTCTGCTTTAGACAACCACTAGTTCAATTCATCTAGGTACCCAACACATAGCGTAGTTCTACGGCTTCACTCAGGATGAGATGATTCACAACTAGCAGGGAATATGGATTACTACACTCTGCATATCCATCCACTCAGTTGTCGCCTAGAGTAGTTCTAGGACTCACGCATTTCATAATAACAAGGAGATGCAATAGTTTCTTTCACCCAATCAGATATCCTAGATTTCCAAATTGGAGGTCACCACTTCCACTCGTCCCATCAACCATTCACTATATGACTACTCACATCTTAAGGTACACCAGAACGAGTCGGAGTGTAATGATCTTATCCACTCAAGTACTTCCCAGGCCAGAGTAATTAGAAAGATCCAATATCTCTGTCCAACTCCCAAAGTCTTCAATCCAACGGTCTCTCTATCTATGTCTGCTACAGGGACCATGTTCGAGTAACGAATTCCTAACGAATTCAAGCTCATCTCCATCACGAAATTACCTTAATCCATTCCTACTCAGGTGCTTCATGGATCTATTTTTCTACTACAGAGATTCCAGAGAAGGTTCACTCCATCCAATTGAAATCTTGGAACTCTAGTCGTCTTAGGCCTTACCACAACAACTGGGGTGTCAACTATTCCATGACAATATATCCTCTTATGTCTAACAATCCCAACATTCTTCCAACTTAACCGACTTCTACCACTTCAACAAACTCCTATAACATACACTCTGTCTGAAAGTCTCACTTTGTCCGAGAAGGTATCTTGGAAATTCCAACTTCCCTGACTTCTTCCGTGGAGACTATTATCGTAACTACCTTGCACACGCGACACTATCCACGTCTGACAATTATCTATAAATCCTTATTAGACTTCTTCTACCAATAAGAGTCCCTTTGGGGCTAAAGCGTTCTCGTGGCGGCTCCGCCGCGATTCTGCCTATCACGTATCCAATTGGTGAGTTGATCAAGTTCAATAACTGAATAACATGACAGTATAATCGAGCTAGCAACGCACACATATGAGGAAGAAAGAGGTTTGCTAATGATGCCTCACAGCTAGGTCGATGGTCAACCAGGCTCTGATACCAACTGTAATACCCTACCAATATGTGTCTAGAATCATATCAGCAGAATACTAATAAGTGGTACTGAGTACATACAAAAGTCAGGAATAATAACATAATATGTATACATTTCAAAATCATCTTGAAGATGGATATAATGATTATATCTACACAATGGAAATAATACACAGCGGAATAAAGTATCAGGCATGGTCTTCATGACATCCGATAAAAAGCTCTTGATCCAAGCATCTAGCAAAACTCGATCTTGCACGGTACCTGAAAATATAATAAGATGAATGGGGTGAAATTACTAAATCTCAATGAGTTCCCCTATCTTATGGGTCCTCTCGGTTCTACAGGGTACATACATCAACCACAGATCCATCTCAGATCATAAGCTTTCCCCACTATCCAGTATAGGAAAACTTGTCAACTCGTAGCACCACGGTTGAGTGTCCATTGACCACCCAATTAGATACTCTGAGAACATATCACATGTTCAGATATTAGGTACATGTTTCCTCCAGAGTAGGTCTTCCGGGTTTACCTGCCAGCCTTATGTCGGGAGCTACCCTCAAGGTCTGGTCTTCCGGGTTTACCTGCCTATCTGCTCTCGAAACAAGACCCTAAATCATACCTTTTCAATCTACATGGTAAGTAACTCATATGACTATAGAGGACCATGGAATCGACATTGAATCGCATCGAACGATTCAACTCCTCCAATATCTCAGGGCGTGAATCTCATATAGAAATTCACCCGCAAGGAGATGACAAAAGGAGAAGGTGTGGCCCACATCCCCGGGAGTTCATCCCCGAAGAATAGCTCCTGAACTATGGAGCACGACCCATTCCTGAGATCACATACTCGAGGAATGCCTGCAATATATATGGCACATGGGAATCCTTGGAATTGCATCACAAGAAATAGCCAACATATATGTAACATGCCTACTCGCAGATACTATCCTTATGTCTGTCCTCTAACCCCTCGTCTCATACTTACTACACCATTAGATTGTAGAATTTTAAAATTAGTCGCTTGATAGGAAAAAGGGAATATCAGGATAGCATCCGTTCTTATCTCTTGGTCTAGGTATCCTAAGGTTCACCTTACCATATCCATATTTTGTTAATCGACTTACACAAGTTACACCAAGTTGTAAGACCTCCTCGCCTCTTGGTTCACATGCTTAGCTTCACAAGATATAAGACCTCAACATCTTTGGTGTATATGGCTAGCTTTGATTTCCATCACCACTTATTCCATGATGCCTACAACCCGTTGAAGGAACACTTGGGCACTACGGCCTTTAGAATGATTAACGAATCAATTATCCGAGCATTATCTTTTAGTAATCAAGATACATGGATATTCATATAGGTTTGATTAGTAATTAAGAGTATGATAATGTAGTGGAAGCTTAAGTGTCTCGTAGCCCTTTCCCTTAGCTTTCCAATGCCTCCGACGATGCCCAATTCTGAGTTACGGAACTTTAGTTATGGTCAAATCAGTAAAGGGATGATTTTCCTACAGGTGCAATCAATTTACACTGGTGTGCAATCGATTGCTCACTGAACCATAAGTGCAAAATGTCAATTTTTCACATTGCAATCGATTGCTTGACCCCTGCAATCGATTGCTTACTAAACCAGAAGCAAAAATCACATTTTAATGCCTAAGATCAGTTCTAACACATTCTAATCCATCCCAATTCGAACCCTCACATGTAAAAGCAATTCAATACATGTATTATCACTTCAAGAACACATATTCTACCATTTATTCAAGCATGCAACATCTAATCACAATCTAACCCATGATCAAACAATTTCCCTCAATTCCTACCCAAGTTCCTAACTAATGGAACTCACATTGATTAAGAATTCTGAGTTGAAGAGATGATTCTGAATTTGATGAAGATGATGATGAAGAGAAGTTCTGAATTCAGAGATGAAGGAAATGATGACATACTTGATCCTCATTCTTGATTAAGGCTCTCCATCCATGCATGTAGGTTTTTACTCCCACCTTCCTTCTCCTCTCTTCTCTGTTTCCATCCTTCATCTCTATTCCTCCATTCTATTTTCTGGTTTTGCAATGAAGAACAACCAAGTTATGCTACCAAACCAGCCCTTAAGTCTCTCTTACTAAGTGAATAATGACCAAAATGTCCTCAAACTAAACCATATTCACCAAAATGCTCTTTAGTTGGTTTCTAACCAACTTCTTTCCTTTCCAACTAATCCACTAACTCCTTTTTAATAATTTTTTGGTGATAAATAAACATGCTTAAATAAATAGGGATGTTACATATAGACCTTTTTAGATTTTAAAGGATCGGTTGAAATCTGAATACAATACAAAAAGGTAAACTAAAAAAACTAAGCAATTAAATAATACTCCCTTTGCTCCTTTTTAAATTTCGTTTTAACAAAAAGCTCTTCAACCAAGATAGTGGATTGTTAGAGTTATTTTTCCTATTATTCCCTAATTTATTTTCTCTTTCCAAATAAATTCAATCATACACTCTCTCTTTTTCCAATAACTAAATGGGAAAATATTTAATTTTATAGAAAATATAAAAAAAAAGTTATTGAGAAAGTAAGAATATACTTGACAAATTATAACATTAAACTATAAAAACGACACTTAAATAGAAACAAAAAATTTCTTTTAAAATGACACTTAAAGAAGAACAGAGAGAGTAGCTACCATTACTTGTCCAATCAGTTTTCATCCTAACTTGCTTTGTTTTAATTTTTAACACCGACTATGAGTTGGTTATAAAATGTTATTAAGTAGTTTTATTGATGCATTATTTGTAACCGATATAATGGAAGAATATAGAGGATGTATTGTTATAGATTCAAGTGATAACTACAAAGAAGTTATTATCACACCATTATATTAATTTTATTTTTTAGTTATTAAAAAATTAGATAAGGGTATTTTTGGAAAAAAATAAAAGTCAGTTCAAACCTTATATGTATAGATTATTATTATTATTATTATTATTATTATTATTATTATTATTATTATTATTATTATTATTATTATTATTATTATTATTGGTGATGTCTAAGATGAGGGTTCAATTAAGTCCCTCACTGGTGAAACCTAAAAGTTATATCGTTAAATTTAATTTATGGTGTAGATTTGTCTAAATTTTAATTAAAATATGTACACTTTCTCACACTCAATCATGTCTCTGCATCTTGTATTTCAATCTATATTAAGGTGTTGTCTCCAATGGCGTTCCATTGACATAAATTTTCATTTTAATAAGATATTTCAATGGAGAAATTTATTTGGGTTCTTATAAAGCTTGACATAAGAAATAAATAAATTTTTTTAGTTTGTGAAGGAAAGGATTACATTGATCCAATTAGAAACTGCAACTTTCTTTGATGGTTTTATTATTCATTGCTTCAGAGATGAGAGGACCGTTATATTGCAACAAATCTATGGAACATAAACAGAATCCAAAGGCCAGGCTTGATTAGGGTTACATCCATAAAATTCTCTTTATTCATGGAAATCAAGGCAAATTGCATTAAACACACCCAAGTATGGAAAATCTTGCTATCAGGAGAAGGATAAACGAGAATCAATGTAGGTCTCTCATAGAGTATAAGCAATATGTATTTGCAGAATTCATGGAAAAATCGTTGTAGCTCTTGAGTATCATTGTCAAGTAGAAGAAATTGATGAGGAATAAAAAAAAATGTATGATACATATTCAAAGGAAATAGAAGAAGGGTGTTATATCAAATCCTCGGCAATGGCTACGAGAGCTTGTATGCTTTTAGACGATGTTGATTATTGTTATTAAGAGTGGAAACTAATACCATATCTTTGGGTTCTTAAAAAATTATTTCATTCTTCTAACAAAATCCTCAGCATAATAATCAATCGAAGCATCGTTTATTTGCCAAAGTAACAAAATTCGATTTTTTTACTGGGTGATTTATTTATTTATACAAAATTTACTATCTTTTTTATGGGCGTTAAAGTTGAAGCATTTTTCATGGACAAGAGATAGTCAAGTTTGGTAGTAGAGAGAGGGATAACTGAAATATAGAGTGGAGAGACTTATTCAATACATTAATATCTAAAGATATTACATAGACTTATTTAATCTAAGGGTTAAATTGAGTGGTACATGGATGAGGGACTTAATTGAGCCCTCACTCTAGAAACCACCATTATTATTATTATTACTATTATTATTATTATTATTATTATTATTATTATTATTATTATTATTACTACTACTAGCGTTCAAACGGGCACTTCCGTACCCGTTTGCCCGCTTTTCTTAATTCGTTCACGCGTCAAAAATATAAAATGGTATTTTTGTATGAAAATTTTGTTATATGCAATTCCGTGGTCATTTGTCCGTCTTTTCAGCGCACACGTCTTAAAAATTATAAATATCTAAGTTCTCTCTCACTCCTCCTTCCTATTAAAATTACTCACCCTCTCTACAAAAAAATATTCTCTCTCCCCCTTCTTACTAAAAATATTTTCTCTTTCTCTACAAAAATATTCTCTCTCTCTCCCCATTCCTACTAAATATTTTCTCTCTCTACTAAAAATAATCCCCCCTCCTCTATCTCACTCCCTCTACAAAAATAAATTCTCTCTTTCCCTTCCTACTAAAAATATTTTCTCTTTCTCTACAAAGTTATTCTCTCTCTCTCTCTCTCTCTCCCTCCTCTTTCCTACTAAAATTATTCTCTCTCTACTAAAAATATTCTCTCCCCATTCCTACTAAAAATCTCTCTCTCATACCAAGAGATATAATGTACACAGACCTCTCTCTCCCCCTCAGATATATCAAGAGAAATAGTGTATATAGACCCCACTCTCTTACAAGCATGCACACACATATATATACCAAGAGAAACAATATACATATACCAAGAGAAATAGAAAAAGACACTCATAGAACATGATATAACTCAAATATGTTATGTTGTAATTGCAAATCTTAACGATCAATTAACAGAATAATTACATATCTTATGAACATAATCAATAAATTTGAAAATAGTTTTTATATTGATAAATTGCAAACAAAAAGTTCATATTAATATTATAAGATCCATTCACAACTTCCCACATTAATAGTTTAATACTATGTTGAAATTGCAATTTGAGAGATGCTTTATTATAATATAGAAGTTATAGATAAACTTATATTTGACATAAGTGAGGATTGCCCCAAATATAAAGATATTTTTGAATCAATTATTATCCTATCTGAGACTCCTTTTATGTTGAATTGGAATCCTTCAAAAATTGAAATCTAACACACAAAGTGTTTCACTGTATTGTTTCATTGATATTAGTACTCAAACTCTTTCCATCATAGAAATCAACATATAAAAAAGATTGAGAATAAAGCATCCTTATGATTGGAAGATTGAAATCAATATATAGTTATAGATTATAGATATAAATTGATATTATATTTTACCAACATTATGAAATGGGTGTTTAATTAATTTGGTACGTAAACTTCAAATAGAAATAGCAGAATTGGATATTGCACAACCAAATTGAAAATTTCTACTGAATGCATGTGATGAGAAATAACACAAATTAGAACCTTTAAAAAAGGAATAAGCAATAGCTATAAATAAAATGTTGAAAAGAAAAGAAATGGTAAGAAAAACTAAAATTAAACCTTGCACATTGTTAATCTCTTGGGTGCTCAAAGCACATAATCAAAGAGATATTATCCTCACCCATGGTTTTTGGTGCATAGAAGGTATACTCTCTCAAGAATTCCCACTCTCTCCATTGTCCATATAAAAGCAATTCTTATATAAAAAAATTAAAGTGTATCTGACTGTGAGAGAGATGAGCAGTTGAGCAGTTGAGATAATTTTAAATATCCATATAAACTGTTTAATTTTTATTTGTGGGTTGTGGCAATTTTATCGGTAACCTGTATCAGTTATGTTTGAGCAGTTTATATTCTGGAAGTTTTATTTTTTATTAGTTGTTTTAAGGCTCTGTTTGGCATGCCACTTTTGAGCTTATGTCTTATAGCTTATAGCTTATAAGCTCATATAACTATAAAAGACCTGTTTGGTAACGGTCTTTTCATTACGAGCTTATAGCTTATTTTACTATCTTATAGCTTATTTTTCAGACGCTATTTCAAATATCATTTTAGCTTATAGCTTATAGCTTAGATTTTTTCTTCCATTTTTACCCTTATTATTTTAACTAAAATCCACTTTTACTCTCTATAATTTATTTTAATTTAAAATAAAATAATTATATATTAAATGTCCTTTATGTCATTTTAATTAATCAGCTAGTTGAACCGCTAATTTTACCAAACATTTCAATCAGCTTATCAGTTATAAGTCATCAGTCATCAGCTATAAGCTATAAGATATCAGTCATCAGCCATCAACCATAAACTATCAGCTATCAACTAGCTTATCAGTCAACCGCTATTTTTACCAAACAGAGCCTAAGTGTAAATTTTGTTAAGGGTAATAAAGGAATAAAAATAGGCCAGCCTAAGTAGATGTATCCCCTTTATATATCGGTATCATAGATAATAATATTTCTAAAGGAGTTATTTGGCAAGTTTTCCATTTGTCAAATTTTTAGAGCTTATGCTATTTATATATTTACTATTTTAAGAAGGGGACAACTTCTCTACCCATCACAACAAGATGGGTAGTGTACATTCCACCAATCAGATGATACCATTTAATTTTTATGTATTTAATTATTTATCATATAGAACAATTATTTGATGTTTTCAATGCATTTTACACTAAAGGTAACCTTACCCACCTTTTTGAGGTGGGTAAATAAGAATTCACCTTTTAAGAAATGTTTCTATAATTAACCATGCTTATAATATTATTTAATTTTTTATTGTTTCTTTCTTTAAATTTACTAATTAATGATAAAGAGTAAAAAAAAATTGGCAGACGGTTTAACTTTCTATTTCATATTGTACAACTATTCTATGTTTCATTTGTTTCCAAGAAAACTGTTTAATTTCCCAACTCAAATCCAATGTTAACACTACTCTCATCCTTTCTATCTTTCTGTCTCTATCGATCTTCTTTATCTTCCTTCTTCTTCTCCTCTCTCTCTCTCTCTCTCTCTCTCTCTCTCTCTCTCTCTCTCTCTCTCTCTCTCTCTCTCTCTCTCTCTCTCTCTCTCTCTTCCGACTTCTCTTCTTCCTTTTGCTGCCCTGAATCTAGAATTGTTGTGCCCATGTTTGTCTCAGCATTGCCTTCCTCCGTAGAAATCCTAAAATTAAAATCATGGATTATAGGCTTGCTACTTTTCCAACAATTTTATCTTTATTGTTTTGAATCTTATACTGAGTGATGTTTGTTTTTGATCTGATTCATAGGAACCATGCAAAATGGAAGTTGTGAGGGTTGAAGTTGGCACTGCATATCGAAAAGGAGACTGCAATCATTCATCAAACAAAATGGCCGCAACAATCATTCCTCGTGTCCACCTTAGAACCCAAGGCTTCCAGGTATCATTCATATAGTATTGTTTCTTTTCTATATACTATACTATAATAATTAATTACTACTAATTAATTTAGGTTTCGAATTGGGATTCGGTTGTATGGGACTCAGTGGTACCTATAATGATCCTATTCCTGAATAAGATAGAATTTTCGTTATTCACTATGCATTTAGTCAAGGAATCATTTTTTGATACAGCTGATGTTTATGGAACTGATGCTACTAACGAAATTTTGGTTGGAAAGGTACATACATACTACTGATTACAGCATGCTCAACATGTTTTTGATTCACTTTATGCTAACTTGATTTTGTTGACTAGGCTTTGAAGAAGTTACCTATAGAAAAGATCCAGCTAACTACAAAATTGATATATCTAGAGGAGATGGTCCTGGTTTCACTGGTGTCAGCTTCAAGGGTTCGCCCAAGTATGTGCGCTCAAGCTGCGAAGCTAGCTTGAAACGTCTTGCTGTTGAGTACATTGATATCTATTATCAACGTCGAGTTTGAACCAGCAGGTTAGTTTGAGTTCCTCTCCAAGTTTAAACCAGCAGCTTTGGGTTGTGTTTGTGTTAAATGAGACTTTGCTTATTTATAGTTTTTGCTGATACAGAGAGCTTGGTATTGGAATTGTACCATATACTCCTCTTGGTCACGTTTTTTCGGTGGCAAAGGAGTTTTGGAAAATGTACCTGCAGTTAGCACCTTGGTATAGCTTTTTAGCACTTTGATTAACTATGTATTTCTGCTGCATATACCATGGAAATATGAAGAAGATGTGTAGAATATGTAATAGAATTGATCAATTTGCTATGTTATTTTGTAAGATATGCATTTTGTCATGTTTTCTTAAAGGGTTTAGCTTTTTAACTATTTCTTTTTCAATAGGAAATAGAACGACCCTGGCAAGAGATTCATTAACTCGACCGAAGAAGTTATGAAAATGATATGGTTAGAAGTTGTGCGTGAACGGTTATTGGACCATGTACATCAGGTAGTTCTTGAACTTACTTGCTCTTCAAATTTAAAGCTAGATTTTGTGATAGAGTTTGTTGTAGAATTAGATGAAAGTGTTATTGGCTAATGATTTTCTAAATTGAGGAAATTCCATATGATATTTAACATAGGTTAGGTTGACTGCAAGAGTTGCGAGATGACTCTCTTAGGATTAAGCAACACTTTGTTACTAACAAATTATGCCAACGCAAGATTCTCATAGGGAAGAATGGCTCAAAAATCAGGTTTCTTTTTCTTCAGCATTTCCTTTAGAAAATGTTATGATTGTTATCCCAATTTCATTTGCTTATGATATGACATTATTGTAGTGTGTTGATTTGATTTTGACTCATTTTTCTTCTCTACCTCCATTAAGTGAAGAGTTATTCTGCCAGGGCATCCCAGACTTGGAAATTAACTTTGGTAAATAATATGATCAAATAATTTAAACCAATTTGTTGCTATTTGCTAAGCATTTTTTCTTTTGCTGAATTTTTAAGATTACTGTAAGCATTTTGTATATGAATTTGAAAGACGTTATCATGGAGTGGAATGCGAAATCTTCTGGACAATGGGAAGGGAAAAACTTATTCTTTGTGAATTCAAAACCAGCAGAAAATCACAAGTCTCAGTCTACTGATTGAATTGCGGAGACAGATCGATAAATCAACGTCGGAATGTTGTTTTCATTAAGTGCGGAGACAAATTGAATAGTTGACTGTAAAATATGATGTTAGCTTAAAATTTGAATAGTTGATTATTCTTGGGTTAGATTTAAGTTTATTATGTTTTAGATATCTAAATGCTTTGAATTCACTGAGTATTTTATTTATACTTCATTTTCTAATTTCTATTCTTCTTTTCCTTCCAATACTTTGTTTTTTAATGTGTTTTATAGGTACTTGTTTTTGTAAATTTTTCATGATCTAAGGTGTTAAGATGGATACAAAAATAAAGATGAAAGAAATCAAGAAATTAAGTGTCCAACATATTCTATTTAAATATTCTGGAGCCAAAAACCAACATATATAGCTGACAATTTTCAGTACATTGGAAAATCACTTTAGTTAAAATTTTAATAATTGATTAAATCTTATAAATAATAATCAATATATAAATGATGTTACCCTGCACATGTTAAGTTTTCACCAATCATAAAAACTTCATGCTTATAATAGAAAATTTATATCATTTTCAGGTTGTTAATGTTATAGGAGAAGCTGATTTGAAATCATCACATTTAATACTTGATCTTTTTCTTTAAAGACCTCATCAAATACTAATATGGACTGTTATTTTGATTTCTATAATTCTTGAGAAATCTCTCCACAAAATAGAAAGACTCATTTGATGGTTTTTTTTTAATATTAACTTCTTTATATAATTCATGCAATAAAAATTACATAATGACTTTTTTCATTTTTATAATTATATTAATACTTTAGGTTTAGTTTTTCCTTTTAACTTTACTATTTCGATTTTTTTTAATGAAAATAACTACTTCAACAACAATGATCAATTATTCATTTTATAATATAATTACTTTAAGAAATATCAAAGAATAATTTGATCAGTGTTATATAAATCTTTGAACCGTGTATTAAAACTAATAAATCTGTGAATTATTGTGATTTTCTTTAATATTAACTATATTATGGCCCAATACATTGAGATATTTAAATAATTTTATATTTTTAATTATTTAAAAATATTATATGTTTAAAGTAAATATTAAATAATCATAAGTGAAAAAAATTATCTCCTTAATATATTAAAACAAAATACTACGGTAACAAGATTTCCCTACCAATTTTTCATAAACTTCATCAATATCCGCTTAAGTGCATTTAATTGTTTAAATTCTTAACTTTTTTTCATACAAAAAACTTTTCATATTATTAATTGGTCTTTAATTTCATTCAACTCATTATTTGCCCAAATACCACTACCCTTCACTTGCAAGTTTTCCTTTTTACTCTATTTAATTCTTATATCTTTCCTTTTTTAACTTTTAATAAATAAATTACTACAATAATACTGGTGATATGCATATATACATTCCATATATTCTATTTATAATTTTATTCAAATATTTGTTCTAACACATAATTATTTTTATATTTATAACATTATTTTTGAAGTTTTAAATTTGGATTAAATGCAAATCTACTTAATATAAATCTAAGGTTGTCATGATGACAACCTTGGACACAACCCTAACCCTAATTCTTACATGGCATCATATTAGAATCTTAATGCTTATGTGGCATCATGTTAAAATTTAAATTTTTTATCACTCTTATTTTAATTCTTCACAACAACTCCAATTTAATACCATAATTAATAATAATATTAAAATAAATAATAATAATATAATCATATCAAACCTTCATTATTTATAATAATATAATAATATTAAACCATCACTATATATATATATATATATATATATATATATATATATATATATATATATATATATATATATATATATATATATATATATATATATATATATATATATATATATATATATATATATATATATATATATATATAGAGGGCATATCATATGAGAATGCCATATTTATATGAGAATGTGAGAATGAATCTCTGAACCACTGGATTTTAAAATAAATGGTGGAGATTATGAGTGGATCTTTTTTTTCTCTCTCCTACCTCATTTATTTCAAAATGTAGGAGAGATAAAAAAAAGATCCACTCATAATCTCCACCATTTATTTTGAAATCCAATGGTTCAGATTCATTCTCACATTCTCATATAAATATGGCATTCTCATAAGATATGCCCTCTATATATCTATATATATATATATATATATATATATATATATATATATATATATATATATATATATATATATATATATATATATATATATATATATATATATATATATAATACAATCGTAACCTACATATTGTAAAAAAAAATATTTAATAATTTAATGATTTAATAAAATTGTGAATCTCTCCTTTTTTATTTAATTGAATTAAAAAATATATTTAATAATTTAATATTATAATATAATTGTAAATCTCTCTTTTTTTTCATCCCACCCTCTAACTCTCTATTTAAAATATTAATGTGATAATTTTTATTATTGGTTATAGATTATTCAGCTATAACTCTTTCCGTTCCAATTCATCAGTCTGTAACAATACAATTAAAAGTATTATATTAAAAGAAATTTTTATTAAAAGTAATTAATTACTTTTTATTAATTATTTTTATTCATTTAATATCAAATAATATAATATTGAAAATAATAATGATAATAATAATAATCTAAAAATATCATTGTTGGAATAAATATAAAATTACTCAAATCCCTTGAAAACTATGAAGAAAAAAATTAATGATAAAAACAGAGAAAGGTTAAAGAATTAAAGTTAATATAATATTCTAATAATAATTTAAAAAATTCATTGATGAAATAATATATAAATATGACTCATAAATATTTAAATTTTATTTTGTTTTGCTATTATATAACTCTTATTATTTAATTATGACAAAAATAATTTAAAAAAATAGATGTAATTAATAAAATAAATGTATTAATATACTAAATAAATATTGCAGTTATATCCTCTTATGTTGTGTAACTCCTATTATTTAATTATGGCAATTTTATGTTTTGTAACTCTTAATATTTAATTATGACAATACACTCATTTATAATGATATAAATTATAATTACCAATTTAATTGATTATTATTTTCGTTATTTATTATCATTCTATTCATATTCATGTGTATATATATGTGATATTGAGTTATCATTGAGTTATCATTGTTTTTTTCCAGACAAATCATAGGTGGTGCTTGATCGTGATCTTCCTATTTTGTAGAATTATTTTTGCCTCACTATACATATGTATCTTACCATTTGTTTTGTGACATAATAAAAACTCGAGTTATTTTATTTCAAATATTTAAACTTTCGTTTATATAACTTTTGTTAGTCTCATATTCTAACTATTTTTATAATTTTTTATTGGTTGATGTGAATATGACATTTTTCTATGTGAATCAGAAGTTGATGATAAAATTGTATTACATTATTGTTGTTTGGGAAGTCTAATATTCATTCAGGTAAGCACATATTTATTGCCATATATTTGCATAATTGAAAAATCCTCTTTTTATTGATATATTTTTTTGGTAGTTCGTTATTCTACCTTTCTTTCTTATTTTTTATTTTTGTATTGAATAACATAAATAAAATTATTTTTTCTCCAGTACAAGATATATATGAGACTGAGACTTCCATTTTTTAATTCTTACATCATGGTGGTTCTAGAGGTCTATGAGATTGTTGTTGACATAAATACATATATTTTTAATCCTAATATATTCTAATTTCTACTATATTATTATTGTTATTATTACATTCATTTGTATTAAAGTTATTTAAAGGAGAATAGTTTCACTAAAAATATGATATTCAATAAAGAATTTATTTTTATATAATCTTATTACATTGACATTTCAAAAAAAAATTATAACCTCTTACACTAAAATTTTTTAAACTATGTTATTAAACAAAAAAGATTTCACATACATATCAATGTTATTTTTATACACATTTAAAATAAATGTTTTATATTTTAAATTTTGACTTTTATGAATTATTTTATTAATAGTATAATAATATTTAATTATTTAGTTTAATTTAACACTTATAAATTTTCTCAAATAATAAATTTACTCTTTAAAATTAAAATAAATAAATGACGATATAAAATCTTATCTAAAAAGAGTGTCACTATAAAAAAAAAATAATCTACTTTTAAAAATATTTCTTTTCATTAATCTTTATAACTTTTTTTTTGGATCACTATTAATCTTTATAACTTTTAACTCTCCCTTTTTTTTGTATGAAATCTTTAAATCCCACTTAATAGCTCTTACTTTAATATTATAAAAATATAGTGTCTCAATAAAATTAAAAGTTATAACTAATACACACTATAGACAATATATGAAAATTAAAAATAAAATTTAATTGAAACCATAAATACTATATAACAAAAATAAAAAGTAAAAGGAATAAAGTAAGAATTAAAGAATTTGATATTTTATATACTTTGTTATTTAAGAAAAAATTATATTTAATTAAGTTACGTGTAAAAAAATTGATGGAAATTGAGTTACATTTTAATAACATTTAACTTTTAGGTATTTAGTGTAAATAGGTAAAGGAAATATGTGTGATTAATACTTTAATGACTTTTATGTATTGTTTTACTATTAATACATAATAAATTAATAAGATCTATTAATTTGACCACTGCAAAATTTATATAATAATTAAATTTAACCTACAATATTTTGGTTTTTGGTATTTAGTTTATATAAGTATAAATGATCCGTAATTTTATTTGTAGATTCAAAATTAATTTAACATAAATATGATGTTAACAGATGAAAATGTATTTGAATTATCTCTGATAAAATAATATTTTTAAATCAAATTATTAAAGTTTAAAAGTAAATAGTTAGGAAATAAATAAAATAATAGTTAAACAATTATCGTGATTAATTTTTTTCTTCATGTTGTAACTGTTGAATTGAACTATCATTACTTCAAAAATTAATAAAACTGTTGAATTGATGAATTGAACCGTTGAATGAACCATCATTACTTCAAAATTAATAATAATAAAAATATCTTTTTAAAATTTTTATAATAATAATAATGGAATGAATATCAGTGAATGAAGTTTATGAATAATTTAAAATCTATGAAAATAAAAAAAAATTAATAGTTAGGAGGATAGTGAAAGGTTCTAAAATTAAAGTAAATGTTATATCAAAAGTTAATAATTTCAAAATTTCATTGATTGAATAAATATATAAATATAACTAATAAGTTTTCAACTATTTTTTTTTTTATTATGTAACTCCTATCATTTATTTATATTTATTCAGTCATTTACTGTCTTGATATAAATTTTAATTAACAGTTAAATCAAGTAATTATTTATTTTTATTATTATATTCATAATTGTGAGTATATAAATGTGTAAGAATTTTTTTTCTAGATTTTATAATTATAATAATAAATATAATAACAATATTTTAAAATTTAAAATATTATATACAATGAGAATAATATATTATAGGTCAACCGCGCGTTGCGCGGGTCAACATTCTAGTAATTACTAAATCTAAATAACGTTGATAACATTTCCGCATTCATATTTTTTAGAAGCACACATGATATTGTAAATAGTATATACTTTTTAAACAAATAATAAAATTTATATGTTTTTGTCAACAATAGTGATATAATAAGTGGTAAGAATTTTAAACTTTATAAACAAATAATTAGAGATTTGATCTATAACTAAGGAACTCATTTTTGTGCGGCTAGAAGCTTTCATTAAAAAATAATAAAAGCTAAATACAACTACTTTTCACTTATACTATCTGATATGTTACTAATTGTGCAATAATCATTTTATTCTTTAAATCAAAAAACATTGTTCCGAAAATAAAGAAAAGAACAAAAAGATAAAAATAAATATGATTTATTTTATTTTGCCTCTCCACGTGTCCCTGATTAGTCGCTATAATTTTATTATATTCTCAAATATTTATTATCCACTATTCTTTCAATTTTTTAAAATGTTATATTTTTATATCATCAATACAAGACAATTTTATAAAACATTTATGAATTTTCTTTTCCATATAATAATAAATTATATTATGTAAATTTTTATAATGAATATTCTAATACTATATTTAATATTTTCATTTCATATTCAAATCTAAATATTTTAATGTTATATTTTCATTCATAATCGCAATCCTTTATATAAATTTTAATCCTATATTTTTATTCTAAATCTCAATATGATCCTCTAACCAAATAAACTTTTAATTCTACTCTCTAATTAAAAATTGATATCATATAGTATATTATAAATATGCATAAAGTAAAAATTGATGGTATTTTTCTTCTTTCCAAGTTATTTATTATTGAATATTTTATTATATTATCAACTTAAAAAATACTTAAAGTTAATATTTTTTAATTTTTTATACTTCATTGTTTAAATATTATTTTTTTTATAAAATATATCGTTAAAGATGGACCTTTAAACATACAATTTGTATTAGGAAAATTAATCTTTCACTAATTTAATTAATTAATTTTAATTTTTTATTTGTTAAATAAATATTTTGTTATTTTTATATATTTTTTTTGTATAAAAATGTAATATCTATCTATAATTTGTCCTGTGCATCGCACGGGTAAAAGTACTAGTAGAATATATTATTACTATCGTTCAAACGGGCACTCCTGTGTCCGTTTGTCTGTTTTTTTTAATGTGCACAACGTCAAGAGATAGACATAGTGTTTTGTCATTTTTATCTTAATTTAAAATATTTATTTATTAAATAAATTTTGTGATAGAAATTAAAAATAAAATAGATGAATATCTATACATTTATAAAAATTAATGTACTTGGAAAAACAGGTTTAACCTCAAAGGGTTGGCTCAGTTGGCAAATGAGCTTTCTCCAAAAAGGGACGGAACCGGTTAGTACCCGGGTTCGATCCCGGCTGGAGTCAAAAACGCCCTGGGGCCACGGTGCCGTCGCCTATAACAAAATGAGTTAATTCTAAAAATTTATTAAACCTATTTGAGATATTAGTCCATTTTCCCAAACGTAAAATGTATAACAACTCCCGTTAAGAGTTTATACATTTAATGTATATTATTATAATATAAAAAATATAATTTTATAAGTTTAAAAAATATAATTTTAATTAAGAAATTAAACATAGTTAGAGAATAAAATTTATTAAACATATTTGAAATGAAAAATGTACAATTATAAAAAAATAGAAATTTAAAACCTATGTATTGTAAATAATATATATTTATTCTCATATATTTAAAATAATCACATTAAGTAGTCTCCATTAGATAGTGTAATAAATATAAAATCTCAAATTTAAAATGCTTTGTAACTTAATCCCGTTTATAAAAATCGTAGTTTGTTCAATTTATAAAATTCAACTCTGTTGTTCTCCTCACCCTAGCCGTCATCACTTTTCTTCTTCTTCTGTATCTCTTAGAGAGGGGTGATTTAGGATCGATTTTGATTCAAAATTACCCCTCCAAATTATTCTTGTTTCTCTATTAGTTAAATAAGTGATTTTCACATATATTGTGTTTTTTTGTGATTTTGTCATTTTAGTGTGTCGTTGTTTGTTTTGATTTCCCGTCTTTGTGCGGTGTATTTTGTTTTTCTGTCTTTGTACGCAGTGTTCATTTGTTTCAGGTTGATAATGAGTTTCGATCTAATGCAGATCCTATCTATGACTTTGGTGCCATTAACGCTACAGATCCGGAGACATGAATATTTCAGAAATTTCAATATAGTCATAGTTATATTCGTAGGCATATGCAATTTGCCGTTTTATGCTATAAACATGGATGTTGTGAGTTTGTTTGCAGATTCATCCTTTTTGTTTTTGGCGATTCTTAATTTGTATTGCAACAATGTACTCTATCTATTAGAATGAATGAATATTTTATTTAGTAAAAAAAAATTGACTATATTAATAAATTTTTATCTTTTATCATTATTTTTTATGATTACCATTTATCATTAAATTTTCATGACTATTCATTAACATATTTTTAACATGATTACAATTATGAAGTTAATTTGAAAAAATTCTGAGAAGTTTTAGTTATTTCATAAGTTTTCAAAAATTACAAAATCTCAATTGATTTTGTTTTGTTTTATTAACCTTGGCAAAATACTCTTTTTGGTCCCTTATATTAACCTCGGGGTTCATTTTGGTCTCTTAACTTCAAAAAGTGTCATATTGGTCCCTTAACTCTTCAAAAGGTGTCATTTTAGTCCTTTTTGTCATATTAGCGACTGATTTAGCGACCAAGGCACCCCTTGAAGAGTTAAGGGACCAATATGACACTTTTTAAAGTTAAAGGACCAAAATGAACCCCGAGGTTAACATAAGGGACCAAAAAGAGTATTTTGCCATTAACCTTTCTATAAAAGTCTAAATAATTTCAAAATAAATTTTATCTCAAATAAAGATATAAGTAATTACAAAATAATTTTTAATT
Source organism: Vicia villosa (assembly GCF_029867415.1). Lineage (NCBI taxonomy): Eukaryota > Viridiplantae > Streptophyta > Magnoliopsida > Fabales > Fabaceae > Vicia > Vicia villosa. Next base: position 33,538,418 of record NC_081185.1, on the reverse strand, counting down.
TTATATTTTTATGAAAAACTAAATATTTAACTTTGGAATAAAAAAAGTTATAAGTTGCAGTAAAAAGTTATAAATTTTATCTCTATTGATTTAGATTTGTTTTTATTAACCTTTTTCTAATAATCTAAATGATTACAAAATATATTTTATTTCAAGTTAGAACTTTTAATTTTAATAAAAAAATTAAATAAAAAGCAAATTAGTAGTATAAACAAATTAGTTGTATTATAAATAAATTTTAAATTAATAATTATGAGAAATTATTTAGTTTTCAATTAAATAATAATAATTTCATTCAATATTATAATTATCATTTAATTGAATTTAAGATTTAAAAAAGTCTACCTTTTGAATGAAAAGCTAAAAAGATTGAGTTCCGTAAAATAAATACGAAACTTTTCATCTTTCCGTGTGACCTTTCAAAATATTGATTTCATGTTGAAAAGTTAAAAACGAGTTTTAATAGCTATGATAATTAAATACTCCCTCCGTTTTTTATTATAAGTCGTTTTGGAAAAAAAATTGTATTTAAATATAAGTCGCTTTACAATTCCAATGAATAATTAATGTTATTTTTCCTATTATATCCTTAAATATTTATTATTCTCTCTTCTTTCAATTATGTAAATTTATCTTCCAAATGTCATTAATGAAGGATAATTTTGTAAAAACCTTCGTAATTTCTCATTTTCATACAATAATTATTATTTTTCTTAATATGTGTGAAAAGTCTAAAACGACTTATAATAAAAAACGGAGGGAGTAGTCATTTACCGTGTATGTCTGTGCTATTAGCCTTTAACTTTGTGGATTATTGACACACTTTAAACATAATTTTAAAATATATATATATATATATATATATATATATATATATATATATATATATCCACTTACATTATTTAGGATGATAAAAAACATGTAAATGAAATTTATTTATTTTTAACTTCTAAGAATTGTTTTGATGATATACATAAATAATAATAATAATCAATAATTATTATTTAATTTTATAATAATGGTGATTGATTTTGTAATCAATTTAAAAGGTGTAATTTTTTGTATTAAATACATAAAATATATTCCTATTTATTTCAACATTGAAACGACTATATTTCAATATTTTTTTAACCTGCAAAAAAAAATATTGATGAATAGAATTGGAACATGTAGTATCATTACCCCTAGTCCAATATAGTTATGCCATTAGTAATTAAAAACTGACTTTTAATTATTTCATTCCTATAATTATAACAATATTGTTGTATGCATTTTTTTCAAAGGGATATGCTTGTTGTAGATGAAAAATAGAAAGGTTATTGTTGAATGGTGTGTTGTGTTGATAGTTTTTTCATGGGATGCAACGTTTTTCATTTATGTTTTCATGAACGTCTTTTGGGATTTTTTAGAAAAGAGAATATGGGTGAGTAAAGGGATGTCACTACAACTCTCAATGCTGACTTTTCACTCCTCAATGCATCGAGGAGAGTGAAAGCTTCATTGAACCAAATATAATTTAATGGTTCATTTTAAATTTTGAATTGAGTTGGTCTTTCCATATTCTGCATACTCTATTATAATATCAAATAATATCCAATAATAATCTATTATAATACCAATAGTTACCAATAAATATTATCAATAAAATGTTAACACATCATCCCGCATTAAATGCCAGTTTATACATTATGAAAATAAATTAGGGTCATGCTAACATGTGCCCTAAGGGCACATGTTAAGGATACTATAATTAGAAAAAGTTAAATGTAATTAAATGCAATAAAGTCAAATTTAAAGTTTCGATACATTGAATACACGCGTTCCAAGATAATATTTCTATAAATAGCTCATTAACTTGTGCCCTTGTGGCACATGTTGTTGAAATATAAACTTGATTTGGGCCTAAATTAATTATTTGATATTATGGGCTTAGCTATTTTGGGCTTAGATAATTTTGGGTAGTGTTTCTAGAGAATTTTTGTAGTGTTTGGAATGTCTAGATATTTCTTATAGTTGTAAAATTCTCTAGAATACTCTTTGAATCTCTAGAGTTGAGAACTCTCTAGAATTAGTGTGTCTAGAGTTCTCCTTAGAGTACTATAAATAGAGATGTAATCCTACACATTTGTATCAAGCAAAAATAAAAAGTTCTCTCTTCCATAAAGAATTCTCCTACCTATCAAGTTTCTATTCAAGCCTCCAATCTTTCTAAACACTTGTCCTACACACAAAAACAACCTTAATTCCAACAAAGTGGTATCAGAGCCATGGACGAAGAAATAAAGTCAATCACAAAGAATGATACGTGGGAACTTACTACACTTCCACGAGGACACAAAGCAATCGGAGTAAGATGGGTGTACAAGGCGAAGAAGAATGCAAAAGGAGAAGTGGAGAGATATAAATCAAGATTGGTGGCGAAAGGATATATATAGTCAAAGACAAGGAATTGATTATGATGAGGTATTTGCTCCCGTTGCTCATCTTGAAACTATTAGACTGATCATTTCTTTGGAAGCCCAAAATAAATGGAAGATCTATCAAATGGACGTGAAATCGGCCTTCTTGAATGGTTTCCTCGAAGAAGAAGTTTATATCGAGCAACCATTGGGCTATAAAGTAAAAAGGCAAGAAGAAAAATTCTTGAAGTTGAAGAAGGCATTGTATGGTCTCAAGCAAGCACCAAGAGCTTGGAATGTTCGAATCGACAAGTATTTTCAAGACAAGAACTTTATCAAGTGTCCATATGAGCATGCACTTTATATCAAAGCGCAACATGGAGATATTTTGATTGTGTGCTTGTATGTAGATGACTTGATTTTCACAGGAAACAGTCCAAGCATGTTTGAAGAGTTCAAGAAAGACATGGCAAATGAATTTGAGATGACAGATTTGGGGCTCATGGCATATTATCTCGGCATCGAAGTAAAGCAAGGAGACAAAGGAATTTTCATCACCCAAGAAGGTTATGCCAAAGAAATACTTAAGAAATTCAAGATGGATGACGCCAATCCAGTTGGCACCCCGATGGAATGTGGAAGCAAGTTGAGCAAGCATGAAAATGAAGAGACTGTGGATCCAACTCTTTATAAAAGTTTGGTTGGAAGTTTACGTTACTTGACATGTACAAGGCCGGATATTCTCTATGTCGTAGGAGTCGTAAGTCGCTACATGGAAGCTCCAACAACAACTCACTTCAAGGCGGCAAAGAGAATTCTTCGATACATCAAAGGTACAACAAACTTTGGCTTGCACTATTGCTCTTCTAACAATTATGAGATTGTTGGCTATAGTGATAGCGATTGGAGTGGAGACTTGGATGATAGAAAGAGCACTATTGGTTTTGTGTTCTTTATGGGAGATACTGTTTTCATATGGATGTCAAAGAAGCAACCTATAGTCACACTATCAACTTGTGAAGCTGAGTATTTCGCCGCCACATCATGTGTTTGTCATGCAGTTTGGCTAAGGAACTTGTTGAAGGAGTTAAAGATGCCACAAAAAGATCCTATGGAAATATGTGTTGACAATAAATCAACACTTGCTTTAGCAATGAATCCCGTCTTTCATGAAAGAAGTAAGCACATTGACACACGTTACCACTTCATAAGAGAATGCATTGAGAGAAAGGAGGTGAAGTTGAAGTATGTGATGTCTCAAGATCAAGCTGCCGACATTTTCACCAAGCCACTCAAGTTGGAAACTTTCGTGAAGCTAAGGAGTATGCTTGGAGTCACAAATCAAGTTTAAGGGGGGATGTTGAAATATAAACTTGATTTGGGCCTAAATTAATTATTTGATATTTTGGGCTTAGCTATTTTGGGCTTAGATAATTTTGGGTAGTGTTTCTAGAGAATTCTTGTAGTGTTTGGAATGTCTAGATATTTCTTATAGTTGTAAAATTCTCTAGAATACTTTTTGAATCTCTAGAGTTGAGAACTCTCTAGAATTAGTGTGTCTAGAGTTCTCCTTAGAGTACTATAAATAGAGATGTAATCCTACACATTTGTATCAAGCAAAAATACAAAGTTCTCTCTTCCATAAAGAATTCTCCTACCTATCAAGTTTCTATTCAAGCCTCCAATCTTTCTAAACACTTGTCCTACACACAAAAACAACCTTAATTCCAACACATGTTAGCTTTTCCCAATAAATTATTACAATAACTTATAGACTCATTAGAATCCTCCCTCTTAGGGTATACAAAATTTGTTAAAATAAATTGTTATTTTACTAATTTATATTTTATATTTAACTAATTTCATTCTATAATAAAATTTCATAAAGTCTACACTAAATGATCATATGACCATTATTATTGTAATTATCGTTTAACTACCTTTAAGATAAAATTGAGTTTTAATAGTTATAATAGATTTGCATATTTATTGTTTAAAAAATATTATCTAATTAATAAATAAAAAATTAAAGTTAGAGAAAACAAATAATTTTGAGAAAAAAAGCTTTAAAATTTAAATATAAGGATTTAAAAAAAAATTGATTAAAATAAAATAATTATTGTATATATGTGCTAATATAAACATCAATCAAGCTATAGGTTGGTCTTTAACTCGCTTTATCTCGCTTTATGTCAGGAAGAAATGGTCTTCAACAAACATTCATACTATAATCTTCTTTAAAAGTGCATTTTTTTAGTTTTATTGAATAATCTATTTTAAAAAAATACTATAAGTCTCTATTTTTGGCCAATTTAAAAAAAATACAAATATTTTTTGAAATTCTGGACTCAGACACGCGATGTCTAACAGGATGTCACGACATCACTATCTGAATGTTTTTAAACAAATGAACAAAGTAAAAAACAGAAAAACAACACAGGAGAGTTGTTAACCCAGTTCGGTGCAAACACACCTACATCTGGGGGCTACCAAGCCAGGGAGGAAGTCCACTATAAGTAATATTAATTCAAGGTAATACAAAACAAGATTACGCCTTTCACTTAATATCTACCCAATGCAACTTCAATCTAAACCACTCAGACCAGAGATCCTACTCACTCCCCCTCAATCACAGCAGTGATGAAAAACTAACCAACGAATAACAAAGAAGACACTCTTCAAAAACACAACTTGATCTTGCTTAAAAGCTTTGATCAAGTACAATAGTACTCTTGCTTAAAAGCTTTGAGTACTTCTTACAACTCAAATCAAAACACCTAGACCAAGACAATCATCATGATGACTGTTTGGCTTACAAGAAAAACTACAACGAGAACCTTAAACACACAGAACTCTAACAGTTTCTCAACCAAAAACCCTTACGGCAACAGTAGCCCTTGCGTGGAATAAATAGCCTTCAGCAATACAGCAACTGGGCCTTGGATCCATAAAAATAGTTTTTGCCCTAATAAAACAAATCTTCATAACACAAGAAGCTGATAATAGAAATCATCCAATTCGTCCTTAAAGCAGATCAGAATCCATCATTACCAAATATAGCGCATAAGGTCTTATCAGATCATAAAATCATAAGTAGTAATAGAAAATAACGAACAGCTGCGAATGTCATGACATCGGCCTTGACATCAGGTAAAGGCCTGCATAAGGAAGGACTTCACAACAACAGAAAGCATGTCATGACACTGGTTTTGACAGGATAGAACCACACTTTAGTTTTACCAAAAATTACAGCCAATCAACAACATCTACAAACTCCCCCTTTGGCAAATTTTTGGCTAAAACACTAATAGAAGTAAAAAGGATATCAGAGCATACAGCAGCCAACAACAGAAAAATAAATTCTGTAACAGAAAAATAAATTCTGAAGAAACAGCAGCAACTTGATTCAACTTGATTAATCACCAAAAAAAAACAGAAAACCACTACTTAATCAATTGTTACAGAAACCACTTGTCATTGTCAGGGAGAATCAGAGAACACCCAAATAAAGAAAACCACAAAAAAAACCATGTCCAAGAAGAAACCAAAGGATCACCAGAACAACACAACAACCATTACAACCATTACAATCAAAACAACAAACACACTACTCCCCCTTTTTAGCCACAAAAGGAGCCAAACATCAGATGAAGATTTAATCTTCAGAGCCAGCAGTATCATCATCATCCTCCTCACTCATCTCTTCATCACTGAAGCTACTAGACTTATATTCATCCTCACTATCAGTATCCATATCAGCATCCATCTTCTCACCATCACCACCAGCAGCATGATCATCATCACTATCAGCAGACTGCTCAAGACTTTGTATAAGCTGTTCAAGCTTCATCTTCCTATTTTCCAGCTCTTTGCAGGTCTCCTTCAGCTCAGCTATAAGAGAGGCTTTGGTCACAGACTTGCTAGTTTGAGATGTTCCAGCAGATGTTGAGGCATCAGTCCTTTGAAGCAGCTTGTAGTGAAAAGTCAAAGCACTTTCCCATTTGCAGACAGAATCTTTAGCTTTCAAGATGCCAGGGTATTGCTTTAGGATGATTCCACATATTAGGGATGGAAAGGCAATAGGAAGCTTAGTAGCAGAGGTACCTGCATGTCTCATAGTCTGGTCAAAAATATAGGTCCCATAGTCAAACACAGTCTTGGTCCCTATAGCATAAATGAATCTACCTAAACCAACAGCAATGGTAGAGGTGTGATTTGTGGGCACCCAATTGGCAGAACCAATTTTATGCAGCAGAGCATACTTGACAGTCAAGAGACTAGCAGACAGTTTGCTTTTGATGGGCCACTTTTTAACCTTACCCCCAGTGATGGTGTTGCAAACCTCATTATCAGTTACTTCAAGCTCAGGTTGAGCTTCAGCACTTCTACCTAGATAGTGATTTATAGCAGTAGGGGAGAATTCTATGCATTTTCTTCTAACATAAACTTTATGAAAATCATCTGTTCTACCATCAGCACAGTCTTGAGACAAATTAACAATAAACTCCTTCACAAGCATTTCATAACATTTAGAGAATTGAGAAACAGTCTTAATCAAACCTGCAGACTTGATGAGCTGCATAACCTCTTGATTTTCCAGAGCATCATTTGCTAATTCTCTTTCTAGGGCCAGCCTTCTTTGATACACAAATTTCCACTGGATTGCATTAGAGGCATAGTGCAGATATATGTTATCCAAAGGAACATCACGAACCTTTGTAGCAGATTTAGTAACAGCAATCTTCTTCTTGGAGGGGATGTCAGGGACATCACTTGGGACATCAGCTTCAGAGTCAGAAATGCTTCTTTCCTTCCTCTTCTTCACACTAACTTTGCTTCCAGATTTTGAGGGTCCAGTAGGAACTTTCTTCATCTTTTCTTTAGTAACAGTCTTCAGAGGAGTAACCTGTGGCTTGAGAGAATGTTGCTCACATACTTGTTTTCCCTTACGAGCCTTGACCCTGTTGGAGATGCTGGAGATGAGGTCATCATCAGCAATATCAATAGGATCATCAAGTTCATCTAGATCCACCACATCATGCACATTAGGGTTTTCATCTCTCTTAGCAGGAACAGCAGGAACCTCTTCATCTTTCTCAGGAGCAAGAGTCTCATCATCTTTGGTATCAGATGCTTCAACATTGATAGCTTCAGATGTTTCAACATCTTTGGCAACAGGGGTCTCATTAACAGATGTCTCAACATCTTTAGTAACAGGAGTCTCATCATTTTTCTCAGCAGATGTCTCATCATTATCAACAGCTGTCTCAACATCTTTAGCAACAGGGGTCTCATCATCTTGCACACCTTGATCATCATCGGAAGCAGGCATTTGGGCTAGAGGAACAGAAATTCCTTCAACTTTGTGCCCTTCATTCAAGATTCTGGTGACAATATTTGCAATCGCATTATGAACATAGGAAGAGCCCTCTCTACCCTGGACAGAAAAAGTTTCTAGAACAGATCCTCCGGTTGATTTTCTTGCATGCATCTTTCTTGGTTGACTGCGAACAGAATCGGAGGCAGGAACAGAGTTCAATGGCACAACATCCAGCACAACATCTTGATCGCTCACAACATTTGGTGCCCTAGAACCTGATGCTGTTTCAGAGATAGGAGAAGATTTCTTTGAGGAAGAACTCTGAGACATGGTGAGAGAAAATGAGAGGCTGGGTAAAGAGTGATGAATGCAGAGACACAGAGAGATAGCGTGAGTGTGGAAGAGAGGTTTTGGAGGAATGGAAACCGTTTGGGTAACTTGCAAAAGGGGGGGAAAATGCACTTTAATGTGTAATGATATCCAAGATTTGGAGAGAGAAATAATGCTGGCCCCACACTCAATTAATTGCTATAATCCTTCACAAAGACAAATGCCTAATTTGTTTCTTAAATTTTCAAATTGATTTGCATCTAAGGCTTTTGTAAAAATGTCAGCAAGTTGAAGGTCTGTAGCAACATGTTCCAAGCCAATTATTTTGTCCTCAACAAGATCTCTAATGTAGTGGTGTCTAATATCAATATGCTTGGTCCTGCTGTGCTGAATGGGATTCTTTGAAATGTTGATGGCACTTAAGTTGTCACAATATAATGTCATGACATCTTGTGTGACATTGTATTCTGATAACATTTGTTTCATCCAAACAAGTTGAGAACAGCTACTTCCTGCTGCAATATATTCTGCTTCAGCAGTAGATAAGGACACACAGTTTTGTTTCTTGCTGAACCATGAAATAAGATTATTTCCCAAAAAGAAGCATCCTCCTGAAGTACTTTTCTGTCATCAGCACTTCCAGCCCAGTCTGCATCACAATATCCAGTGAGAATGGGTTCACATCCATGAGAGTAAAGCATTCCATACTCACAGGTACCATTCACATATTTCATTATCCTCTTGACTTGATTTATGTGACTGACTTTGGGTTCTGCTTGATACCTAGCACATACCCCAACAGCAAAGGCAATATCAGGTCTACTGGCTGTAAGGTATAACAGACTTCCTATCATGCTTCTGTATAGACTTTGATCAACACTAGTTCCCTTCTCATCTTTGGACAGTTTCAAATGAGTAGGTGCTGGTGTCCTTTTGTGAGTAGCATTTTCCATTCCAAACTTTTTGACAATATTTCTAGCATACTTGCTCTGAGAGAGAAAGATTGAGTCTTCCATCTGTTTGACTTGCAGCCCAAGAAAGTATGTTAATTCTCCAACAAGACTCATTTCAAATTCAGATTGCATTTGCTCAACAAAATGTCTAGTCATCTTGTCTGACATCCCACCAAATACAATATCATCCACATAGATTTGAGCTCTTAGAATCTTTCCTCCTTCATCTTTAACAAAGAGAGTTTTATCTATCCCTCCTTTCCTGTATCCATTGCTAGTAAGAAACTCAGTTAGTCTCTCATACCAAGCTCTAGGGGCTTGCTTCAGACCATAAAGGGCTTTTCTTAATTTGTACACATGATCAGGATGGTTTGGATCTGCAAAACCTTTAGGTTGTTCTACATAGACTTCCTCATTCAAATATCCATTCAAGAAAGCACTCTTTACATCCATCTGATATAGTTTGAATTTCAGAATGCATGCAACCCCTAACAACAGCCTAATTGACTCAAGTCTGGCAACAGGGGCAAAAGTTTCATCAAAGTCAACTCCCTCAACTTGAGTGTATCCTTGAGCAACTAACCTTGCTTTATTTCTGATTATAGTTCCCAGTTCATCTGACTTATTCTTGTAGACCCATTTTGTTCCAATGACATTAGAATGTTTTGGTCTTGGAACCAGCTCCCATACTTCATTCCTTTCAAACTGACCTAGTTCTTCCTGCATGGCATTAATCCAGAACTCATCTGTTAATGCTTCCTTGACATTCTTAGGTTCAATTTTTGATACAGAACAAGAGTTTGAAACTACTTCTCTTGACCTTGTAGTAATTCCACTGTTGGGATCTCCTATAATAAGTTCTTTAGGATGATTTTTCTGAACTCTTATAGATGGACTCTTGTTAGAAGGTTCAGCCTCAGATTCTGTGATAGTAGGACTGCAATCATCTTCTCTTGTAGATTCTTCAGCTGTAATATCCCAGAATGTTCCGACATCTTCTGTGACATCTGCTTGATTGTGGACATCATCAACCACAACATTTATGGACTCCATTATTATTCTGGTTCTTGAGTTGAACACTCGATAGGCTCTACTGTTTGTAGAGTAGCCCAGAAAAATTCCTTCATCACTCTTGGGATCCATCTTCCTTCTGTGATCTCTATCAGCAAGAATGTAACACCTACTACCAAACACATGGAAGTATTTGACAGTGGGCTTTCTTCCCTTCCAGATCTCATATAGGGTGGTAGAGGTTCCTTTTCTTAAAGACTCTATTGTGGACATAACAAGCAGTATTCATGGCTTCAGCCCAGAAGTAGATAGGGAGATTCTTAGCATGGATCATTGCTCTGGCTGATTCTTGAATAGTTCTATTCTTTCTTTCAACAACCCCATTTTGCTGTGGAGTAATAGGGGAAGAGAATTCATGATGTATTCCTTCAGAGGAGCAGAAATCAGCAAATTTTTGATTCTCAAATTCCTTTCCATGATCACTTCTAATTCTTACAACACCATTTTCTTTTTCTCTTTGAATTCTTTGACATAGGTCCTTGAAAACATCAAACACATCTGACTTTTCTCTGATGAAGTTTACCCAAGTGTATCTGGAGTAGTCATCCACAACCACATAAGCATATTTCTTTCCTCCAAGACTTTCTATTTGCATTGGTCCCATCAAGTCCATATGTAGCAGTTCAAGAACTCTGGAAGTAGTCAGATGTGTAACCTTTGGATGCGACATCCTGGTTTGTTTTCCTACCTGACATTTACCACAGATTCTTCCTTCATCAATTTGTAGCTTAGGAATTCCTCTCACAGCTTCCAGAGAAATAATCCTTTTCATACCCCTTAGATGAAGGTGACCAAGTTTTTGATGCCACGACTTTGCTTCTTCTTCCTTAGAGCAAACAGTAGAATAGCTGGATTCATGAGACACCCACAAGTAGCAGTTATCTTTGGACCTGACACCCCTCATTACTACTTCCTTTTCTTCATTAGTGACCACACACTCAGCTTTGGTGAAGTTGACTTGGTATCCTTGGTCACAGAGTTGGCTGATGCTTATGAGATTGGCAGTCAGGCCTTTGACCAACAAAACACCTTCTAAATTTGGCACTCCTGAACAGTCTAATTTTCCAACTCCTTTGATTTCTCCTTTAGCTCCATCACCAAAGGTTACATAACTAGTAGAATGACCCTTGATATCAACAAGCAAATTTTTTTGTCCAGTCATGTGTCTGGAACATCCACTGTCAAAATACCAGTCTTCCTTGGCTGAAACTCTAAGAGATGTATGGGCTATTAGAGCCATATTTTTGGGTTTCCATTGTTGCTTCTGGATGTGCATGATCTGCTTAGGTTTGTAGTAAGGAGCTTGATCTGGGTATCCATATAATCTGAAGCAGAAAGGCTTAATGTGTCCAAATCTTCCACAATAATGACATCTCCATCTTTGAAACTTTCTCTTCATTTCACTTTTCTCGTGATGTTGAGTCACATGTTTTGACATCGGTTTCAACATCTCAGCTTCAGGTTTAGTTCTGCTACTATCTTGGAAATATTTCTTTGCACCAACAAAGCCTATACCAGACATATCTCCTGAACTTTTTCCAACCTGCAAAATCTCCTCCAACATGTCCGTGCCATTGTTCAACATTTTTACTGATTTTGACATTTGATCAAGTTTGGATTGTAACATGCTAATTTCACTATTCAGTTCAGACATAGTTTCATTAAGCCCTTTGTTATCAGCCTCCAACTGAGCTATGTATTTCTTCTGCTTTTCACCTTGTTGACACACTTCAGCACTTCTGATACAGAGCTTTCTGTAGGAGGTTGCCATCTCTTCAAAGGATAGCTCATCTTCACTAGAATCTTCATCTGAATTGCAAACTCCAGTAAGGGCTGTGACATGTTTAGCTGATTCTTCAAAATCACTCTCAGAATCTTCATCAGACCAGGAAACTGACAATCCTTTCTTTTGTTTCTTGAGATAAGTAGGACATTCAGCTCTAATATGTCCATACCCTTCACATCCATGACATTGAATTCCTTTACTGTGATTGTATTTTTCTTCTGGTTTAGTTCTTCTGCCAGAGTCATAAGATCTACTGATGTCAGATGAGATGTTCTTGACATTAGGTCTTGGCTTCTGATCCATTCTTCTCATAATTTTGTTGAATTGTTTGCCAAGCATAGCTATAGATTCAGATAGATTCTCTTCTCTACTTTCCTCTACTTCCTCTTGAGAGTTGGACACAAAGGCTATGCTTTTGTTCTTCTTTTCAGAATTTTCACTGATTCCCATCTCAAAGGTTTGAAGAGATCCAATTAACTCTTCTACCTTCATTTTGCTGATGTCCTGTGCCTCTTCTATAGCTGTAACCTTCATGTCAAATCTCTTAGGTAGGGATCTAAGAATTTTTCTCACCAGCTTTTCATCAGACATCTTCTCTCCCAAGGCTCCTGAGGTATTAGCAATATCAAGTATATTCATATGAAAATCCTTAATACTTTCATCATCTCTCATCCTTAGATTTTCAAACTTCGTAGTTAGCAGTTGAAGTCTTGACATCTTCACTTTGGAGGTGCCCTCATGAGTAGTCTTGAGGGTATCCCAGACGTCTTTGGCTAGTTCACACTGATGTACCAGTCTGAATATATTCTTGTCAATTCCATTGAATAAAGCATTTAAAGCTTTAGAGTTGCCAAGCGCCAATGCCTCTTCATCTTTGTCCCATTCTTCCTCTGGTTTAAGAGTTTTCTTGCCATCCTTTTCAGTAATAACAGGATGTTCCCATCCTTTGTTCACAGCTCTCCATGCTTTGCTATCCACGGATTTCAGAAAAGCCACCATGCGAGGTTTCCAATAATCATAATTAGAGCCATCCATAATGGGTGGTCTAATCCCATATCCACCACCTTCTTTGTCCATAGTACCAGAAAGTATTGTCCCTAGATCTCACCCAGTAAAAACAGGCAGGGTGCCTGCTCTGATGCCAATTGAAATTCTGGACTCAGACACGCGATGTCTAACAGGATGTCACGACATCACTATCTGAATGTTTTTAAACAAATGAACAAAGTAAAAAACAGAAAAACAACACAGGAGAGTTGTTAACCCAGTTCGGTGCAAACACACCTACATCTGGGGGCTACCAAGCCAGGGAGGAAGTCCACTATAAGTAATATTAATTCAAGGTAATACAAAACAAGATTACGCCTTTCACTTAATATCTACCCAATGCAACTTCAATCTAAACCACTCAGACCAGAGATCCTACTCACTCCCCCTCAATCACAGCAGTGATGAAAAACTAACCAACGAATAACAAAGAAGACACTCTTCAAAAACACAACTTGATCTTGCTTAAAAGCTTTGATCAAGTACAATAGTACTCTTGCTTAAAAGCTTTGAGTACTTCTTACAACTCAAATCAAAACACCTAGACCAAGACAATCATCATGATGACTGTTTGGCTTACAAGAAAAACTACAACGAGAACCTTAAACACACAGAACTCTAATAGTTTCTCAACCAAAAACCCTTACGGCAACAGTAGCCCTTGCGTGGAATAAATAGCCTTCAGCAATACAGCAACTGGGCCTTGGATCCATAAAAATAGTTTTTGCCCTAATAAAACAAATCTTCATAACACAAGAAGCTGGTAATAGAAATCATCCAATTCGTCCTTAAAGCAGATCAGAATCCATCATTACCAAATATAGCGCATAAGGTCTTATCAGATCATAAAATCATAAGTAGTAATAGAAAATAACGAACAGCTGCGAATGTCATGACATCGGCCTTGACATCAGGTAAAGGCCTGCATAAGGAAGGACTTCACAACAACAGAAAGCATGTCATGACACTGGTTTTGACAGGATAGAACCACACTTTTGTTTTACCAAAAATTACAGCCAATCAACAACATCTACATTTTTAATCATATACATAACTAAAATATCAAAGATCTGCAACATCTTTGTAAAAAGTAACTATCATCCTTAATTATAAAAGGCAGCACCATCATATATATATATATATATATATATATATATATATATATATATATATATATATATATATATATATATATATATATATATATATATATATATATATATATATGATCCACCTCCAGCGTGAAGATGGCACCTAACAAAATCGATCATTAACAATAAACTAATAACAATAAAACCTAAAACAATATATCCCAAAAGAGTCCATAACTTGAATTTAGAGTAGAGCTATGTAATAGTGGCAGATCATTTGTAAAGTTTTAATTTGACATTTCGAGAACTAAAGACGCATATGGGTAAACAATCAGTCAGAATCTCGATTACTTTTAACATTCTATATCTTCAACCAAAAAGAATAATTTGTTTGAGGAATACAAATCAAGAAAAGAAGTGATGTTGCATTCTCCATGCTGATCTGCAACAATATTGCTGCTTCTTTCACCAAATCGGGATCAACTTCCAGCAATAATTCATCATGTACCTGGTTTAACATTTACTTAAATGATTAAAACAAAGAGAGAACATAAAACAAATAGAGAATACAAATCATTTAAAATTAACCTGTAACCGAATCCGATAGCGAGGAAAAAATATACTACACCTGACCAATGGAATTGACAGCTTGTCTCTGGGCTCTTGAATGGTCTGTACTGCTGCCAAATTTTATTTTTGACAAAAATCTTTTCTTTTCCATGTTTATATATGCTAATGCAGAATTTTGAACTGAGCAAAAGATACGATTACGATTACATATGGAAACCAATATGAGAACCGAAAAACTTAGATGACAGGGTGAGGATAATGAAAACCGAAAAATGTAGGGTTGGACATGCAGTGAAGTGTATTAATATGGCTAACAACAAAATCCATTGAATGAATCTTGGGAAGTGGTGGATGGAGTTGAATATCGTGTGAAGTTCAAAGAATTTCGACTGGCTTTTCCATTCCCAAATACAACTACGTCTATCAAATAAATGCCTGGAATGATTAGCTTAATTAATTATTATGCAATTAAAAAAATATAAAATAGAACAAATATTTGGGAGCTGCCATATCACCTGTAATAAATGCCAAATCAACCCGAATCGGTTATTTTGCCAAAAGTCTATTTTACCCATGGAATAAGAAAAGTTTCAATTATTTAATCAGAGGGCTTATCATGTAAATTCCAAGTACTTTACTTTTTATAAATTATAATAGATTATAATAGATAGATAGATAATAGATGCATTGAATTCCAAGTATGCACGTTTGTATTCGAAGACTAATTATTGATACTCCACAATTAATACCAATACCCCATATTCAATTGTTTAGGCTTGCATTTTCCAAAATCACTTTTTTTTGGTAAGTTTAAATGACTTTTTTTTGGATTAATTACTTTGACCATCATTAATATCCCTAATTCACTAACTTACCACTTTTTAGCATTGCTTTTTACAATGACTCATTATTGTAACGCAAAACAAATAGTCTGCAGCAATCAAAACCCAACTTTTCATTTTTCAATTGAAAATTTAATTTCAAACCCAACTTTTTATTTTTCAATTGAAAATTTGATTTCACTCTCCTCACTGCATCCTAAAGAAACTCAACAGTCCTAATAGAAATCAAATTCAATATTTCACCGTGGGTATTTAAACACATTTCTGCACAGTATATCATATTTCCAAAGAAAGGGTGATTCAAATTAGAAGGAGATGAAGAGTTCCAAAGTAGCTCAAGCATTCAGCGTTGGTTAAATAAACAAAAGACAATTTCAATTTGATGCAGCAGAGTATCTTGCGGTTTCGATTAATTGCCGCTATGATATTATGAACGCAGTTGAAATTTGCTTAACCTTTTGTAATTGCATTTTCGCTTGCCTTTAGTTCGGATGCCTTTAAAATCTCAAGTAGTAATTTTGTTCGATCTTTGTTGTTGTTGCAACTTAACATACAAAGCTAATTAATCATGTAATACATATGTTTTTTGTGTTTTCTGTTTGTCTTTCTCTTTGTATTTCTTATATTATTGCAGAATAAAGACTCAACCAACGATTGAGTGAAGAACACCTGCGATTTAATGAAGTCGTATATGCAACAACAAACTTTGTTATTGTGTCGACCATATGAATATCAGATTTTTTCCCATGCTTTGAAATTTCTTCTTGCTTTTCTATGTTATTGTTTTCGTTTCGTTTCTCTTCGATGTCAATGCTTGATGGAGTAATGTTCTGGTCAGGGCCGGTCCTTTGAATTTGGGTGCCTTGGGCGAATCAAAAGAGTGGTGCCCCTAAATTTTTTTAATAATAAATACATAAGGATAAAATAGTCCGTTTTTAATCACTGTTGTGAGAGTCTGTTTGTAATCACTGTTGTGATTGAGGGGGAGTGAGTTGAGATACTCAGGTCTAGGATTAGATTGGAATTGCATTGGGTAGGTCTTAAGTGAGGAGTTGTAAACGGGGGAGTTTAGCTCTGAATTAATACTGCTTATATTGGATTCCCTCCCTGGCTTGGTAGCCCCAGAGTAGGTATTGTTGTATACCGAACTGGGTGAACAATTTGTTGTGTTCTTTACTGTTTTTATGCTGTTCTATTTTAAAGTATTATTCTGTGTGATTGTGGATGTCATAACATCCAGTACAACATCGTGTGTGGGTTACTAGAATTTTCACCAATTTAGGAAAGGCAAAAAGAACAGGAAAGACCTTTTAAAAGAGATTGAGTTCGGGGGATAGGTTATACAAAGGGAAGGTGTAAGCACCATTTGTATCCCTGGTTATCCATAGGCTCTTAATCGCTTAGCTCATTTTTGAATTGTTTGATTTGTTTGAAAGAGTGTCGTGTGTGTATAGAAAAACAGTTTGAAAAAAGACTTTAACTTTGTAAATAAAGGGTAGACTTTGAAATTGTTTTGAAAAGAGGTGTATGAAGTAATTTGAAATTGATTTGAGCAAGCAATCAGGAGTTACCTACCCTAAGTTCATAAAGTCTTTCTTGTTCTTAAAGTCTTTCGACAATCACAGAGTATGAGATGAGAAGAGAAGATCGCGGATAGGAATTTAAGGTTTGAAAATAGGTGAAAGTAAATCTAAGTCTAAATTGTTATTACTAAATTAATTGTAAACCTAAATTACTTAATTAATTATTGGTTAAAACCTAATTAATTAAATCGGGTAAAAAAACCTAAAGTGTTAAAAAAACTAAAGGGTTAAAAAAACCTAATTAACTAGATTAATTATTTTGGTTAAAAAACTAATTAATTAAATCGGTTTAAATAGGTTAAAAAACCTAAAGGTTAAAACATAGACGAATGTTAAAGGACGACACCTACCTAGTACGCACTTTTAGGGTTTTATGGTTTTTTATGGTAAATTAACTAATTAAATAACCTAATTAAAATTAAATTAGTTAAAAAAAATGTTAAGTGAAAACCTAAGGTTTAATCCTAATTATTTATCTTAATGGTTAATTAAGGGTTAATGGAAAAAAAGTAGAGATTTTGCAAAAGTAATCAAGGGGAAGTGGCAAGTGATTAGAAAGGACAATGGAGTGAATTTACATCTGCTCCCCTTTGGCCACAGGAAGTACCTGCAAAAATAGGATAATAATAAGAATAAGAATAATAGTAATAATAATAACACAAGAAAAGAATTGGGGTTTAGAAAATTAAATTATGGCCAAAATTATGAATAAACTTGATTTTGCCAAATACCAAAAGGTTTTTGGCCAAATACGAATAACCTTGATTTGGTCAAAAACCAAAGGGTTTTTGGCCAAATTTAAATAATCTTGATTGGGCCAAAAGCCAAAGAAGTCTTTGGCCAAAAATACAATTGGAATACCCTTTGAGGTCAAGGGGTAAAGCTCTATCTACTTGGCCAATCCATAGGAAACCTGCTGATAAACCACTGCAATATTCTAGTTAAGAAAATAAATGGAAAATAGAAAAGTGATTAAAATAAAATCAAAAATATATAAAAATCTAATTATAAATCAAATAAAATAAGATCACGAATCTACAAATTTTTTCAGATTTTTTTGAAAATATGAAAATAGAAATTAAATCAAATAGAATAGAAAAAAGAGGAATTTGCGATTTTGAGGGTCGAAATCCTTTAGAATCAAAACAGTCATGTTTCGCGATTGTTTTCTGAACTTCTGGAAAAAATTCGAAGCAAATCGAAACAGTAGTTTCAGAATTCGGCTGATAGGCTGGAAAATTTATCACTGTGCTGAGAAAGGAGAATTATGAGAGGATGGCGTCGTGGATCCGTTTTGTTTCTAAAAAAAAAAATCTTCTTGTTCCTTTTGATCTTTCAACCTGCAAAACAAAAAGAAATTGTTACTCGAAAAAATAATGTGATTTGGGGTGTTTGATTGTAATTTTTTAGAGTGACGGAAGGTTATTTGTAACGGCCAAAAACGATGGTGAAGGGTGTTAGTTTGTGAATAAAGATTGAAAAATTGTTAGTGACAAAGAATAAGGGTTCATTCTTAGTCCCTTGTGAATGTGTAAGTGAGACCTATTTATAATAATGAATTAGGTTAGAAGAAAAATAATTATAGTAAAACTATGGATCAAATCAAAGCCTAAAAATCAATTTGTTTTAATTCTAATAAAAAATTAAATCAAACTAATTTAATAAGATTGACTTGTTCCCTAAGTTATAAAAAGTGCTAAAAATAGGACAAATAAGATTAAAAACTTCCTTTTATTGGATTTTTTGAATATTTTATGATTTTTGGTGATTTTTTGACTAAAAATGCATAAAAAGTGAAAATTGATTATTTTAAAAAATGCCTATTTAATTAATACGAAAATTAAAGTTAAAATGATAAAAAATAATTTTTTTGTGATTTTTAAATATAAATAAAAATAAAATTAAAACTATAGTTAGAAATAAATTAACAAGAAAAAATCTTAGAAGCGGGATTCGAACCCAGGACCTCCCGCTCTTGTACCTTTTACCCTCAAATTCTTACCAAATGTGTCATGTCACTTAATCGAAATAAAATGACATTTATAATTATATGAGGGTGAATTTTGGGTTACAAAAATTAGTATTTAAAACATCCCTTGTTATTCTAAAAGCTTTGGCATGAACATTGTACTCATCTAACATTATCTTCAGGTTGTTCACAATGGCTCGGCCGATGCGTTTGTTGTCCCTGTGGATTTTGAAGAGTCATGAATAAGTGGTTAAAGGAAATTTATTTGTCAAGAAATTATTTATTTGTGACTAAGCAGACTTACTTGAAACATTTTATTTTGTTTTCAACTTTGTTGTCGGTGTCGTAGATGTATAATTGAGCATATTGGGGAGGATTTCCGGTTTCGGATAGTAGTGTACCGATTCTATGACAGCTCTGGCCGTGCAGTCTCAAAGTAGGGGATCCTCCTCTTTTAGAGTATGTTGTGTCGAATTTCATTTCGGGGGAAGAGAATGAAAACATCGCGTTGTACGTTCGTATTTTACACTGGTAGTTTTTACTGTCCGAATTTGTTGTATCAAATAGAAGATGTTGCAACAGTTTTGGAAGTTTTTCAAGGAACGTGAGAATAATCTTTCCACCACTACAAGAGCCACAATTGTTATTTTGTACATGAACAGTTGGCCTATTATCTGCATGTACAAAACTGTTTTTCACACTTTAGTTTTGTGTTGTATTCATTAGAAATTGAGCATCGTAACTGCTGAGGCTTAGGGTTTTTACAATGGCATCTTGTGACGGAGGTTCTTCTGGGCAGATTCCTTCCAATGATGATAATGATATGAGGTATGAACAGTTATTTTTTTATTTTATTTTCCTATTGCATTGTAAAATGGGTTCGGGTCGTAATAAAAATTATATGCATATATTGATGACTGAAGTAGAAACATAGTTTATTATTGTACTGTATATGATAGTTGTTTAGAAATTAAAGGGTATTGTATAAATATTGGGGTTTTTGTTGCCGGAATAAACAGATAGTAATGAAGATAGGTTAATAAAAACATTGTTGTAACACCATAACTGAATAATGTATGTAGGTAGTTTTTCCTTTACTAATATTGTTTATGGTGTATTATAATTGTTGGTAACTATTACTATAGCAGTTGGGTCATATGTCATGTAACACCCCAATTTTATCCATCGAATATTAATAAAATCAGAGTGCGGAAAATTTAATCATACAAGGGATGTCACATTTAATTCACATAAACAACATACATTAATCATAATTACGCAGATACATAACACTTAGAACTTGGATGAACTTATGGCAACATATTTCAATTAAATTAATCAACTAAACAGCGGAATCATAATTTCTCAACGGTAACAATATCACATCTTTTATTCACTGAAAACACTTCGCAACTATTAATATTATTCAACTTCAATTCGCTTAACATATTTATTCGACTAAACAGCTTCATAATCAACATGATAATTCATAATTCAACTTAAGGTAATAACAAAATTTAAACATAACAACAATCGTCCATCCCCCGAGTGCTACGTATCAGAGCAATACTCTTTTGACTTATTATAGAGCAACATGAAGACTTCATAAATTAACTTCAAACTTCCACAGTTATACTCGAGTATCTGGCCATTTCCCGTGGTAGGGGAAACATCAGCAGAAGGGGTGAGATATCTAACAATATAATACGATGCATGATGAATAGTATAACAGAAATCAGATCGTATAATTTACCACTTCATAACTTTCAAACAACAATTATAACAACAAATATAATAACAAAAAGCAACAACAATTATAACAATAGCTATAATAGCAATTAGTAACAACAGTTATAAAAATAGTTATAATAACCATTACACATCTTTCCAACAATACCTGTCACAACAAATCGTTAGCATAATTTCACACTAAGTCATCAACAAAGTATTACAACAAAATCATCAATTTAATACATCACTTATCCATCATCGCAACATCATCAACAACAATTAATCAACTCGAAATGCGACTCATAATAATGCATATGCATGTGGTACCATTTGGAGTAAAACTCCCAACTTAACATTTGCCATTCAGGCCATCATCACTTTTGCCATTTTCAGGCCAACTTAAACATTTTCTATTTTCAGGCCGTCGTGTTTGCCATAATTTTCAGGCATGCATTATGCAATGGATGCGACTCAATGAATGCAACAATCACATACAACAAAACAAATATCTCATCACGAGGAATATGCCTATATCACTGTTATTACCAATTATTAGAGGTAATCATCATCACAAAATACATTAGCCTATATCGCCACTACAACACTGGCCATAGGCCTACAACATCATCATCGTATCAACAACATAATTATAACGATAATATAATCATAATCACATCACCAACATCACAATATCAACAACGTATTATTACAACAACACAACAACTATACCAGCATCAACATAGAACCATTTTCAACAATAGATTCATTTACAGTTGAACAATTTCAGCAATTTCAGAAACAACCACCACAAGCAACCACACACTGTAACAATTAACCATGAACAGAGGCGATTATACACACCAAATCCCACATATAATTCATCATAAATCCCATTATAGAGTGAGAACCCCACCCTTACCTTGGATTGGAGATTACTCTATAATTCTATCGATCGAAGCCTTCTAGCCTTAGCTTCTAACCCTTGCCTCTTTTAATCAGAATCAAAAGCTGAAAATTTTCCCAAATATGCAGCTACAGTACGATGATGATATCTTGTAACTCAGACCTTATTTTGAAGATCCCAACGGTCAAATGTTAGATATAGGTGTTTCAAAACTACCCTCAAAATTTGGTAACGATCCAACGGTTAACGAATCAGGGATATTTGATTTAGTGAGACTGCTGCAAGAAAAACAGGAATGAGTTTCTCTCCTATTTTCTCTCTTCTCTGCAACTTCCCATGACCAATTCCCCAATACTTTTTCCCTTCTAATTAACCTAATTCTTATCTTAACCTAATTTCATTAAACCTATTGGGCCTAACATTCACACCCTACCTTTTACTACCACCATCACTTAATTAAGTCCATATAATAAATTTAGTATTTCTTCAATACTATTTCTACAACTTAATCAATTAATTAATCGACTAATTAATCATAACAACCCATGTTAACAATTCTCAACACTCCCCAAATTCAACAATTAAATTCGAAATAATTTTAAAATATTTAATTAAATAATTAATTAAATACCAGGTGTTACAACTCTCCTCCACTTAGAATATTTTCGTCCTCGAAAATTTATCCGATACAACCATCATCAACTTCACTTCCATGTCCAGCCTTCCAACATAACAACCAATTAACACGTCACAAATCGACTACACATATGTCGACCATTCCGGTACTTCTTCAACATAATTGTTACTAACTTCTTAACTATTCCAACAATTGCATGTGACATCAATTTACAAAGTAGTGACAATCATAACACACTCATACTTGGATATTCAATGTCATACCATCCTTAACGACATCCTTAAATACTAATCATCTACACAAATTCGTTTCTAAAACTGTGTATATAAATTTCCAACCATGTACAATATATATCATTTACTTCGTCGTATCATTCTCATAGTGACATTACCATAGCCACATACTCAAAATAATTCAACTTCATCATACATCTTCGTCATACACGGAAATCACCAACAACGTCTTAGCAATGGTAATCAAAATTACTATAACATCATATGGTACCAACTCATTGTCTCAACTTCGCCGAATACGTACTCATTAACTACGTGCATCCATAATCACATACTTACTACTCTAGCAATTACTCAAAGAATTCTAATGCTCCGCAAGACATAATATATCCACCAAGTCAAACATATAGATCAAGGCCTATCCTTCCCATAGGCTTCCGACATGTTAATCCTTTACTGCCCACGAGTAGTACTCATAACAACTGCGATACATCACGCTTTCGCTGCACAACTCTGATTATCCAACTTAGTCAACTTCTGATATGTTTCACTCTTTCATATCCACTCCTTCATAAGTTTGCACAACACGGTGAGCGATTATTCTCGCAGTTCAATATCCATCACTTTTATACCATTAAGGCAACAAAACAAGCTTATCTTATCTATATGATTTCGTCTACTACCAACAAGATATTAAGGATGATCAAGTCCTTAATTTATCAATAGATAGTCGACAATCGTATTTAAGCATAAACCGCTGTTACTACATAATAGCGTCCTTTCTGAGTTTGCACTCAACTCATTAACAACGTCATAATCCAATAATTTCACTTTGAGTTTTACAACTCTCACAACTTCCTTCTCCTTCAATCTCGTCGATAAGATACTAACGTCTTAACATATTACCCATTCTGCTTCGTACTCACTTAACATTACACAATTGTTAATTGTTCTCCAACTCTAGAGTTATTAATATACTCGTACATCACCATTCTGTTAGAACATGAAATGTTCTGATCAATATTTCTAGTTTTGATGATAACATTATATATGAATTTTGTATAAGACAATATGGTACTCTAATTATTCACGTTTTCCATTTCAGGAAAAGTCTAAAAGAGTATGCTCTAAATCATCATTCAGAAACTCTGACCCAGAAGATCTGGATGGCTGCATCAGAACATGGTCTGGAAGACATCAGAAGATGGTCTTGACAAAAATAGAACATGATCTGGAAGGCACCAGAAGATGGAAATCAGAAGCAAGGCTCTGAAGATCTGATGGTATCACTCTACAAAGAACTTCCAAAGTCTAATGAATGAAGTTGCATCTGCACCAACACTGAAGACTCTGATATTCAAACGTCATTCTAATAGTCTGAGTTCAGAAGCAAGTACAAGATGAAAAAGCTACAACGTCAAATCTGTCTGACTGACAAAAGGAACGTTAGAAGCTACAAAAGGAAAAGTCAGCAAGAGAAGTTGAAGCATGGCTCGAGGTAGTTGACAAAAGAGTGAAACATTAAATGCAGCAGTGTACTATTCACGCAAAGCATTTAATGCTACTCAAAGATCACTTTTCTCATTGCCTATAAAAGAGAAGTTCTGGATGCTGAAGAAATACACACGCTAAGAGACCTTACGCTGCCAAATTGATTCTTAATGTTATCACACAAACAGCAAAGAAACTTCATCTTCAACCTCACAAATCTTGTAATATCTTAGTGAGTGTTAAAACTTAATCTTGAGAGAAAAATCACTTGGTGATTATAGCTTATTAAGAAGCACATTAAACTCTTGTAATATTGTTTACATTTGTAAAAGGAAATTCCTAGAGTGATCAAGTTGTGATCTGTATACTCTAGAAGACTTAGAAGTTGTCTAAGTGGAAAACCATTGTAATCAAGGCTGATTAGTGGATTAAATCCTCAGTTGAGATAAATCACTCTGTAAGGGGTGTACTGGAGTAGTTTGATTAACAACGAACCAGGATAAAAATAACTGTGTGATTATTTTTTATCTGCCATTTTTAGAAACAACCCTTATTCAATCCCCCCTTTCTAAGTGTTTTTCACTCCTTCAATTGGCATCAGAGCGTCGGTTCTAGGTGTAAACACTTAACAGTGTTAGAGAAAAGATTCAGGAAGGAAAACACGCTATGGAAAATCCTACTCCAACACCAACCAATACTGAACAAAGCAACAATGGTAACTCTAGCTTTAATGGATTCAATAGACCACTAGTCTTTGATGGTGAGAACTTTGAATATTGGAAAGATAGACTTGAAAGTTACTTTCTATGCCAAGATGGTGATCTATGGGATTTAGTTTTGGATCGTTACATACATCCAGTAACTACTCGTGGAGTCAAGCTTACTAGACAGGCTATGAGTGATGATCAAAAGAAAGAGTTCAAAAATCACCACAAAGCTAGGACTATATTGTTAAATGCCATTTCACATGCTAAGTATGAGAAGATCACAAACAGATAAACAGCTCATGATATCTTTGAATCTCTGAAGATGACTCGTGAAGGAAATGCACAAGTCAAGGAGACAAAAGCTCTGGCTCTCATCCAGAAGTATGAAGCCTTCAAAATGGAAGATGATAAAAATATTGATGCAATGTTTTCCAGATTCCAGACTCTAACTGCTGGATTAAGAGTTCTTAACAAGGGATACACAAAAGTTAATCACGTTAAGAAGATAATCAGAAGTCTACCCAGAAGATGGGGACCAATGGTTACAGCATTCAAGATTACAAAGAATTTGAATGAAGTATCTCTTGAGGAGCTTATAAGTGCTTTGAGGAGTCATGAGATTGAGCTTGATGCAAATGAGCCTCAGAAGAAAGGTAATTCTATTGCTTTAAAATCTAAAAATAAACATTGTGCTAACGCTTTTCAGGCAGAAGAAGAAGGATCTGACCAGTCAGAGTCAGAAGAAGATGAACTGTCTCTCTTATCTAGAAGGGTGAATCAACTCTGGAAGAGCAAGCAGAGAAGATTCAAGAACTTCAAGAAACCTGAAAAGGGAGAATCTTCTAAACACAGAAGATCTGGCAAGAAGAAGATAGTGTGCTATGAATGCAAAGAACTTGGACACTTCAAGAATGAATGTCCTAAGCTTCAGAGGGAAAAGCCCAGAAAGAAGTTTGAAAAGAAGAAAGGCATGATGGCTACATGGGATGACTCTGATTCATCTGATCAAGAGTCAGACTCTGAAGATGAGCAAGCCAACATAGCACTCATGGCAACAGTTGATGCTGAAGAAGAATCTTCTTCTGATTCAGACTCTGAAGAGGTATTTTCTAAACTCACTAGAGAAGACTTAGTTTCTAGCTTATCAGAACTTCTAGAAGTCAAGAGTAAACTCAGTCTCAAATACAAAAAGCTCAAAAAGTGTTTTGCATCAGAAACTAAGATATTTGAAATAGAAAACTCTGAACTAAAAGAAAAAGTTTTAAAATTAACTAAAGATGTTGTTTCTTTGAAAACATCTTCAAGTTCAGACACGTCTATTCCAAGCACTAACAATATTCTGAAAGAATATGACTTAAGCTTCAAAAAGTTCTTATCTAGAGGTATAGGCAGAAGTCAGTTAGCCTCTATGATTTATGGTGTTAGTGGAAACAAAAGAATAGGTATAGGTTTTGAGGGAGAAATTCCATATAAACTAGAACCTGTTGATGAAATGATTATTGAATATAAACCTTTGTATGAACAGTTTAAGTATGGTCATTCTCATGATATCAAACACACATCACACTCTAAAAGTTTTCATCTCACACACACAAAGAAACATGCTGTTGCACATTCTGGAAAAACTTATGTAAAATCTCAGTTCAATCAGAACGTGAGAAGGACTAACCCCAAAGGACCCAAAAGAATATGGGTACCTAATGATAAGATAATTCCTGTTGCAGATCTCTTTCAAAGCACAAAAGACAACCATGTCATGGTACTTGGAATCTGGGTGCTCACGTCACATGATGGGAAGAAGGTCTATGTTCCAAAGTTTGGAAGTTAGATTTGCAAGAAAAGTGAAGTTTGGAGGGAACCAGAAGGGCAAAATCATAGGCTCTGGAACCATATGTATTGGTAATTCTCCCTCTATAACTAATGTTCTTTTAGTAGATGGATTAGCTCATAATTTATTGTCCATAAGTCAATTAAGTGACAATGGTTATGACATAATCTTTAATCAAAAGTCTTGTAGAGCTGTTAGTCAAAAGGATGGCTCAATTCTATTTACAGGCAGAAGAAAGAACAACATTTATAAGATTGATCTTTCAGATCTTAAGAACCAACAGGTTACTTGCCTTCTGTCTGTTAACGAAGAGCAGTGGGTCTAGCACAGAAGATTGGGTCATGCTAGTTCGAGAAAGATTTCTCATATTAACAAACTCAATCTGGTCAGAGGACTCCCCAATCTGAAATATAAATCAGATGCTCTTTGTGAAGCATGTGAGAAAGGGAAGCTTTCAAAACCCGCGTTTAAATCTAAAAATGTTGTTTCCTCTTCTAGGCCTTTAGAACTTCTGCACATTGATCTGTTTGGCCCAGTCAAAACAGCATCAATCAGAGGCAAGAAATATGGATTGGCCATTGTAGATGACTACAGCAGATGGACGTGGGTAAAGTTCTTAAAACACAAGGATGAGTCACATTCCGTGTTCTTTGACTTTTGTAATCAGATTCAATCTGGAAAAGAATGCAAAATCATAAGAGTCATAAGTGATCATGGTGGTGAATTTGAGAACAGATTCTTTGAAATTTATTTCAAATAAAATGGTATTGCCCATGATTTCTCTTGTCCTAGAACTCCACAACAAAATGGAGTTGTAGAACGAAAGAATAGGACTCTCCAAGAAATGGCCAGAACCATGATCAATGAGACTAATATGGATAAGCATTTCTGGGCAGAAGCAATTAACACATCATGTTATATTCAGAATAGAATCTCCATTAGGCCTATTCTCAATAAGACTCCTTATGAATTGTGGAAGAACAGAAAACCCAACATTTCATATTTCCATCCATTTGGATGTGCTTGTTATATTATGAATACTAAGGATCATCTGAACAAGTTTGATTCTAAAGCTCAGAAGTGTTTCCTTCTTGGATATTCTGAACGCTCTAAGGGCTACAGAGTATACAATACTGAAACTCTGATAGTTGAGGAATCAATCAATATCAGATTTGATGATAAGATTGGCATTGAAAAGCCAAAGTAGAATGAGAATTTTGCAGATATAGACATTTTTGATCCAGATCGTGAAGAACCCAGAGGAAAGGATGATTCAGAAGATCAAGTTGCAGCTTCTTTAGAAAATCTCAGAATATCTGAAGAGCCAACACTCAGAAGATCTTCAATAATCAACTCTTCTCACCCAGAAGATGTTATAATTGGAAAGAAAGATGGTCCCATCAGAACAAGAGCATTTCTAAAAAAACAACGCAGAATGTCAATTTGGTCTAGTATCTTTGATTGAGCCAACTTCTGGTCATAAAGCTTTGGAAGATGCTGACTGGATTATTACTATGCAAGAAGGATTAAATCATTTTATAAGGAATGATGTTTGGGATCTTGTTCCAAGACCTAAAGGATTCAATATCATTGGAACAAAATGGGTATTCAGAAACAAGCTGAATGAGAAAGGTGAAGTAATCAGAAACAAAGCCAGACTGGTCGCTCAGGGCTATAGTCAACAAGAAGGTATTGACTACACTGAAACCTTTGCACCAGTGGCCAGGTTAGAATCTATTAGATTGTTAATTTCTTTTGCCACTCAGAATAACATCACTCTTTATCAGATGGATGTTAAGAGTGCCTTTTTAAATGGTTATATAGATGAAGAAGTATATGTTCACCAACCTCCTGGT
Organism: Vicia villosa; assembly: GCF_029867415.1. NCBI lineage: Eukaryota > Viridiplantae > Streptophyta > Magnoliopsida > Fabales > Fabaceae > Vicia > Vicia villosa. The sequence continues at coordinate 33,510,070 of NC_081185.1, read as the reverse complement.
TTTGAAAACTCTAAGTCTCCAGAACATGTTTTTAAACTAAAGAAATCATTATACGAATTGAAGCAAGCTCCCAGAGCTTGGTATGAAAGATTAAGTTCTTTCCTTTTGGATAATGGTTTCATGAGAGGAAAAGTGGACACAACTCTCTTCTGTAAAACATATAAAAAGGATATTTTAATTTGTCAGATTTATGTTGATGATATTATTTTTGGAACATCTAATGCTACACTTGGAAAGGAATTTACTAAGTCTATGCAGGTAGAATTTGAGATGAGCATGATGGGAGAACTCAAATATTTCCTAGGCATTCAGATCAATCAAACCTCTGAAGGAACCTATGTTCATCAGACTAAGTATGTCAAAGAACTTCTAAAGAAGTTCAGACTATTTGAAAGTAAAGAAGCTAAAACACCAATGCATCTAACTTGCGATTTAGGTAAGGATTAGGTAAGCAAGAAGGTAGATCAGAAGATCTGCAGATGTATGATAGGATCTCTTCTCTATCTGACTGCTTCTAGACCTGATATTTTATTCAGTGTTTGCCTGCGTGCTAGATTCTAATCAGATCCTAGAGAAACTCACTTAACTGCTGTTAAGATAATTCTTAGGTATTTGGAAGGTACTACTAATGTTGGTTTAGTCTACAGAAGATCTGAAGAATACAACTTAGTAGGATATTGTGATGCTGATTACGCTGGAGATAGAGTTGAAAGGAAAAGTACTTCTAGAAGATAGAGTTGAAAGGAAAAGTAACCTGGTCTCCTGGTACAGCAAGAAGCAAGCAACAATTGCACTCTCTACAACAGAAGCAGAATATGTAGCTGCTGCTGAATATAGAACACAGATGCTCTAGATAAAAATTCAGCTAGAAGACTATCAGATATATGAGAGTAACATTCCTATATTCTGTGATAATACTTCTGCTATTTGTTTATCTAAAAATCCTATTTTACATTTTAAATCTAAACATATAGAGATTAAACATCACTTTATTAAGGACTATGTTCAGAAGGGTGTTCTTTATCTAAACTTTATTGATACAGACCATCAATGGGCTGATATCTTTACAAAACCCCTTGCTGAAGATAGGTTTAAGTTCATTCTGAAAAACATCAAAATGGATTTATGCCCAGAATGAAGTTTTTGAGATGATCTGATATATGGATTAGTCTGAAGATTACGCTTTATTTATATTCTTATTTTACCTATCAGATATTCTTATTATGTATGTTCATATGTTACTATGAAACTATTATCACTAACGTTTCATGTGCCTAAGTATGATTCAAAACTTCTGTTAAAGCAAAACAGCTGTCACCAGCTTCCCCAAGATGATGACCACGTGTTCACTCATTCTGAAGGTACAAGCATGCGTGCAATTGATGAGACGCCGCCCTAGGTAACTGTGCAAAATCTTTTCAAATCTCACGCTATCCTCCACTAACGTCTTTCAGCATTTATGATAATTGATTCAGATTCTGTAACCGTCTAATTCATAACTGCATTGCATCCTCATTTCAAATCCGTCTCTTTATATTGCATTTCAAATTCATCTTTTCCCTCTTTCCATTCTCTTTCTTCATTGTTTATGCATTTTTGCTCTCTTTTTCGTCTTTACCAAAATCCAAAACCCAGAAAACTCATCAGTTCTTCAATGGCTTCGTCTTCTGTTCAACAAAATGCTTCTTCTTCTCAGCAAGCACAATAACAACAATAACCAACAGTCACCAGAAGAACAACCAAAAACCACCAAACAATCCACTAAATCTCAACCTTCTGCTTCCACCCATTCTAAAGGCAAACAGCCTATCAATTCCTCTGAACCCATTCTAAATCCTCAACCTCTAAACACCATTTTCCCACCTCTACCAAATGAAAACATTTTCTCCTCTGCTCAACCTCAACCTTCTGAAACTCAACCACAACCCACCTCTCCATTATCTGACCCCCAACCAGAAGTAGACATTCCCGTTTACTGTAACTTTTCTGACCCATCATCGTCTGACTCATTCTTTCGAAAACCCCACCCCTCTGAACCTACCCCCAAAATCCTCAATCTGAACCAGTTGTTGTAGTCTTAGACTCTGACAACGAAGCAAAATCTTCACCCCTCTCATCCTCTTCAAACACTTCCCTTTTGTTTGAAAGACCCTCTGCCCCATATCTCATCTCTCACCCCGATGACAATATTTCCTTCATCAGACCCAACCCACCCCCACCTTTTGTTGATATTCATTTTCAATTATTAAAACATAAGGTACGGACTGGGTTAGATTATCTGAAGACTGCCTATGACTCCAAGCTGGATCGTGTGGCTGCGGGAAAGCTCTGGAAGGCTTTTGCTGAAGATGTGCAAACAGATTTTATGGATCTCCAGAATGACTGTCTTGCTGCTGCTCCTGGTCCTGCTGGACTGGCTTTGGAGTATGGTGATGGCAAGTATTTTCACCCCATCTTGGACTGGAAGCCTCTGGAGGAAGCTTCGTTTGTTGATGAGATGGAGTTGGATTCTGATGTTATGGACGTTGATAACCCTTTGCCTCTGGTAGTTTGGACTCCTAAGAAGCCTCTGGTTGCTCCTAAGGAATTCGTAGTTCTGACTGGAGACATGGAGACGTTGTTTGAATGGTTCAAGGAGAATCCTGTTGCTGGCCAAATGGTTACAGCCTCTGCTCCAACTGTTGTCCCTTCAACTTCTGTAGTGTTGGATACTCTGAAGGAACTTCAGCAGAATCAAGCAACTGTATTCAATCGTTTGGACAAACAGGATGAAACAAATGCTGAGTTCAAGACTTGGATGAAAAGATCCGAAGAAGCTTCCAAGAAGCAGGCAGAAGACACTGCTGAAATCAAGAATCTGCTAGCAGCCTTAGCCTCTAAGCTTACCCAGTCTTAGTGTAACACCCTGTTTACGGTGATTTCCGATAAACAACCGCTAGTCTTCCAAACTATAAAAAATATACTTTGGTTACTCGCAGGATCGACTAGATTGATCCTAGGACATAGTCAAAAAGCTTGTCGTTTGTGATAATTTGGTTCATATTTTGTTAGTTGTTTGGCTTCGAAATAAGAAATAAACAAACGAAATGTAAAGACTGGCAATCGCCTTGTTATACACGTAAATACAACTTTGGCGAAAGATAAAGTAAACATAAACTTGCAAGAAACTTAAAGTACAGGAATGTAAATTGCAGAATGTAAATGCTTCGAAGTAAAGTTACACGAAAGATAAAAGTGCAAGAATGTAAATGACTGAAATGTAACGAAATATAGAAGATACTGGAAAGATGCTTGCATAAAGATGAATACAAATGTATTTAAATTGGTGGTGTCATACGTACATTTCTCAGCGAACTCGTTCTCTTAACACTTGATACTTGAGTGATTTGTGAGTGATTTGTACAAAATGAACACCCTGGATCCTGATACTAAGATCCTTATTTATACTAATTTCGACCCTAACGGTCCTACACTAACGAAATGCCACGTTGCTCACATGCATACGCTTCGAATCCCTAGGGCGCCATCTGTCCTTGTTCGGTTACACAGACTATTTCGAAATTCAAATCCTCCCGCCTGAATTCTCCTTCGATACGTGGCAACGTGATCAAAAAACGAGAATGCTGCGAAACACGCCAAGCTTCAGTACCCTTCGTATTTCGAGAAAATGCTTAAGTCCTAAAGACGATTTACTTCGAATCAACTCCAATTCCCATTATCTTTACTTCAACTTAAACAACATCCTTGAATCATGGCCATCAGGAGCCATTTTTATTCTCAGAGATGGTCATCAGAAACCATCCTTCTTCGAACTCTAATTCTTCAAAGAATATTTTCTTCAAACAAAATCTCCAGCTAATAAATTGCCCCCAATAAATGCCTGTTTCGAAAAACAAGAGAAATAGGTGTTTCTTGTCATGATGAGATTTCGTTTTACTCATTTTAGAGTTCCAAGACAACTGACTAACGTCATAATCATTTATGACGCATCTTTCAAAATGTCTTGTCATTTTCAAAAACGTCTCTTCAAAACGTGCATTCCCACGTTTTGTCATTACTTGTGATCATTGCTCCTATATACTAGGAGTAAGGCACACAACTGTTCGACCGCCATTGTGATCATTGGATTAAGCAAACATGATTGATCAGGCACAAAAACGAATTAAGCAAACGTGTCATGCCTAGGTTAGGATCATACAATCAACCAAATTTAATCAATATATTTCATGTAATTGAATTAAGCATACAAGAACACAAAACATCATTGAAAGGAATTAAACTAGAATTAACATTATAATAATCTCAAGTTTTGGAACCTGAATTACAGCAGATCGACTCAAAGGCGATTAGTTCTCCCTGAGTTCGTAAAAGCTCTCAATCAAAATCGTGAATAGTGTAAAACGATGGTGAATAGTGTTTTCGTGGCTGCCTAACCTAGGTGAAAACACCCAAACCCGTTTCACAACTTAACCGGGTCGACCCGGCCCATTACAAATGACCCAAACACTAAAATAAAAAGTGCTGCAGCTTTAAACGCAAAACTGGGATTTATTGGCACCGAATCTGACTTTGACTCCAACATGAAAGTCATAGCTCTCTCTCTTAGCTTTCCGGCGATTATTAGAACGCCTCAATCGGACTTCTAGAACTCAAGTTATGATCGTTTCCGTGCAGACTGCTAAAGCTGAAAAATAAAGTGCGAAAATTAAATAAAACTAAAAATAAAATAAATTATAAAAACATATTAAAACATAAAAATAATTAAAACAAATGGAAGAAATGCTTGAGTACAAACATAGAAGAACGTGCATCAAAATGCGCTGATCAGGAACTCGTGGTAGATTTTGATAATCTTCAAGCACATGGTTTCAACTTGAAGAACAACATGCTGGTTCAAGGCTGGGAAACATTCTTTGATCTTCTCATTGGACCAGTTTACCCAGAATTGGTGAAAGAATTTTGGGTTCATGCAACCTTAATGCCAAAAGCTATTCTCTCCTTCGTTTGTGGTTAAGAGATCTCTATTACTGAAAACCTAATCAGAAAGTTGCTGAATCTGGAAGGATACTTTGGTGCTGCTGGAGCAGTTGTAGGCAGAACAGACTGGGATACTGTTTATGCTGAAATCTTCGCCTCTAGAGAAGGTTCTACAAATATCAAGGATCTAAAGGATCCTTACAGAATCTGGGCCAAGATTCTTCTGGGATGTATCTACCACAGAAAGGCTTATGTCTCTCCAAACTACATCAACCAAGATCAACAATACATTCTGTATTGTATTGGGAAAGGCGAGAGGGTGGAACTCCCATACATTCTATTCATCCACATGTGGAATCATCTGAAGGACTCTAGAGAACAAGCAAGGCTGAAAACTCCAAAGATCATAAGAAACATCATCCCTCTAGGAAGACTTATCTCTGATATTCTGATTGAAACTGGATTGGTGCAAGATCTGCTAGATGCTGGAACTGTTAAGGATCTGGAAGCAACGTGTGGAGGCACTATGAATGCTCACACTCTGAAGAAAATGAAACTGATAGAGAACATTACCTCTCCTCCCAGAGTGGTAAATGAGATTCTGTCCAGAAGGATTCCTGCTCTGGCTGACTTTGAGCTTTTCTTCAAGAATGAGCATCCCAACACCGTCCTCTTCTATCTGGAATCCTGCTTAAAAGATGGCTCAGGATTTGATCCAGCATGGTTAAGTGACAGAGTGCTTCCAACTATAGATGATTATGCTCCATCTAAGAAGAAGGAAAAGAAGGAGAAGAAAGAGAAGAAGGACAAGAAGAGAAAGTCCACTGGAGATGGACCATTAAAGCCTTTAAAGAAAAAGAAGAAATCTTCAGGTATTTCTATAACTGAGTCTGTACCTATTTCTGTTAATAATTCTGATAACATATCAACAAAACATCAACAATAAATCAACCTACCTCTGATCAATCTGATCATGAAAACCTCAAGGTACCCAGAACACCTGAATCTATTGGGAAACTAATAGATGACATAGAGAACATAGATACCTCTATTCTTCATGCTGACTCTGAACCAGAACAATCACCAGAAGAACAACCAAAAACCACCAAACAATCCACTAAATCTCAACCTTCTGCTTTTCCACCCATTCTAAAGGCAAACAGCCTATCAATTCCTCTGAACCCATTCTAAATCCTCAACCTCTGAACACCATTTTCCCACCTCTACAAAATGAAAACATTTTCTCCTCTGCTCAACCTCAACCTTCTGAAACTCAACCACAACCCACCTCTCCATTATCTGACCCCCAACCAGAAGTAGACATTCCCGTTTACTGTAACTTTTCTGACCCATCATCATCTGACTCATTCTTTCGAAAACCCCGCCCCTCTAAACCTACCCCCAAAATCCTTAATCTGAACCAGTTGTTGTAGTCTTAGACTCTGACAACGAAGCAAAATCTTCACCCCTCTCATCCTCTTCAAACACTTCCCTTTTGTTTGAAAGACCCTCTGCCCCATATCTCATCTCTCACCCCGATGACAATATTTCCTTCATCAGACCCAACCCACCCCCACCTTTTGTTGATATTCATTTTCAATTATTAAAACATAAGGTACGGACTGGGTTAGATTATCTGAAGACTGCCTATGACTCCAAGCTGGATCCTGTGGCTGCTGGAAAGCTCTGGAAGGCTTTTGCTGAAGATGTGCAAACAGATTTTATGGATCTCCAGAATGACTGTCTTGCTGCTGCTCCTGGTCCTGCTGGACTGGCTTTGGAGTATGGTGATGGCAAGTATTTTCACCCCATCTTGGACTGGAAGCCTTTGGAGGAAGCTTCGTTTGTTGATGAGATGGAGTTGGATTCTGATGTTATTGACGTTGATAACCCTCTACCTCTGGTAGTTTGGACTCCTAAGAAGCCTCTGGTTGCTCCTAAGGAATTCGCAGTTCTGACTGGAGACATGGAGACGTTGTTTGAATGGTTCAAGGAGAATCCTGTTGCTGGCCAAATGGTTACAGCCTCTGCTCCAACTGTTGTCCCTTCAACTTCTGTAGTGTTGGATACTCTGAAGGAACTTCAGCAGAATTAAGCAAATGTATTCAATCGTTTGGACAAACAGGATGAAACAAATGCTGAGTTCAAGACTTGGATGAAAAGATCCGAAGAAGCTTCCAAGAAGCAGGCAGAAGACACTGCTGAAATCAAGAATCTGCTAGCAGCCTTAGCCTCTAAGCTTACCCAGTCTTAGTGTAACACCCTGTTTACGGTGATTTCCGATAAACAACCGCTAGTCTTCCAAACTATAAAAAATATACTTTGGTTACTCGCAGGATCGACTAGATTGATCCTAGGACATAGTCAAAAAGCTTGTCGTTTGTGATAATTTGGTTCATATTTTGTTAGTTGTTTGGCTTCGAAATAAGAAATAAACAAACGAAATGTAAAGACTGGCAATCGCCTTGTTATACACGTAAATACAACTTTGGCGAAAGATAAAGTAAACATAAACTTGCAAGAAACTTAAAGTACAGGAATGTAAATTGCAGAATGTAAATGCTTCGAAGTAAAGTTACACGAAAGATAAAAGTGCAAGAATGTAAATGACTGAAATGTAACGAAATATAGAAGATACTGGAAAGATGCTTGCATAAAGATGAATACAAATGTATTTAAATTGGTGGTGTCATACGTACATTTCTCAGCGAACTCGTTCTCTTAACACTTGATACTTGAGTGATTTGTGAGTGATTTGTACAAAATGAACACCCTGGATCCTGATACTAAGATCCTTATTTATACTAATTTCGACCCTAACGGTCCTACACTAACGAAATGCCACGTTGCTCACATGCATACGCTTCGAATCCCTAGGGCGCCATCTGTCCTTGTTCGGTTACACAGACTATTTCGAAATTCAAATCCTCCCGCCTGAATTCTCCTTCGATACGTGGCAACGTGATCAAAAAACGAGAATGCTGTGAAACACGCCAAGCTTCAGTACCCTTCGTATTTCGAGAAAATGCTTAAGTCCTAAAGACGATTTACTTCGAATCAACTCCAATTCCCATTATCTTTACTTCAACTTAAACAACATCCTTGAATCATGGCCATCAGGAGCCATTTTTATTCTCAGAGATGGTCATCAGAAACCATCCTTCTTCGAACTCTAATTCTTCAAAGAATATTTTCTTCAAACAAAATCTCCAGCTAATAAATTGCCCCCAATAAATGCCTGTTTCGAAAAACAAGAGAAATAGGTGTTTCTTGTCATGATGAGATTTCGTTTTACTCATTTTAGAGTTCCAAGACAACTGACTAACGTCATAATCATTTATGACGCATCTTTCAAAATGTCTTGTCATTTTCAAAAACGTCTCTTCAAAACGTGCATTCCCACGTTTTGTCATTACTTGTGATCATTGCTCCTATATACTAGGAGTAAGGCACACAACTGTTCGACCGCCATTGTGATCATTGGATTAAGCAAACATGATTGATCAGGCACAAAAACGAATTAAGCAAACGTGTCATGCCTAGGTTAGGATCATACAATCAACCAAATTTAATCAATATATTTCATGTAATTGAATTAAGCATACAAGAACACAAAACATCATTGAAAGGAATTAAACTAGAATTAACATTATAATAATCTCAAGTATTGGAACCTGAATTACAGCAGATCGACTCAAAGGCGATTAGTTCTCCCTGAGTTCGTAAAAGCTCTCAATCAAAATCGTGAATAGTGTAAAACGATGGTGAATAGTGTTTTCGTGGCTGCCTAACCTAGGTGAAAACACCCAAACCCGTTTCACAGCTTAACCGGGTCGACCCGACCCATTACAAATGACCCAAACACTAAAATAAAAAGTGCTGCAGCTTTAAACGCAAAACTGGGATTTATTGGCTCCGAATCTGACTTTGACTCCAACATGAAAGTCATATCTCTCTCTCTTAGCTTTCCGGCGATTATTAGAATGCCTCAATCGGACTTCTGGAACTCAAGTTATGATCGTTTCCGTGCAGACTGCTAAAGCTGAAAAATAAAGTGCGAAAATTAAATACAACTAAAAATAAAATAAATTATAAAAACATATTAAAACATAAAAATAATTAAAACAAATGGAAGAAATGCTTGAGTACAAACATAGAAGAACGTGCATCAAAATGCGCTGATCAGGAACTCGTGGTAGATTTTGATAATCTTCAAGCACATGGTTTCAACTTGAAGAACAACATGCTGGTTCAAGGCTGGGAAACATTCTTTGATCTTCTCATTGGACCAGTTTACCCAGAATTGGTGAAAGAATTTTGGGTTCATGCAACCTTAATGCCAAAAGCTATTCTCTCCTTCGTTTGTGGTTAAGAGATCTCTATTACTGAAAACCTAATCAGAAAGTTGCTGAATCTGGAAGGATACTTTGGTGCTGCTGGAGCAGTTGTAGGCAGAACAGACTGGGATACTGTTTATGCTGAAATCTTCGCCTCTAGAGAAGGTTCTACAAATATCAAGGATCTAAAGGATCCTTACAGAATCTAGGCCAAGATTCTTCTGGGATGTATCTACCACAGAAAGGCTTCTGTCTCTCCAAACTACATCAACCAAGATCAACAATACATTCTGTATTGTATTGGGAAAGGCGAGAGGGTGGACCTCCCATACATTCTGTTCATCCACATGTGGAATCATGTGAAGGACTCTAGAGAAAAAGCAAGGCTGAAAACTCCAAAGATCATAAGAAACATCATCCCTTTAGGAAGACTTATCTCTGGTATTCTGATTGAAACTGGATTGGTGCAAGATCTGCTAGATGCTGGAACTGTTAAGGATCTGGAAGCAACGTGTTGAGGCACTATGAATGCTCACACTCTGAAGAAAATGAAACTGATAGAGAACATTACCTCTCCTCCCAGGGTGGTAAATGAGATTCTGTCCAGAAGGATTCCTGCTCTGGCTGACTTTGAGCTTTTCTTCAAGAATGAGCATCCCAACACCGTCCTCTTCTATCTGGAATCCTGCTTAAAAGATGGCTCAGGATTTGATCCAGCATGGTTAAGTGACAGAGTGCTTCCAACTATAGATGATTCTGCTCCATCTAAGAAGAAGGAAAAGAAGGAGAAGAAGGAGAAGAAGGACAAGAAGAGAAAGTCCACTGGAGATGGACCATTAAAGCCTATTGAAAGGAATGGTAAAAAAGCTGTTGTATTTTATTCCTCAGCTCTAGGCTGGTATATATAATGGTGGCTGATATATATAATGGTAATATAATAATGATATTAATTCTTTCCTTAATGGAGAATAAAGGGAAATAATACAAATAGGGAAATAATACCAATAGAAATAATATATTCCAACACCCCCCTCAAGTTGGTGCATAGATATCTATCATGCCCAACTTGTCAATCAAATGCTCAAAGGTTGGTCTTGCCAAACTTTTGGTAAGGATATCTGCAGTTTGCTGATTTGAAGTCACAAAAGGGAGACATATGATTCCAGCATCTAACTTCTCTTTTATGAAGTGTCGATCAATCTCAATATGTTTGGTTCTGTCATGTTGAACTGGGTTATGAGCTATGCTAATGGCAGCTTTACTGTCAGAGTATAATTTTAATGGAAGCTCAATTTTCATCTTAAGTTCTTCTAGGACTCTAAGGATCCATAACCCTTCACAAATACCTTGAGACATAGCTCTAAACTCAGCTTCTGCACTACTTCTTGCTACAACTCCTTGTTTCTTGCTCCTCCATGTCACAAGATTACCCCAAACATAAGTATAATATCCAGAGGTTGATCTTCTATTAGTGACTGAGCCTGCCCAATCAGCATTCGTGAAGATAGACACATTTCTTTCACTAGTTTTCTTAAAATGTAAGCCTTTACCATGCTTTCCCTTCAAATATCTCAGTATCCGGTAGACTGCCTCAAGATGTTCCTCGTAAGGAGAATGCATAAATTGACTTACTACACTAACTGAGAAAGCAATATCAGGTCGGGTGTGTGACAAATAAATCAGTTTTCCAACCAACCTCTGATATCTTCTAATGTCAACAGGAACACTACCTTCTCCCCAAAGTTTAGCATTAGGATCCATAGGGGTATCTGAAGGATAGAAAAACACTTAGAAAGGGGGGGGGTTTGAATAAGTGTAGCTTTAAAAACTTGACAGATAAAAATAAATTGCACAGTTATTTTTATCCTGGTTCGTTGTTAACTAAACTACTCCAGTCCACCCCCGCAGAGATGATTTACCTCAACTGAGGATTTAATCCACTAATCGCACGGATTACAATGGTTTTCCACTTAGTCCGCAACTAAGTCTTCCAGAGTCTTCTGATCACACACTGATCACTCCAGGAATAACTGCTTAGATACCCTCTAAGACTTTTCTAGAGTCTACTGATCAACACGATCACTCTAGGCTTAGTTCACTCCTAAGACTTCCCTAGAGTATTCTGATCAACACGATCACTCTAGTTCCTTACAACTTAATGTAATCAATTCTAAGAGTTTACAAATGCTTCTTAAAAGCGATAATCACAACTGTGATATTTCTCTTAACGTTCAAGCTTAATCTCACTAAAATATTACAACAGCAATGTAGTGAGCTTTGATGAAGATGAAGATTCTGAGTTTTGATTTGAACAGAGTTTCAGCAAGTTGATATGAGTTGTTTTTGGTGCAGAATCGTTAACCTTGCTTCTCATCAGAACTTCATATTTATAGGCGTTGGAGAAGATGACCGTTGAATGCATTTAATGCTTTGCGTGTTCCGTACAGCATCGCATTTAATGTTATACGCTTTTGTCAACTACCTCGAGCCTTGTTCACGCTGTGTCTACTGACGTAGCCTTTAGTAGCTTTTAACGTTCCTTTTGTCAGTCAGCGTAGCTTGCCACTTGTACTTTCTTCTGATCTGATGTTTGTGAATACAACGTTTGAATATCATCAGAGTCAAACAGCTTGGTGCATAGCATCTTCTGATCTTCTGACCTTGAAGTGCTTCTGAGCGTGATACCATCTTCTGAGCTTCAGTGCTTCTGATCTCATGTTCTTCTGATGCTTCCATAGACCCATGTTCTGATTCTGCTTCGACCATCTTCTGATGTCTTGCCAGACCATGTTCTGATGTTGCATGCTGAACCCTTTGAGACAAAGCTTCTGAGCGCTGAATTATGCGTACTCTTTATATATTTCCTGAAAGGGAAATTGCATTGGATTAGAGTACCATATTATCTTAAGCAAAATTCATATTATTGTTATCATCAAAACTAAGATAATTGATCAGAACAAATCTTGTTCTAACAATATCCCCCTTTTTGATGATGACAAAAACATATATAAATGATATGAATTTGCGATCAGAAAGAACAGTAGGCAAAAGACAAATTACACAGTTATAGCATAAGCATATGAATATGTCTCCCCCTGAGATTAACAATCTCCCCCTGAGATAAGTAATCTCCCCCTGAAATAAATACTCGAAGAACTTTAATAAAAGACTTCCCTGATTATTTCGGTAGAGACGATCATATAAGCTTCTTGTCTTCAGAGAATTCATAGCTTCTAACTTCTGCTTCCATAGGACAGCTTCAGAACTAGAATTTCCTTAGATCCTTAGAATACTCACAGCTTCTGATTCCTGCTTCCATCTAGGACAGCTTCAGAACTTGAATTTCTTTGATCTTCTGAACATTCACAGCTTCTGATTTCTGCTTCCATTCAGGACAGCTTCAGAACTTGAATTTCTTTGATCTTCTGAACATTCACAGCTTCTGATTTCTGCTTCCATTCAGGACAGCTTCAGAACTTGAGTTTTCTGGATCTTTAGAACATTCGCAGCTTCTGATTTCTGAAGCTTGACAGCACTCAGCTTGCTTCAGTTTCCATGGTTTTGCTTCTTGTGTTTGCTTTGAAGATTCTCTTCAGTATACCTGCAAAACACTTAAACCATATAGAACTTGCAGTTCTTGTTAGTAAATGTGTGGGAGCTTTACCCAGCAACTGATAGATTTAATCAAATCATTTATCATTTATCTTTCTCCCCCTTTTTGTCATAACATCAAAAAGAATATTTAAAAAAAATATTTAGATGCATAAAACGACAAATAGATTCACTAGAATGTAAATACAAAGAAACTTTTCATTGATAATCAAAAGATATTACAAAAGGTTCCTATGTTTAACAAGATGAGAAACATTCCTAGCAAATACATAAAAAGTCATCCAAAGAGGAAATGACTACAAAAATTAAAAACAAAACCCTAGCAAGACACACTCTGTGTCAACCCATCAAGAATCCCTGAGGACTTCTTGTCTTCCAGACTGGAACCTCCACTGTAGGAGAGATCCAAGTGACCAAAGAGGAAGAGAGGGACAGTTCACAGACAGAGAGCTAATGTTGCAAACGGGGCTTTCCCTCAACATAGAAGTTAAGAATATCATTCTTAACCTCCTCCCATAACTCAAGAAAGTCTTCTGTCTTTGGGTGAAAGTTGATAACAACATCAAAGAAGAGGTCTGACTTGAGAGGTATTAGGAGAGCCATTCCGAGATATGCAGAGATCTGTCGCCTTTGAGTCATAGATCTTCAACAGGCTAAGGGTGAACGCTAGGTTTGAGCTAGGATTTTTTTAAAAAATTGTTTGAGCAAGAGACGAAAAAAGAGAGAGAGAAAAAACTTGATGAGGAATGCAAAGAGATAGAGAGAGTTGAGAGGAAAAGAGAAGAGTTTAAAGAGTATTTAAAAGAAAATGAAATGAAACGAATGATGAAAAGCATTTAATGTTACGTGACGTGAGGAGAGATAATAAAGACAAATGAGGTGACTAGCACAGTTACCTATGGTCGGTGTCCCTTCAACTGCACGCGCGCTTATCCATGAATAGTAACGACAGGTTTACCATCCCGAGATAAAACGTTACAGCTGTTTTGCTTTAAAAGAGGTTCTGAATCAACTTAGACAATGAAACGTTAGTAATAACCGAATCATAATTTCTAAGAGAATTCAATCAGAACTTCTGATAAAAAAAAATGTTCCACATTCATTTCAGAAGATACTCATACATGAGAACTTCTCATCTTCTCATTCTGGGCATAAATCCATACTGATGTTCTTCAGAATGAACTTAAACCTATCTTCAGCCAGGGGTTTTGTAAAGATATCAGCCCATTGATGGTCTGTATCAACAAAGTTTAAAGATATAACACCCTTCTGAACATAGTCCCTTATGAAATGATGTTTTATCTCAATATGTTTAGCTTTTGAATGAAGAATAGGATTCTTAGATAAACATATAGCAGAAGTATTATCACAGAATATAGGAATGTTACTCTCAAATATCTGATAATCTTCTAACTGACTCTTCATCCAGAGCATCTGTGTACTACAACCAGCAGCAGCGACATATTCTGCTTCTGTGGTTGATAGAGCAATAGTTGCTTGCTTCTTGCTGTACCAGGAGATCAAATGACTTCCAAGAAATTGGCAACTTCCTGAAGTACTTTTTCTTTCAATTCTGTCTCCAGCATAATCAGCATCGCAGAATCCTACTAAGTTGTATTCTTTAGATTTTCTGTAAACTAAGCCAACATTAGTAGTACCTTTCAGATACCTTAGAATTCTCTTAACAGCAGTTAAATGAGATTCTCTAGGATCTGATTGGAATCTAGCACACAAACAAACACTGAACAGAATGTCAGGTCTAGAAGCAGTTAGATATAGAAGAGATCCAATCATACCTCTGTATAACTTCTGATCTACCTTCTTACTTACCTCATCCTTACCTAGGATGCATGTTGGATGCATAGGAGTTTTGGCTTCTTTGCAGTCTAGAAGATTAAACTTCTTCAGAAGTTCCTTCACATACTTGGTTTGGTGAACATACGTTCCTTCTGATGTTTGATTAATTTGTATTCCGAGGAAATACTTGAGTTCTCCCATCATGCTCATTTCAAACTCAGCCTGCATAGACTTAGCAAACTCCTTTCCAAGTGTAGCATTAGATGTTCCAAAAATAATATCATCTACATATATTTGACAAATTAAAATATCCCTTTTAAAGGTTTTACAAAAGAGAGTAGTGTCCACTTTTCCTCTAGTGAAACCATTATCCAGAAGGAAAGAACTTAAGCGTTCATACCAAGCTCTGGGAGCCTGTTTCAATCCATACAATGATTTCTTAAGTTTAAAAACATGATTAGGAGACATAGAGTCTTCAAAACCAGGAGGTTGATGGACATAAACTTCTTCATCTATATAACCATTTAAGAAGGCACTCTTAACATCCATCTGATAAAGAGTGATGTTATGTTGAGTGGCAAAAGAAATTAATAGACGAATAGATTCTAACCTGGCCACTGGTGCAAAGGTTTCTGTGTAGTCAATCCCTTCTTGCTGACTATAACCCTGAGCCACCAGTCTGGCTTTGTTCCTTACCACTTCACCTTTCTCACTGAGCTTGTTTCTGAAGACCCATTTTGTACCAATTATATTGAATCCATCTGGTCTAGGAACAAGATCCCAAACATCATTCCTTGTAAACTGATTCAGTTCTTCTTGCATAGCAATTATCCAGTCTGGATCTTCTAGAGCATGATCAACAGAAGTTGGCTCGATCAAAGATACAAGACCTAATTGACAATCTGCATTGTTCTTAAGGAGTGCTCTTGTTCTGATTGGATCATCCTTCTTTCCAAGAATGACATCTTCTGAGTGACCAGTGATGAGTCTGGATGATCTTTTGACAGATGGTTCTTCAGAAATGCTTAGATCCTCCAGAGAAGCTGATACTTGATCTTTCGATTCTTTGCTTCTGAGGAGCTCTGCTTCTGATGCGTTGCTTCTTGGCTCAACAACTTCTGATATATCAATATCAAAATCTGCAAAATTATCAAACTGCTTTGGTTTTTCAGAACCAAGCTTATCATCAAACCTGATATTGATTGATTCTTCTACAATCAATGTTTCGGTATTGTATACTCTGTAGCCTTTTGAGCGTTCAGAATATCCAAGAAGGAAACATTTTTGTGCTTTGGAATCAAACTTACCAAGATGATCTTTAGTGTTCAGAATAAAGCATACACATCCAAAAGGATGGAAATATGAAATGTTGGGCTTTCTATTCTTCCACAATTCATAAGGAATCTTATTTAGAATAGGTCTGATAGAGATTCTATTCTGAATATAGCATGCAGTGTTTATTGCTTCTGCCCAGAAATGCTTAGCCATATTGGTTTCATTGATCATGGTTCTGGCCATTTCTTGCAGAGTCCTATTCTTTCGTTCTACAACCCCATTTTGCTGTGGAGTTCTAGGACAAGAGAAATCATGGGCAATACCATTTTCTTTGAAGAACTCTTCAAAGGATCTGTTCTCAAATTCACCACCATGATCACTTCTGACCTTTATGATTTTACACTCTTTTTCAGATTGAATCTGAATGCAGAAATCAAAGAACACTGAATGAGTCTCATCCTTGTGTTTTAAGAATTTTACCCATGTCCAGCGACTATAATCATCTACGATGACTAATCCATATTTCTTCCCTCTGACAGATGCTGTTTTGACGGGGCCAAACAGATCAATGTGCAAGAGTTCTAATGGCCTTGAGGTAGAAACAACATTCTTGGACTTGAATGCAGGTTTGGAGAACTTGCCCTTCTGACATGCTTCACAAAGAGCATCTGATTTGAATTTCAGATTAGGGAGTCCTCTGACCAGATTCAGTTTGTTAATCTGAGAAATCTTTCTCAAACTAGCATGACCTAATCTTTTGTGCCAGACCCACTGCTCTTCAGAAACAGACATAAGACAAGTCACCTTCTGACTCATAAGATCTTGCAGATCTGTCTTATAAATGTTGTTCTTCCTCTTGCCTGTAAATAGGATTGAGCCATCCTTCTGATTTACAGCCTTGCAAGACTCTTGATTAAAGATTATATCATAACCATTATCACTCAATTGACTGATAGATAAGAGGTTATGTGTTAATCCTTCTACAAGAAGTACATTAGAAATGGAAGGAGAGTTACCAGACTTTATAGTTCCAGAGCCAATTATCTTGCCCTTCTGATCTCCTCCAAACTTGACTTCTCCTCCTGACTTAAGCACCAGGTCTTGGAACATAGACCTTCTTCCTGTCATGTGTCGCGAGCATCCAGAGTCCAGGTACCATGACATGTTGTGCCTTGTCCTTTTTGCAGTCAAGGATATCTGCAATAGGAATAATCTTATCCTTAGGTACCCACATTTTCTTGGGTCCTTTCTTGTTAGATTTTCTCAAGTTCTGATTGAACTTGGGTTTAACAATGTAAGCAATAGGAGGAACAGCATGATAATTTTTAATGTGAGTTTCATGATATTTCCTAGGTTGTGTCACATGCTTTTTGGTGTGTGTTATGTGAAAACTTTGAGCATGTGAAGTGTGCCTAGTATCATGAGAGTGGCCATACTTGAACTGATCATACAATGGCTTGTATGTGAGTTTCATTTCATCAACAGGTTCAAGTTTGTATGGGGTTTCACCCTCAAAACCAATGCCGACTCTTTTGTTTCCAGACACAGCATATATCATAGAAGCTAGCTGACTTCTGCCAATACTTCTAGATAAGAACTTCCTGAAACTTAAATCATATTCTCTCAGAATATGGTTTAGACTAGGAGTGGATTTTTCTGAATCAGAAGGAGATCCAACATTATTGGATAATTTTAAAAGTTTTTCTTTTAATTCAGAATTCTCCAACTCAAGCTTCTTTGTTTCAAATTCAAATTGCTTTTTCAGCTTTTTGTATTTGAGACTAATCTGAGACTTGAGTTCCAGAAGTTCAGTTAGACCGGAAACTAACTCATCTCTAGTAAGTTCAGAAAATACCTCTTCAGAATCTGATTCTGATGTAGATTCTGATCCGTCATCTTCTGTCGCCATCAGCGCACAGTTGGCCTGCTCATCTTCTGAATCATCTTCTGACTCATCCCAGGTTGCCATAAGACCTTTCTTCTTATGAAACTTTTTCTTGGGACTTTCCTTCTGAAGATTTGGACATTCATTCTTGTAGTGTCCAGGCTCGTTGCATTCATAGCACATGACCTTCTTCTTGTCAAATCTTCTGTCATCAGAAGATTCTCCACGTTCAAATTTCTTTGAACTTCTGAAGCCTCTGAACTTCCTTTGCTTGGTCTTCCAGAGTTGATTTAGCCTTCTGGAGATCAGGGACAGTTCATCTTCTTCTTCAGATTCTGATTCTTCAGGATCTTCTTCTCTAGCCTGAAAAGCGTTAGTGCATTTCTTGATATTGGATTTTAATGCAATAGACTTACCTTTCTTTTGAGGCTCATTTGCGTCCAGCTCTATTTCATGACTCCTCAAGGCACTGATAAGCTCTTCCAGAGAAACTTCATTCAGATTCTTTGCAATCTTGAATGCAGTCACCATAGGACCCCATCTTCTGGGTAAGCTTCTGATGATCTTCTTTACGTGATCAGCCTTGGTGTATCCCTTGTCAAGAACTCTCAATCCAGCAGTAAGAGTTTGAAATCTTGAAAACATCTTTTCAATGTCTTCATCATCCTCCATCTTGAAGGCTTCATACTTCTGGATTAAAGCTAGAGCTTTAGTCTCCTTGACTTGAGCATTTCCTTCATGAGTCATTTTCAAGGACTCATATATGTCATAGGCCGTTTCCCTGTTAGATATCTTCTCATACTCAGCATGAGAGATAGCATTCAGCAAAACAGTTCTGCATTTATGATGATTCCTGAAAAGCTTCTTTTGATCATCATTCATTTCTTGCCTTGACAGCTTTACGCCACTGGCATTTACTGGATGTTTGTAACCATCCATTAGAAGATCCCATAGATCACCATCTAGACCAAGAAAGTAACTTTCCAGTTTATCTTTCCAGTATTCAAAGTTTTCACCATCAAATACCGGCGGTCTAGTATAACCATTGTTACCGTTGTATTGCTCAGCAGAGCCAGATGTAGATGCAGGTGTAGGTGTAGACTTTTCACTTTCATCAACCATCTTTTACTGAAGCGTTTTTCTCTTCCTGAATCTTTTCTAAACACGGTTAAGTGCTTGCACCTTAGAACCGGCGCTCTGATGCCAATTGAAGGATAGAAAAACACTTAGAAAGGGGGGGGGGGTTTGAATAAGTGTAGCTTTAAAAACTTGACAGATAAAAATAAATTGCACAGTTATTTTTATCCTGGTTCGTTGTTAACTAAACTACTCCAGTCCACCCCCGCAGAGATGATTTACCTCAACTGAGGATTTAATCCACTAATCGCACGGATTACAATGGTTTTCCACTTAGTCCGCAACTAAGTCTTCCAGAGTCTTCTGATCACACACTGATCACTCCAGGAATAACTGCTTAGATACCCTCTAAGACTTTTCTAGAGTCTACTGATCAACACGATCACTCTAGGCTTAGTTCACTCCTAAGACTTCCCTAGAGTATTCTGATCAACACGATCACTCTAGTTCCTTACAACTTAATGTAATCAATTCTAAGAGTTTACAAATGCTTCTTAAAAGCGATAATCACAACTGTGATATTTCTCTTAACGTTTAAGCTTAATCTCACTAAAATATTACAACAGCAATGTAGTGAGCTTTGATGAAGATGAAGATTCTGAGTTTTGATTTGAACAGAGTTTCAGCAAGTTGATATGAGTTGTTTTTGGTGCAGAATCGTTAACCTTGCTTCTCATCAGAACTTCATATTTATAGGCGTTGGAGAAGATGACCGTTGAATGCATTTAATGCTTTGCGTGTTCCGTACAGCATCGCATTTAATGTTATACGCTTTTGTCAACTACCTCGAGCCTTGTTCACGCTGTGTCTACTGACGTAGCCTTTAGTAGCTTTTAACGTTCCTTTTGTCAGTCAGCGTAGCTTGCCACTTGTACTTTCTTCTGATCTGATGTTTGTGAATACAACGTTTGAATATCATCAGAGTCAAACAGCTTGGTGCATAGCATCTTCTGATCTTCTGACCTTGAAGTGCTTCTGAGCGTGATACCATCTTCTGAGCTTCAGTGCTTCTGATCTCATGTTCTTCTGATGCTTCCATAGACCCATGTTCTGATTCTGCTTCGACCATCTTCTGATGTCTTGCCAGACCATGTTCTGATGTTGCATGCTGAACCCTTTGAGACAAAGCTTCTGAGCGCTGAATTATGCGTACTCTTTATATATTTCCTGAAAGGGAAATTGCATTGGATTAGAGTACCATATTATCTTAAGCAAAATTCATATTATTGTTATCATCAAAACTAAGATAATTGATCAGAACAAATCTTGTTCTAACAGTATCTGCAAGACGACATCCACTCATTCCTGTTTCTTTCAATAAGTCTAGAATGTATTTCTGCTGTGAAACCACAATACCCTTCTTTGACCGAGCAACCTCCATACCAAGAAAATATCGCATGGATCCTAAGTCCTTGATTTCAAAGTCTACTGCTAATTTCTCTTTTACTCTTGCCATTTCAACTGTATCGTCTCCAGTAAGGACAATATCATCAACATATACAATCAGGGCAGCCAATTTCCCATCATGGGAGAACTTTGTGACTAAGGTGTGATCAGCCTGTCCTTGAATGTACCCTTGTTTCTTCATGGACTGAGTGAATTTTTCAAACCAAGCTCTAGGAGACTGTTTTAATCCATACAAAGACTTATTTAATTTGCATACATTTGATCCAAATTTGTCTTCAAAGCCAGGAGGAATGTCCATGTATACTTCTTCTTCTAGATCGCCATTAAGAAAGGCATTTTTAACATCTAACTGATGTAGGGGCCAATCCAGGTTAGCAGCAAGAGATAAAAGAATTCTTACAGTGTTCAGTTTTGCAACAGGAGCAAATGTCTCTGAGTAGTCTATACCATAGGTCTGAGTAAATCCTTTAGCCACCAAGCGAGCCTTGTACCTTTCAATGGACCCATCTGAATTATACTTCACAGTAAACACCCATTTGCATCCAACTGTCTTCTTGTCATTCGGTAGTGTCATAACACTCCAAGTTTTGTTCTTTTCTAGAGCTTTCATCTCCTCAAGTACAGCTTCCCTCCACTTTGGAATTTCTAGAGCAACCTGTACATTTTTTGGAATTTCTACACTAGACAATTTTGAGGTGAAGGCAGACAGAGATGAAGACAAATTTGAATATGATATAAAATTGGACATGGGGTGTTTAGTACACGATCTAACAGGTTTTCTAATGGCAACAGGATCATCTATATCAGGATACAAAATACGACTTTCAGAAACAGAGATGGACTTACCTTTCCTATTCTTAGGAGGTTGATCATTCCCCGGTTCAGATTCCTGACAGTGTGGAGATGTGGACTCATCCATTCCTTTGTGGTTCTTTTTTACAAAAACCTTCCCTTTCCAAATCCCGTTTCCTAATTCAAATCTGTTTTCCTGAAGTGACTCATTATTCTGTGGCATTTCAATTAGATCATCACTATCATCGTTTTCAAGAATTTCATTGTTTTCTACATGAGAAAATGTAGGCTCAGATTCGCAAGGATCGTTACTCATAACAGGAGTAGGATTAAATAAAGAATCATGGCCATTTTCTGTTGGTGCTGAAGTATAAGTCTCAGAACTTTGTGATACAGGCAAAGATAAATTATTTAAAAAACTCATGTTCTCAATTTGAAACAAGTCTTCCTTTATATCCCCCCCTTGATGAGTGTCATCAAAAAATGTAACATCCATAGTGACAAACATTTTTTTGGTTTTTGGATCAAAACATTTATATCCTTTTTGGGTTGGGGAGTATCCAACAAAAACACACTTTATAGCACGTGGTTCAAGTTTTCCAACATTCTTATGTTCATGAACAAAAGCTGTGCAACCAAAGATTTTTAATGTCAGATCAGTTAAAACACGAGAACTAGGAAAACATTCTTTGAAAGTATTAATTGGAGTTTGAAAATTAAGAACTTTGGAGGGCATTCTATTAATTAAATGTGCAACTGTTAAAACGGCTTCGCCCCACAAATATTTTGGTACTTTATTTGTGAAAAGTAAAGCTCTAGCAACCTCCAATAAATGTCTATTTTTCCTTTCGGAAACTCCATTTTGTTGAGGAGTATTAGGACATGAACTTTGATGTACAATCCCATTTTTTTGAAAAAAATCATCCAGGATAGTGTTAAAATATTCTTTGCCATTATCACTTCTAAAGACTTGGATATTTGTTTGAAATTGATTCTGCACCATTGTAAAAAAAATTCTTTACAGCCTGACAAACATCTGACTTCCCCTTTAACAAGTACACCCAACATACTCTTGTATGGTCATCTATAAATGTGATAAACCATTTTTTGAGAGAGAGTGTACTTGTACGGTTAGGGCCCCAAACATCACTGTGAATAATAGAAAAAGGTTTTGATGGTTTATAAGGCTGTATTGAAAATTGGGAACGATGATGTTTTGCAAACTCACATGCTTCACATTTAAACGAAGAAAAGTTCTTATTATGAAATAACTTAGGAAACAAGTGTTTTAAGTAACGAAAACTAGGATGACCTAATCTTAAATGCCATGTCATAATGTTTTCATCTTTATTATTCAAAACAGAAAAAGACTCAAAACAGGAACTTATTGTTTTTGAAGGTAGTTGTGATGCAGATCCAATGTCAAGGTAGTAGAGTCCTCCACTCTCCTTAGCACTGCCAATCATCTTCCCCGAGTTCAAATCCTGAAAGACACAGTGAGATCGGAAAAAATTAGTTTGACAATTTATATCTTGGGCTAATTTACTGACGGGCATTAAATTACATGATAAATTTGGAACATGAAAGACATTTTTCAGAGTTAACATTGGAGACAAGACAACTGACCCTTTACCTGCAATGGCTGAAAAAGAGCCATCTGCAATTTTTATTTTTTGGTTACCTGCACATGGACTATATGAAGAGAAAAAAATAGATTCACCTGTCATGTGATCAGAGGCACCTGAATCTACTAACCAAGTATGACTGGGACTGACACTAATAAATTCAGAATTACCTTTTGTTGCTATAGAGCAAGAAGGAGTTGGAGACTCGAGAAGTTTGTACAGTCTGTCTAGTTGTTCTGTAGTGAGTGGAAGCTGCGGTGAAGAAATTTGCTGCCCTTGATCAGAATTACTAG
Source organism: Vicia villosa (assembly GCF_029867415.1). Classification (NCBI taxonomy): domain Eukaryota; kingdom Viridiplantae; phylum Streptophyta; class Magnoliopsida; order Fabales; family Fabaceae; genus Vicia; species Vicia villosa. The sequence continues at coordinate 33,486,933 of NC_081185.1, read as the reverse complement.
CCTGAAATGCACGACCACCTTTCTTCTTCCAGTTAGGAGGTTTCCCTTTGAGCTTCCAACAGGTTTCACGCGTATGCCATTCACGCTTACAGTGGTCACACCAAGGAACTTTGTCTACCCTTTTTTCCTCGTCAAGGTTCCTAGTAGCCAAAGCTGAGCCTTCAGATTCAGAGCTTCGTGGTGTTTTGCCCATCATAATACCTTGTCGTGCCTCCTCCCTTCTTATTTCTGCAAAAGTTTCACGAAGAGTTGGCAATGGTATTTTTCCTAAAACTCTACCTCTTACCTCATCAAGGTCTTTATTGAGCCCAGCGAGAAACATGAAGACACGATCATTTTCTTGTCTTTTGAGAAACAAAACACTATCTTCTGTACACCTCCAATTGTCATCATAACATATATCCAACTCTTGCCAAAGGGTCAACAACTCATTGTAATAAGCAGTAACATTCATGTCCCCTTGTTTTGCATGCCATAACTTTGATTTTAAACCAAAAATTTGGGAAGAGTTTTGAATATCAGAGTATGTTTCCTTAACAGCTTCCCATACATCCTTTGCAGAAGGCAAAAACATATAAGGCTGACCTATTCCAGTTTCCATAGAACTTACCAACCACGCAATAATCAAGGAGTTTTCAGATTTCCATTGTTGGTAAAGAGGGTCTCCTACTGCCGGTTCAGCTACTGCTCCAGTTAAAAAACCCAACTTCCCTTTGCTATCCAATACCAAGCGAACTGTCTGGGCCCATTCATTATAGTTATTCCCATTCATCTTAGGAATATTGACCTTGAGGGAGTATGAGGAACCCTCTTGGTCATTGCCGCCTATATTGAAATAACTGCCATTGTTTGTGACACCCGATGTTTCGTCGCCGTTTCCGCCACCATTGCCATTTCCGCGGCCACCGCCACCGCCATTATTGGATCTGGTGTAGGCAAAACCTAGAGCGGGCCAATTCGTGCCGTGATTTGTAACACCCTTCTAAACCCCGCGGAAATTAACATTAAAATCAGAGTAAAACATGAAGAAGAGTATTACAACGCCAACAAAATAAACAACATTCATGTCATGCCATAAAGGAACGATAAATCAAAAATTATTCAGGTAGCATGTTAACACAGCGGAATCTTCTTAACAACTGAATAATCAAACATCTGGAGTCGAAGACTCATAATTCAACCATAAATCATAAACAAAACAGAAGTTTATCGGCCAATTCTAAAATAACGTTCCCGGTGTTACACGACCAGAGCATGACACTGACCCAACCGACTCTAACGAACTACTTGACGAGCTAATCCTCACCAAGTACACAAGCTACTCCTCAATCTGAAAAATAACAACAGTAAGGGTGAGTTTCATTCGCATTAACAAATGTTATAGGTATATAAACAATACAACTTCATCTATACATTATTCACCCAAATCAGTTATATTCAGATAATATAGCAACATACATGCCAAAATACACACAAATCATAACATTGGACAACTTCCATTCATGTTACAATTATACACAACAACCTAATGCAATGCAACTAAATGCATGTGGTACCAAACATGGGATAACCCATCTCACCGATCCACCACCATAAAGATTCGGCTACTTCTCTCACTAATTCCACACAATGGGAATTAGCTACCGCTGTCCCACCACCATAAGGGATACAGCCCACAACATGATTATGAAATGCATGTATCAACCATAACATGCTCCTCATCAACATTAATCAACCAGATATCATAATCATCAACCAATGCAATAACAACATAATCCACCACAACCAATTAAATCAAGTGTTTAAATTAAATTCGAGTCACAACTCAAACACCGTTTTATTGCATATCTCACTGAATTAGTCTCACTATGTTCGAAACGGCACATCAAACAGACTAACAGTTAAAAAGTTATACATCGTTAAACTTTAACAAAAAAATCCAAACAGCACAGCACGCGGCGCCAACATCCACACGCGGCGCGAAACGAGGGAAAAGTTACGCCTTCGCGGCGCCAACACCTACACGCGGCGCGACGCGAGGAAAAGTTACGCCTTCGCGGCGCCAACACAGGTACGCGGCGCGACCTGTGCGTATCAAAACATCTTGCCATTCAGTCCACCTGTTCGCGGCGCCACCCTGTGCACGCGGCGCGAACCGGTGATTTCAGAAATCCCAACCTGCAGAAAACAGCATTCTATGCCTCCCAAATACTCTCAAATCATACCAGTACGAGTTTCAGCAGAATAAACCACACACATACGACATAAAATGCACGTTTACACATACTTCTAATCAGGTTTAACATCATTGTTCATCACCAATCATCATTCACAACCTAAATTGCATCAAAGTTCTATAAACCCCAAAACCCCAAACCCGACATATAATCCAATTCGAAATCCTAACATACGAATTCCATCGAATCATTCATACATCCCATAATAGAGGTTAATGAGAAGAATCCCCCCTTACCTCGATGTCGAATTCTTGAATGCTCTTCCTCTTCGCACTTGCTCTTCTCCCAATTTCACGTTCAACTCTTCTGCTCCCTTCTTTGGTTCTCTTTTCACAAAATACTCCTCTATTCTATTTTATGAAAATATAACTTAATTTTAGAAAAAGGGCTTTGCACTGATACACCCCCCAACTGCTACTTACAACACTGGCCCATTAGCCTTATTTCATCCATATTTCCCAAATAATCCAATTAATTCTAATATTTAATAAAATAAAATTAATTAAATTAAATAAAGAATTTTATGGGGTGTTACAACCCTCCCCCACTAGAAAAGTTTTCGTCCTCGAAAACATACCTTAGGCAAAGAGTTCTGGGTAGGAGTCCTTCATTTGGCTCTCCAATTCCCAGGTAACATTTCCACCGGCTGGTCCTCCCCAAGCTACTCTGACCAACGCTATCTCCTTGCCACGCAATTGTTTCACCTTCCGATCTTCAATCCTCGTAGGCAAAGCTTCAACTGTCAGATTATCCTTTACCTGTACATCATCCACTTGGATAACATGTGACGGATCAGCAATGTATTTCCTCAACTGCGACACATGGAATACATCGTGCAGATTCGCAAGTGTCGGTGGTAACGCAATGCGATACGCCACCTCTCCCACTCTTTCTGAAATCTGAAACGGACCAATGAAACGCGGAGTTAATTTCCTTGACTTTAGAGCTCGTCCGATACCAGTCATAGGTGTAACTCTCATAAACACGTGATCTCCTTCTTGAAACTCAAGAGTTCTCCGTCTCTTGTCATGATAACTCTTCTGACGACTCTGAGAAGCCTTCATCTTCTCCTGAATCATCTTAATCTTTTCTGTCGTTTCTTGAACAATCTCTGGTCCAATCACCGCACTTTCGCCAGATTCATACCAACATAAAGGCGTTCTACATCTCCGACCATACAAAGCTTCAAACGGAGCCATACCAATGCTCGAGTGAAAACTATTATTGTAGGTAAATTCGATCAAGGGTAGATAACTATCCCAAGCACCACCTCTTTCCAACACACAAGCACGCAATAAATCCTCTAGAGATTGGATAGTTCTTTCTGTCTGTCCGTCCGTCTGCGGATGATAAGCAGAACTCAATCTCAGCTTAGTACCCAAAGCCTTCTGCAAACCTTCCCAGAATTTGGATGTAAACCTTGGATCTCTATCTGACACGATACTCGAAGGAATACCATGTAAACTCACTATCTTCTCAATGTACAATTGAGCCAGCTTCTCCATTGGGTAATCCATTCTCATTGGTATAAAATGAGCAGACTTAGTCAACCTATCCACTATGACCCAAATGGCTTCATAGTTCTTCACCGTTCTCGGCAATCCAGAAACAAAATCCATAGATATACTATCCCACTTCCATTCCGGAATAAATAACGGTTGCATAGCTCCATATGGTTTCTGATGCTCAACCTTCGACTTCTGACAAGTTAAACAAGCATAGACGAATTCAGCTATTTCTTTCTTCATTCCAGGCCACCAAAACAGCTTCTTCAAATCATGATACATCTTGGTCGCACCAGGATGTATACTCAATCCACTACGATGTCCTTCTTCGAGAATACTCTTCCTCAATTCAGAAACATTAGGAACACAAACACGATTACCAAACCTTATAATACCATTCTCGTCGATTCTGAATTCACCTCCCTTGCCTTGGTTAATTAGAGTCAATTTATCCACTAACTCTACATCAACTTTCTGACCTTCTCGAATCTCTTCCAGAGTGCCACTAGTCAACTTCAGCATGCCCAACTTAACACTGACAGGAGTGTCTTCGCATACTAAACTCAAATCTCGGAATTGTTCAATTAAATCCAATTCTCTCGCCATAAGCATAGACATATGCAAGGACTTCCTACTCAAAGCATCGGCAACAACATTTGCTTTACCCGGATGGTAATTCAGTTCAAATCATAATCCTTGAGAAATTCTAACCATCTTCTTTGTCTCATATTCAACTCTTTTTGATCAAATAAATACTTCAGGCTCTTGTGGTCACTAAACACCTCAAACCTCGAACCATACAGATAGTGTCTCCACAATTTCAACACAAATACCACTGCTGCCAACTCTAAGTCATGAGTCGGATAGTTTCTCTCATGTACCTTGAGTTGCCTCGACGCATACGCGACTACCTGTTGATTCTGCATTAGTACACCTCCTAATCCCAACAATGAAGCATCGCAATATACAACAAAAGATTCCGCCGGATTCGGCAAAATCAAGATCGGTGCACTAGTCAATCTCCTTTTCAATTCTTGAAATCCTTCTTCACATTTCGAATCCCAGATGAATGCTTGACCCTTCCTAGTCAACTTAGTTAACGGTAACGCTAACTTCGAGAAACCTTCAATGAACTTTCTATAGTAGCCCGCAAGACCAAGGAAACTACGGATTTCGGAAACTGACTTCGGAGCTTCCCATTGAGACACTGCTTCTACTTTCGTTGGGTCAACGGCAATACCATCTTTAGAAATTACATGCCCAAGAAAGCTTACTTCACTTAGCCAGAACTCACACTTTGACAGTTTCGCATAAAGTTTCTTTTCCTTCAGTAGTTCTAATACCACCCTCAGATGCTCTGCATGTTCTTCTTCACTCTTAGAATATATTAGAATGTCATCGATAAATACCACCACAAACTGATCCAAATAAGGATGGAAGATCCTATTCATATATTCCATGAAAACCCCCGGCGCATTAGTTACTCCAAATGGCATCACTGTATACTCGTAATGACCATACCTTGTTCTAAATGCCGTTTTCTGAATATCGTCCGTCTTCACCCGAATCTGATGATATCCCGACCTCAAGTCAATTTTGCTAAACACACTCGCACCAACCAGTTGATCCATTAAATCATCAATCCTCGGTAATGGATACCGATTCTTGATAGTAACTTTATTCAGCTGTCTATAATCCACACACAGTCTCATAGAGCCTTCTTTCTTCTTTACCAACAACACCGGCGCACCCCACGGCGACACACTAGGACGAATGAATTCTTTTTCCAGTAACTCTTCCAGTTGACTCTTCAATTCTGCTAATTCAGATGCCGACATACGATACGGCGCCATCGACACAGGACTAGTCCCAGGGACTAACTCAATAGCAAATTCTACCTCCCTCTCTGGCGGTAACTCTCTTACATCCTCTGGAAAAACTTCTGGAAATTCACATACTACTGGTAAATCACTACTCACCGCTTTCTTCTTCACTTCCATGGATGCAATCAACATAAACACGGCGGCCCCGTCCTTCATGGCTTCATCCACTTGTCTAGCAGTCATTGCTAAATCCTCGACTCGGACATCTTCAGGAAAACTAACTGTCTTCGTGAAACAGTTGATATGAACCCGATTAAATTGCAACCAATTCATACCCAGGATGACATCAAGTTGTTCCAACGGAAGGCATACTAAGTCCATTCCGAACTCTCTACCAAAAATATCAATTGGACAGTTCAAACAGGCAAACGAAGTAGTCACTGAACCCGACGCAGGAGTGTCAATGATCATACTTCCATGAATATCAGATATTTCCAAGTTCAGACGTTTAGCACAATCCAATGAAATAAACGAGTGAGTTGCTCCAGTATCTATTATTGCAATTAAAGGAGTGCCATGGATAAAACACGTACCTTTAATCAATCGATCCTCCGGAGTAGTCTCTGAACCTGATAAAGCGAAAACTTTACCCCCAGTTTGATTCTTCTTTGGCTTAGGACACTGTGGACTGATATGGCCCTCTTCACCGCAGTTATAACAAGTCACAGTCCTTCCCTTGCAGTCAGCAGCAATGTGGCCTGCTTTACCACACCGGTAGCACTTCTTCTCTTCACTCTTGCACTCGTGAACACGATGTCCAGGTTCCCCACACTTAAAGCACTTAACAGGAGCACTAGAGTCTCCCCCACTAGGCTTCTTCCAACTTCCAGCTTTATAATTACCTCTACCATATGGTTTACCACGGTCCATAGGCTTCTTTCCTTTCCTGTCAACTAACTCACGGGAGTGAGATGACTTCAGCTTCAGGTTGTCCTCTTCGTAGATTCTACTACAATCTACCAAATCAGCAAACCGACGAATCCTTTGGTACCTGATTCCCTGCTTAATTTCATCACGGAGACCATTCTCGAACTTAACACACTTCGAAAATTCGCTCGCTTCATCATTGTTATAGTGAACATAATATTTTGCTAGCTCCACAAACTTGGACGCATACTCTGGCACAGTCATGTTACCTTGTGTCAGCTCCAAAAATTCAATCTCTTTCCTGCCTCTAACATCCTCAGGAAAGTACCTCCGCAAGAATTCTCTCTTGAACACAGCCCAAGTAATCGCTACACCTGCAGATTCCAGTTCATCTCTACTAGCCATCCACCAATCATCAGCTTCTTCAGACAGCATGTGAGTCCCGTACCTCACCTTCAGATTTTCAGCACAATCGATCACCCTGAAGATCCTTTCAATTTCCTTCAGCCACTTCTGAGCGCCTTCGGGATCGTGCGTGCCTTTGAACAAAGGAGGATTGTTCCTCTGAAAGCTATTCAGCTGCCTGTCAGCACCAATACCAGCTCCATTGGCATTCCCTCCCAACACACCAGCAATCATGCCCAGAGCCTCAGCGATCGCGTCGTCATTTCTTCCCCCTCTTCCGGCCATTGTTCTGCTAAATATCAGACAATATTCATTAGAACAAGAAGTATCGACAGTGTCAACTTTACACTAGTCGTATACGAAGGATTAACCGACCCTAAGACTCTGACTCAAACGACCGACTATGCTCTGATACCACTATTGTAACACCCTTCTAAACCCCGCGGAAATTAACATTAAAATCAGAGTAAAACATGAAGAAGAGTATTACAACGCCAACAAAATAAACAACATTCATGTCATGCCATAAAGGAACGATAAATCAAAAATTATTCAGGTAGCATGTTAACACAGCGGAATCTTCTTAACAACTGAATAATCAAACATCTGGAGTCGAAGACTCATAATTCAACCATAAATCATAAACAAAACAGAAGTTTATCGGCCAATTCTAAAATAACGTTCCCGGTGTTACACGACCAGAGCATGACACTGACCCAACCGACTCTAACGAACTACTTGACGAGCTAATCCTCACCAAGTACACAAGCTACTCCTCAATCTGAAAAATAACAACAGTAAGGGTGAGTTTCATTCGCATTAACAAATGTTATAGGTATATAAACAATACAACTTCATCTATACATTATTCACCCAAATCAGTTATATTCAGATAATATAGCAACATACATGCCAAAATACACACAAATCATAACATTGGACAACTTCCATTCATGTTACAATTATACACAACAACCTAATGCAATGCAACTAAATGCATGTGGTACCAAACATGGGATAACCCATCTCACCGATCCACCACCATAAAGATTCGGCTACTTCTCTCACTAATTCCACACAATGGGAATTAGCTACCGCTGTCCCACCACCATAAGGGATACAGCCCACAACATGATTATGAAATGCATGTATCAACCATAACATGCTCCTCATCAACATTAATCAACCAGATATCATAATCATCAACCAATGCAATAACAACATAATCCACCACAACCAATTAAATCAAGTGTTTAAATTAAATTCGAGTCACAACTCAAACACCGTTTTATTGCATATCTCACTGAATTAGTCTCACTATGTTCGAAACGGCACATCAAACAGACTAACAGTTAAAAAGTTATACATCGTTAAACTTTAACAAAAAAATCCAAACAGCACAGCACGCGGCGCCAACATCCACACGCGGCGCGAAACGAGGGAAAAGTTACGCCTTCGCGGCGCCAACACCTACACGCGGCGCGACGCGAGGAAAAGTTACGCCTTCGCGGCGCCAACACAGGTACGCGGCGCGACCTGTGCGTATCAAAACATCTTGCCATTCAGTCCACCTGTTCGCGGCGCCACCCTGTGCACGCGGCGCGAACCGGTGATTTCAGAAATCCCAACCTGCAGAAAACAGCATTCTATGCCTCCCAAATACTCTCAAATCATACCAGTACGAGTTTCAGCAGAATAAACCACACACATACGACATAAAATGCACGTTTACACATACTTCTAATCAGGTTTAACATCATTGTTCATCACCAATCATCATTCACAACCTAAATTGCATCAAAGTTCTATAAACCCCAAAACCCCAAACCCGACATATAATCCAATTCGAAATCCTAACATACGAATTCCATCGAATCATTCATACATCCCATAATAGAGGTTAATGAGAAGAATCCCCCCTTACCTCGATGTCGAATTCTTGAATGCTCTTCCTCTTCGCACTTGCTCTTCTCCCAATTTCACGTTCAACTCTTCTGCTCCCTTCTTTGGTTCTCTTTTCACAAAATACTCCTCTATTCTATTTTATGAAAATATAACTTAATTTTAGAAAAAGGGCTTTGCACTGATACACCCCCCAACTGCTACTTACAACACTGGCCCATTAGCCTTATTTCATCCATATTTCCCAAATAATCCAATTAATTCTAATATTTAATAAAATAAAATTAATTAAATTAAATAAAGAATTTTATGGGGTGTTACATGATTCGCCATAGGGATTAAACGGGTATGTCAATCGGAAGCTGTTGTGGAAGTTTTACAGTAAACCCTAACCCAGAGCTCTTGACACCATATTGAAAGGAATGGTAAAAAAGCTGTTGTATTTTATTCCTCAGCTCTAGGCTGGTATATATAATGGTGGCTGATATATATATAATGGTAATACAATAATGATATTAATTCTTTCCTTAATGGAGAATAAAGGGAAATAATACAAATAGGGAAATAATACCAATAGAAATAATATATTCCAACAAAGCCTCTAAAGAAAAAGAAGAAATCTTCAGGTATTTCTATAACTGAGTCTGTACCTATTTCTGTTAATAATTCTGATAACATATCAACAGAACATCAACCAAAAAATCAACCTACCTCTGATCAATCTGATCATGAAAACCTCAAGGTACCCAGAACATCTGAATCTATTGGGAAACTAATAGATGACATAGAGAACATAGATACCTCTATTCTTCATGCTGACTCTGAACCAGAACAATCACCAGAAGAACAACCAAAAACCACCAAACAATCCACTAAATCTCAACCTTCTGCTTCCACCCATTCTAAAGGCAAACAGCCTATCAATTCCTCTGAACCCATTCTAAATCCTCAACCTCTGAACACCATTTTCCCACCTCTACCAAATGAAAACATTTTCTCCTCTGCTCAACCTCAACCTTCTGAAACTCAACCATAACCCACCTCTCCATTATCTGACCCCCAACCAGAAGTAGACATTCCCGTTTACTGTAACTTTTCTGACCCATCATCATCTGACTCATTCTTTCGAAAACCCCGCCCCTCTGAACCTACCCCCAAAATCCTCAATCTGAACCAGTTGTTGTAGTCTTAGACTCTGACAACGAAGCAAAATCTTCACCCCTCTCATCCTCTTCAAACACTTCCCTTTTGTTTGAAAGACCCTCTGCCCCATATCTCATCTCTCACCCTGATGACAATATTTCCTTCATCAGACCCAACCCACCCCCACCTTTTGTTGATATTCATTTTCAATTATTAAAACATAAGGTACGGACTGGGTTAGATTATCTGAAGACTGCCTATGACTCCAAGCTGGATCATGTGGCTGCTGGAAAGCTCTGGAAGGCTTTTGCTGAAGATGTGCAAACAGATTTTATGGATCTCCAGAATGACTGTCTTGCTGCTACTCCTGGTCCTGCTGGACTGGCTTTGGAGTATGGTGATGGCAAGTATTTTCACCCCATCTTGGACTGGAAGCCTCTGGAGGAAGCTTCGTTTGTTGATGAGATGGAGTTGGATTCTGATGTTATGGACGTTGATAACCCTCTGCCTCTGGTAGTTTGGACTCCTAAGAAGCCTTTGGTTGCTCCTAAGGAATTCGCAGTTCTGACTGGAGACATGGAGACGTTGTTTGAATGGTTCAAGGAGAATCCTGTTGCTGGCCAAATGGTTCCAGCCTCTGCTCCAACTGTTGTCCCTTCAACTTCTGTAGTGTTGGATACTTTGAAGGAACTTCAGCAGAATCAAGCAACTGTATTCAGTCGTTTGGACAAACAGGATGAAACAAATGCTGAGTTCAAGACTTGGATGAAAAGATCCGAAGAAGCTTCCAAGAAGCAGGCAGAAGACACTGCTGAAATCAAGAATCTGCTAGCAGCCTTAGCCTCTAAGCTTACCCAGTCTTAGTGTAACACCCTGTTTACGGTGATTTCCGATAAACAACCGCTAGTCTTCCAAACTATAAAAAATATACTTTGGTTACTCGCAGGATCGACTAGATTGATCCTAGGACATAGTCAAAAAGCTTGTCGTTTGTGATAATTTGGTTCATATTTTGTGAGTTGTTTGGCTTCGAAATAAGAAATAAACAAACGAAATGTAAAGACTGGCAATCGCCTTGTTATACACGTAAATACAACTTTGGCGAAAGATAAAGTAAATATAAACTTGCAAGAAACTTAAAGTACAGGAACGTAAATTGCAGAATGTAAATGCTTCGAAGTAAAGTTACACGAAAGATAAAAGTGCAAGAATGTAAATGACTGAAATGTAACGAAATATAGAAGATACTGGAAAGATACTTGCATAAAGATGAATACAAATGTATTTAAATTGGTAGTGTCATACGTACATTTCTCAGCGAACTCGTTCTCTTAACACTTGATACTTGAGTGATTTGTGAGTGATTTGTACAAAATGAACACCCCGGATCCTGATACTAAGATCCTTATTTATACTAATTTCGACCCTAACGGTCCTACACTAACGAAATGCCACGTTGCTCACATGCATACGCTTCGAATCCCTGGGGCGCCATCTGTCCTTGTTCGGTTACACATACTATTTCTAAATTCAAACGCTCCCGTCTGAATTCTCCTTCGATACGTGGCAACGTGATCAAAAAACGAGAATGCTACGAAACACGCCAAGCTTCAGTACCCTTCGTATTTCGAGAAAACGCTTAAGTCCTAAAGACGATTTACTTCGAATCAACTCTAATTCCCATTATTTTTACTTCAACTTAAACAACATCCTTGAATCATGGCCATCAGGAGCCATTTTTATTCTCAGAGATGGTCATCAAAAACCATCCTTCTTCGAACTCTAATTCTTCAAAGAATAATTTCTTCAAACGAAATCTCCAGCTAACACACCCCCAATTTTATACTAAACTAATAAGGCATAAATTTGCGTAAATCAGAGAAATGAAGCATGCATCTCACGAGGGCGTTACACACATTTCAAAATAAAACAAACATTTTATCATTAAACATGCAATGGTCATTTCCAAATAACACGGGATTTAAAACAACATGCAAACCACAGCGGAATGATTATCTCATCAACTAAATGGTAAAGTCAGATGATTCCCGTACATCATCCACCATGTCTCAACATCTTGGCTCAAGGCCACACATTAACAAAATAACGTATTCAAATACGAAATACAATATGAGTAGACAATTGTCTCATAACGACGAGTTATAAAATATAAACCCAACCCCATGTGTTACATATGACCAGAGCACAAGTGACTACTTAGTCACGAAATTCTACAAGAGATCTAAATCTCTAAGCTAAGCCTCCTTCGAAGCATCACTATCCGCGAAACCTGCACGTTACCAACAAAGGATAACATTCAAATAGAAGGGTGAGAATTCAACTTCTTATAGATAAACATAATATGGGAAATGTAAAACACAACAAGAATACATTTCAAGAATTCATCACTCTTCACATAAACATGCATCATATGCAATTAATCAAGATTCACATGTTCATGCCATACAACCTTGTTCATTCAATTCCACATAATCATACATGACTACTAAACAATGTACATAATCATATTTCACCAACATCTAGATTCTAAGTACATATAATTTCACATCTATATCACATATGTTCCAATCACATATATCACAATTATAACACAACAATCATTCATATCAAATGAATCACCAAATTCACTTATCACATCTCATACACACATAACAATAACATAATTGCATACGTTCAAACATCACATAACACCAATGTGACTCAATGCAAGACATGTGACTCTATGCATGTGGTACCCAATGTGAACCCAACGTTTCACCGCTTCCGATTCAATATCTAGAATCCAAGCCACGCTCCCGATCCGGACAAGATCAAAGCCAACACGCCTATTTCCAATTAAGGATCACGTCTGCTACGCCTGTTTCCATTCAAGGATCAACGTCTCTTACCATGTGAACCCAAGTTTCACCGCTTCCACCATAAATTCGACCACGCTATGAATGTATGTACAATTACCAACAATTTATGCAATTAAGATTATCTCATAAATCTTAACTTACCGCATACCACAATAATCCAACTCCATGAATTATCCGCCAATTGTACACAACATTCACAACACAATTAACAATTACAACAAGGCATAACAACCATCATATATCTAGTCACAATCATCATCAATATATTACCACACATCTTACCAATAGTTGTTATTCATCAATACCAAAACGTAACGCACATAAAGTATTTACATGTATTCAATCCACATCTCAATACATACACCTCTAAATGATAATTATCTAAAGGCACATTCAAATAGTATATATATTCATCCTAACATATCATGGATATCACATCACTTAACACATCTATGAATATTAGTCACAAGTCATTAATTCATCATGTACACATAAGTAAGTCACATGTTATCCATATATTAACATCAAAATTAAACCATTCAACATCAACCAAACCTATCCTATCACATAGATAATCTCATTAGCTTCCTAACGCTTCGAACGGCACATAAAACGGAGTTACGGATCAAAAGTTATGGTCTTTACAAAATCTGCTCAAAATTGAACCCCTAGGTCGACGCAAACATCCTTTAGGTCGACTCAAAACTCCTTTAGGTCTACGTAATCTGAAGAAAAATAGATTTTTGGCTTTCTGTGTTGTTTAGGTCGACTCAGATTCTGCATAGGTCGACCCAGGCTGCGTGAAAACTCAGATTTCACCATTTTTCTTCCCTAATCCCCTCATACAACACCCATTAACCCATACACCATCCATACATCATTTGAAAGCAAATTTAGCACACATGTAAGGTTCCTAAACATGTTTCTAACCATGGGTCATTCATACATCACATTAAACACGAACAAACCACAAAATCCAATTGATTTCACATAAACACTATCATTTCTAAATTCATGAAATAGAAGAATAGAAAACATACACAACATTACCCAATCATATAAACTTATAAGAACTTGGATTCAAACCCTTACCTCAAGTTAATCTCCTCCTATCTTCAAGAATCTCACAATCCTCTTCTCTTCCTCCTCTCTTCTTTCTCTTCTCTTCTCTCTAGCCTCTTTCTCCAAAATGAATGTTATGAGAACTAACCTAATTTCTCTCTTACTATATTTCTCACATAAATGGGCTTAACCCACAATCTATTCTTTCTAACTAAATTAGGCCCATTAACTAATATCTCATAATATTACTGATAATTCAATTAATCCAATTAGCACAAAACTCAAATTAAATAATATCATACTAAATAATTAAATAACATGAATAATTAGTAAAACACCAAATAGAACTAATTAAATAAATAGCTAATAAAATCGGGATGTTACAACTCTCCCCCACTTAAAAGATTTTCGTCCTCGAAAATTCTCTTCAAGCAACTAACCCCAAGTACAAATCCTTCATTCAACCTTCAATTACTTTCTCTTCTAATCTCAAATCACTCCGCAAACTTCTTCAAAATCCAAAAGAAAACTTCAGAGTTTGATCTAAAACAATACTTGACGGAATACCGTGTAAACACACAATCCTCTCGGTGTACAAGTTAGCAAGTCTTTCCATCAAATAATCCATCATCGGAATAAAATGAACACATTTGTCTGTCTATCCATAATAATCCAAATCGCTTCACAATTACTCGACATTTTCAGCAACCCGAAACAAAATCCGTAGAAATATGATCCCACTTCCACTGGGGAATAGATAACTGTTGTACCAACTAAACGGTTTCTGACAAGTCCAACTCAAGTACACAATTCCGCCATATCCCTCTTCATACTTTACCACTAAACATTTTACTCAAATCTTGTTACACTTTAGTAGAATTATGATGTATACTCAAACCATTACGATGTCCTTCATTCAAAATTCTCTTTTCCAACTTCGAAGTATCAAAAATGCAAACTCGATCACGTCCTTTCATGACTCTAATCTCGTCAATCCGAAAGTGGTTACCTTTACCTTAATTAATCAATGTCATCTCGTTAACCAATTGCAATCCAATTTCTGACTCTCTCTAATCTCGTCAAGAACACCAGACGTAGGCTTCAACATACTAAGCTTAACGCAAGAAGACGTCGCTTCACAACCAAACTCAAATATCGAAAACTGTTCCAACAATTTTCAACTCTTGAATCCTCAACATAGAAATATGCAATGATTTCCTACTCAATGCATCGGCTACAACGTTCGCTTTTCCAAGATGGTAATTTAAACCAAAATCCTAATCTCTGGAGAATCTAACCATCTTCTTTACCTCATTCTCGACTCTTGTAGTCACTACTCGTCTCAATTTTGATCCAAACAATAATGCCTCCAAAGTTTCAATAAAAACACAACGGTGGCCAACTCTAAATCATGTGTCGGATAATTCCTCTCATGAACTTTAACTTGCCTTGAAGCATAAGCTATCACTTGTCCTTTTGGCATCAAAACGCCTCATCTCGAATCTCATATCCAAGAAAATTCACTTCTTCCAACCAAAACTCACATTCAGAAGGCTTCGCACAAACTTGTTCTCTTTCAACATCCATTACACAATCCTTGATGTTCAGTATGTTCATCGTCACTCTTAGAATCAAAACATCCTCAAAACATACCCTCATAGGACATTCCTTCTTCTTACTCAACAAAACAAGTGCAACTCTACGACCATACACTCAGGCAAATGAAACTCTTATCAACAACTCCTCAATTCGACTCTTCAACTTCTCCTTAGTCGCTTACACAATACCAAGTTAGTAAGAGAAGTTTGTCTCATCCAATACGATCTCGTCTTCTATCAACAATAGATTAAGGGTGATCAAGTCCTCAATTTGTCAATAGACAGTCGACAATCATAGTGAAACATAAACCATCGTTACTAAACCATAACAGTGTTCCTTCAGAACTCGCACTCAAAATTACTTAAAACACCAAGACCCAAAATTCCTCTTAAGATTATAATTACTTGCCACAACTCCAAACAGTTCATACCAAAATTCTCATCAACTTGTTCTAGCGGAAAACAAATTAAATCAATTCCCAAAATCTCTACCAAAGATACTCAACGGACAATTCAAACACACATAAGAAGTAGAAACAAAACCCATAACAGGTGTATCAATAACATATTTCCATGCATACCAGATAACACAAGATTCAACCTCTTAGCACAATCCAAAGAAATAAGTGAATACGTTGCACCGGTATCAATAATACCAATCAAAGGTGTACCATTAATAAAGCACGTACCTTGGATTAGCCTATCATCGGTAGAAGCCTCCGCACCAGACAATGCAAACACTTTCCCTTTCGCCTGTTCCTTCTTCGGCTTGTCAAACTTGGTACTAATGTGACCTTGCTCTCCATAGTTGTAGCAAGTCACCCTCGAACCCGCTCTACAATTAGCAGCTATGTAGCTTGGCCTGCCACACTTGAAACAAGTAGCAACCTCTTTCTTACACTCAGCAGCACGATGGCCTTCAACACCACATTTGAAACACTTTAGTGGAGTAGGAGTCCCTCCCCCACTTAGCTTCTTACCAAAACTAGATTGTTTCCTCTTGATATCATAAGGTCTACCACTGGATTGTCCTCCTCCTCGTTTCAACTTTAGAAACTCCACTTCTTTCATCCCACGCACATCATCTGGAAAATAGTTTTCCAAAAATGCATCACGAAAAAGAGTCCAAGTGACTTCAATACCTTCTCATTCAAATCTCCGCACAGTATTACTCCACCAATCACCAGCTCCTTTCGTCAGCATATGAGTACCCAACTGCACCTTCTGTACATCCGTACAAATCATGATTTGAAAAATCTTTTCCATTTCTCTCATCCATGTATGTGCTTTGTCCGGTCCATACTTTCCTTCAAAAGTTGGTGGATTGCACCTTAGGAATTCTCCAAAAGCACAGAACTCATCCTTCCCTCCATAACCGGCATTCTCTTGCGGCACTTGTCCAATCTCACCAGTCCTCCTCATTACCGCCTCAACATTAATGTCAACATTTCTTCCTGCAGCCATTGTCCTAAGACATCTAACGACCGACAAACAAACAGTATCGATCGTGTCAGACACACAAATCCAATACAAAAGGATAGGAAAACATAAATGACCTGTCCTACTGACCGGCCGTGCTCTGATACCACTATGTAACACCCCCAATTCTATACTAAACAAATAAGGCATAAATTTGCGTAAATCAGAGTAAACAAGCATGCATCTCACGAGGGCGTTACACACATTTCAAAATAAAACAAACATTTTATCATTAAACATGAAATGGTCATTTCCAAATAACACGAGATTTAAAACAACATACAAACCACAACAGAATAATTATCTCATCAAATAAATGGTAAGGTCAGATGATTCCCATACATCATCCACCATGTCTCAACATCTTGGCTCAAGGCCACACATTAACAAAATAACGTATTCAAATACGAAATACAATATGAGTAGACAATTGTCTCATAACGACGAGTTATAAAATATAAACCCAACCCCATGTGTTACATATGACCAGAGCACAAGTGACTACTTAGTCACGATATTCTACAAGAGATCTAAATCTCTAAGCTAAGCCTCCTTCGAAGCATCACTATCCGCGAAACCTGCACGCTACCAACAAAGGATAACATTCAAACAGAAGGGTGAGAATTCAACTTCTTATAGATAAACATAATATGGGAAATGTAAAACACAACAAGAATACATTTCAAGAATTCATCACTCTTCACATAAACATGCAACATATGCCATTAATCAAGATTCACATGTTCATGCCATACAACCTAGTTCATTCAATTCCACATAACCATACATGATTACTAAACAATGTACATAATCATATTTCACCAACATCTATATTCTAAGTACATATAATTTCACATCTATATCACATATGTTTCAACCATATATATCACAATTATAACACAACAATCATTCACATCAAATGAATCACCAAATTCACTTATCATATCTCATACACACATAACAATCACATAATTGCATACGTTCAAACATCACATAACACCAATGTGACTCATTGCAAGACATGTGACTCTATGCATGTGGTACCCAATGTGAACCCAATGTTTCACCGCTTCCGATTCAATATCTAGAATCCAAGCCACGCTCCCGATCCGGACAAAATCAAAGCCAACACGCCTATTTCCAATTAAGGATCACGTCTTCTACGCCTGTTTCCATTCAAGGATCAACGTCTCTTACCATGTGAACCCAAGTTTCACCGCTTCCACCATAAAGCCGACCATGCTATGAATGTATGTACAATTACCAACAATTTATGCAATTAAGATTATCTCATAAATCTTAACTTACCGCATACCACAATAATCCAACTCCATGAATTATCCGCCAATTGTACACAATATTCAAAACACAATTAACAATTACAACAAGGCATAACAACCATCATATATCCAGTCACAATCATCATAAATATATTACCACACATCTTACCAATAGTTGTTATTCATCACATACCAAAACGTAACGCACATAAAGTATTTACATGTATTCAATCCACATCTCAAAACATACATCTCGAAATGATCATTATCTACAAGTCACATTCAAATAGTATATATATTAATCCTAACATATCATGGATATCACATCACTTAACAAATCTATGAATATTAGTCACAAGTCATTAATTCATCATGTACACATAAGTAATTCACATGTTATCCATATATTAACATCAAAATTAAACCATTCAACATCAACCAAACATATCCTATCACATAAATAATCTCATTAGCTTCCTAACGCTTCGAGCGACACATAAAACGGAGTTACGGATCAAAAGTTATGGTCTTTACAAAATCTGCTCAAAATTGAACCCCTAGGTCGACGCAAACATCCTTTAGGTCTACTCAAAACTCCTTTAGGTCGACGTAAACTGAAGAAAAATAGATTTTTGGCTTTCTGTGTTGTTTAGGTCGACTCAGATTCTGCATAGGTCGACCCAGGCTGCGTGAAAACTCAGATTTCACCATTTTTCTTCCCTAATCCCCTCATACAACACCCATTAACCCATACACCATCCATAGATCATTTGAAAGCAAATTTAGCACACATGTAAGGTTCCTAAACATGTTTCTAACCATGGGTCATTCATACAACACATGAAACATGAACAAACCACAAAATCCAATTGATTTCACATAAACGCTATCATTTCTAAATTCAAGAAATAGAAGAATAGAAAACATACACAACATTACCCAATCATATATACTTATAAGAACTTGGATTCAAACCCTTACCTCAAGTTAATCTCCTCCTATCTTCAAGAATCTTACAATCCTCTTATCTTCCTCTTCTCTTCTTTCTCTTCTCTTCTCTCTAGCCTCTTTCTCCAAAATGAATGTTATGAGAACTAACCTAATTTCTCTCTTACTATCTTTCTCACATAAATGGGCTTAACCCACAATCTATTCTTTCTAACTAAATTAGGCCCATTAACTAATATCTCATAATATTACTAATAATTCAATTAATCCAATTAGCACAAAACTCAAATTAAATAATATCATACTAAATAATTAAATAAGATGAATAATTAGTAAAACACCAAATAGAACTAATTAAATAAATAGATAATAAAATCGGGATGCTACACTTAGTCTATGTCTTGAGTCTTTGTTTAAAGTTTTCTTTGTTTCTTGCATCTATTTTTGTGCATCTGATTGTGAACACTCTGATTTAATCAATGAAATTTATTTCTTCATCTTTTATGTGTCTTTCATCTGAATCTTTTATATGCTTTTTGATGTTATGACAAAAACAGGGAGAAACGTATTATTTGAATTGATTTATTATATCAGTTGTTGGGCATAATTCTTAACATTCCTAACAAAAATTGCAAGTTTTTGTCTCTGATAGTTTTGCAGGAATGTGATAATCTGAAAAAGCTCAAAAAGGGGAGAAACGTATCTTGAGAAAATCTTCCAAAGATTTGAAGCAAACAAAGTTTAATGCTCTGATACAAGAAATTGCAAAGATCTGAAGCAATCTACTTTGATGCCCTGATAAGCTAAGTGTTCTAAAGAAAAATTCAAAGCTTTGAAGCTGTCCAATGGAAGCTCTGGAAGAAAGCTCTGAATCATCTGAAGATAAAGTTCAACGTGAAAGTCTCATCTGAAATGGAAAATACTCAGGGAAGTCTTTTATTTATAAATTCTTCTAGTATTAATTTCAGGGGGGGATTGTTAATCTCAGGGGGAGACATATTCAGACACTCTGATTAATATGCTTTTTATGTTATATATGTGTATTGTCTTTTTCATCTGATATTCTGGATACAAATTCATATCAATTCTGTATGTTTTTGTCATCATCAAAAAGGGGGAGATTGTTAGAACATGAAATGTTCTGATCAATATTTCTAGTTTTGATGATAACATTATATATGAATTTTGTATAAGACAATGTGGTACTCTAATTATTCATGTTTTCCATTTCAGGAAAAGTCTAAAAGAGTATGCTCTAAATCATCATTCAGAAGCTCTGACCCAGAAGATCTAGATGGCTTCATCAGAACATGGTCTGGAAGACATCAGAAGATGGTCTTGAGAAAAACAGAACATGATCTGGAAGGCATCAGAAGATGGCAATCAGAAGCAAGGCTTTGAAGATCTGATGGTATCACACTACAAAGAACTTCCAAAGTCTAATGACTGAAGTTGCATCTGCACCAACGCTGAAGACTCTGATATTCAAACATCATTCTAATAGTCTGAGTCCAGAAGCAAGTACAAGATGAAAAAGCTACAACGTCAACTCTGTCTGACTGACAAAAGGAACGTTAGAAGCTATAAAAGGCAAAGTCAGCAAGATAAGTTGAAGCATGGCTTAAGGTAGTTGACAAAAGAGTGAAACATTAAATGCAGCAGTGTACTATTCATGCAAAGCATTTAATGCTACTCAACGGTCACTTTTCTCATTGCCTATAAGAGAGAAGTTCTGGATGCTGAAGAAATACACACGCTAAGAGACCTTACGCTGCCAAATTGATTCTTAACATTATCACACAAACAGCAAAGAAACTTCATCTTCAACCTCACAAATATTGTAATATCTTAGTGAGTGTTAGAACTTAATCTTGAGAGAAAAATCACTTGGTGATTATAGCTTATTAAGAAGCACATTAAACTCTTGTAATATTGTTTACTTTTGTAAAAGGAAATTCCTAGAATGATCAAGTTGTGATCTGTATACTGTAGAAGACTTAGAAGTTGTCTAAGTGGAAAACCATTGTAATCAAGGCTGATTAGAGGATTAAATCCTCAGTTGAGGTAAATCACTCTGTAAGGGGTGGACTGGAGTATTTTGATTAACAACGAATCAGGATAAAAATAACTGTGTGATTATTTTTTATCTGTCATTTTTAGAAACAACCCTTATTCAATCCCCCCTTTCTAAGTGTTTTTCACTCCTTCAGATTTGTCTTGTCCCAACCAAAGTCCTTATCTTTGCAAAAGACCGCAACAACATTCCTAACTCGTAGTTTTTCTCTAATTCCCATAACATCTTCCACTTCAAAATATCATTCCACTCGGAATTTCAACAAAGTCTTCCTCACATCAATAGGTGTTAGAAATCCTCTACAATCCTTTTTTACACATGTCGCCACTTTGGCATCCCAAACACGACTTCAATCTTTCTAAAAGTTTATTTCTCCTTCATTACTACTTCGCTTCTCCTTAAAATCCATCGGCATAACAATCATTCTTAATACTGAACATCTCATTCGCTCAACTTATTCATCAACAACACATTCTACTTAACTTCGTTTCGAACAATTGTGATAATAACCGTTCCTATTCAACAAGCTTCACTTCCATAAACGACTTCAGAATCTCTCCCTATAGGATCACCCCTATTGTATTTATATCACTTCTATAAGGTAGAATATAATTTCACTTTTTCGTAGGCTCAAACGGCACCTCAATCCGGTACTCGGAACTCAAGATATGAATTTTCCAACGTTATCCGAAAATGCATCCATTGACGTCATGCAGCAACACTCTTTAAGATATCTACAAAACTTATCAAATGGTACACTTGATCCTAAAACTATTTCTCAACAAAACATCTTAATTGCTCCTTCAATTTACTCAACTCTGAAACTGACGTCCAGCGCGACACCAACGCACAAGTCTGGTCCCAAGGATAAGCATAACCGCAAACTTCATCTATTTCCAACACCATATTGTTACAAATAATTCTATTACAGATTATAGAACCATTTTTAAATTAAATTTCATCTTGTTATCTTTCCAACGCTTCAAACGGGACTCGAATCGGATGTCTAGAACTCAAGTTATGAATTTTTGAAGTTTCACAAAATTTCAGCAATTTCCTTCGTTTTGCTTGCGGAAATTCCACTCCAAAACTCATTTTTCTTCAGCTTAAACATATTCCAAACAACTCTTAACATATGTCCTCACTTCCAAACTTTTTATAACTCGAGAGACACATTCTTTTGCAGAAAATTCAGTTTCTGAAACACCAAGACAGCAATCCTCTTTGCGAACTTGCAACTGACCACATCCGAGAAGCAAAGCTTCTCCCCCACTTCGCTCAAACTAATTCTTACAACAACCAGAAAGCAACAAGTACCGACAGTGTCTCACACAATTGTTGTATACAGAGGAATAAACTACATTAGACAACTTGGCCGGATGGACCGACCTGCTTTGATACCACTAATGTAACACCCAAATTATACCCATCGAATATTAATAAAATCAGAGTGCGGAAAATTTAATCATACAAGGGATGTCACATTTGATTCACATAAACAACATACATTAATCATAATTATGCGGATACATAACACTTAGAACTTGGATGAACTTATGACAACATATTTCAATTCAATTAATCAACTAAATAGCGGAATCATAATTTCTCAACGGTAACAACATCACATCTTTTATTCACTGAAAACACTTCGCAACTATTAATATTATTCAACTTCAATTCGCTTAACATATTTATTCGACTAAACAACTTCAAAATCAACATGATAATTCATAATTCAACTTAAGGTAATAACAACATTTAAACATAACAACAATCGTCCATCCCCCGAGTGCTACGTATCAGAGCAAGACCCTTTTGACTTATTATAGAGCAACATGAAGACTTCATAAATTAACTTCAAACTTCCACAGTTATACTCGAGTACCTGGCCATTTCCCATGGTAGGGGAAACATAGGGTGAGATATCTAACAATATAATACGATTCATGATAAATAATATAATAGAAATCAGATCGTATAATTTACAACTTCATAACTTTCAAACAACAATTATAACAACAAATATAATAAAAAAAAGCAACAACAATTATAACAATAGCTATAATAGGTAACAACAATTATAATAATAGTTATAATAACCATTACACATCTTTTCAACAATACCTGTCACAACAAATTGTTTTAGCATAATTTCACACTAAGTCATCAACAACGTATTACAATAAAATCATCAATTTAATACAACACTTATCCATCATCACAACAACATCATCAATAACAATTAATCAACTCGAAATGCGACTCATAACAATGCATATGCATGTGGTACCATTTGGAGTAAAACTCCCAACTTAAACATTTGCCATTCAGGTCTTCGTCACTTTTGCCATTTTTAGGTCAACTTAAATCTTTTCCATTTTCGGGCCATCGTGTTTGCCATAAATTTCAGGCCGTCGTGTTTTCCATAATTTTCAGGCATGCATTATGCAATGGATGCGACTCAATGAATGCAACAATCACATACAACACAACAAATATCTCATCACGAGGCATATGCTTATATCACTATTATTACCTATTATTAGAGGTAATCATCATCACAAAATACATAAGCCTATATCGTCACTACAACATTGGCCATAGGCCTACAACATCATCATCGTATCAACAACATAATTATAACGATAATATAATCATAATCACATCACCAACATCACAATATCAACAACGTATTATTACAACAACACAACAACTATACCAGCATCAACATAGAACCATTTTCAACAATAGATTCATTTACAGTTGAACAATTTCAGCAATTTCAGAAACAACCACCACAAGCAACCACACACTGTAACAATTTACCACGAACAGAGGCGATTATACAAACCCAATCCCACATATAATTCATCATAAATCCCATTATAGAGTGAGAACCCCACCCTTACCTTGGATTGGAGATTACTCTATAATTCTACTGATCGAAGCCTTCTAGCCTTAACTTCTAACCCTTGCCTCTTTTAATCAGAATCAAAAGCTGAAAATTTTCCCAATTACCCTCAAAATTTGGTAACGATCTAACAGTTAACAAATCGGGGATATTCGATTTAGTGAGACTGCTGCAAGAAAAACGGGAATGAGTTTCTCTCCTATTTTCTCTCTTTTCTGCAACTTCCCATGACCAATTCCCCAAGACTTTTTCCCTTCTAATTAACCTAATTCTTATCTTAACCTAATATCATTAAACCTATTGGGCCTAACATTCACACCCGCCTTTTACTACCACCATCACTTAATTAAGTCCATATAATAAATCTAGTATTTCTTCAATACTATTTCTACAACTTAATCAATTAATTAATCGACTAATTAATCATAACAACCCATGTCAACAATTCTCAACACTCCACAAATTCAACAATTAAATTCAAAATAATTTGAAAATATTTAATTAAATAATCAATTAAATACCGGGTGTTACATGTCACGCAAACCATAGTATAGAATGTTTAATATATGATTTTTTTTAATATATATTTGTTGTTGTATCAGCAATGAACAGGCTATGGAAATCATAGGAGGATTCGTTGGGGAGATCGGGTATGATCCTAAGAAGGAAACTAAAAGGCGAAAAAAAGGATGCGGCAGTGATAACCGTGCCGTAAGCATGACTAATAGCAGACATGCGGGACCAAATGCTGTTAAAGTTGGCATCCATGATGTTCAATGGAGAAAGGGTATGGAATCTACGATCAAACTGTGCAGCAATGTAAATCATGTCCATGTTGTGTCCAATATTCCCATTGTTACATAAAATATGAAACATGTTCAAAGGGATCGTAATGTAGGACTAATAAGTGTAAAATAGGAAATTATAGACACGGAGACCACTGAAATGAGAGATTCATAAGTTGCCGAAGGTAGTGGATCAAAACTGGGTAAGAAAGGAAGACTTAAAGCGGTGAAAAATTCAAAGGTGGGGACTGACATTACCGTAGACTGCTCCACAGGTGCTCAAAGATTTATACAGAAGACTCATGTTACAAATGCGAAATCCACACAGCATAATGTAATGGTAAGTGAAGAATTCAAATGCAATTACTATCTTAGAAAACACGCACATAATGTATAATTTGACTGATTATTCAATTTTCCTGTATGCAGCATTTTCCTAGGGAAATCGCAAAAAGATGCCTTCGTGTGTTTCAAAAGGAAATCAATCTGCTGGATGTGAAGACAAAGAATATTGTTACTTGTCAGATTCATAAAACTGTTAGAAACAATGAACCTCAGAAGTATGAAAAGTATATGGCCTTAGGATGGTACATATTTGCTAAATATTTCAACCTGCGTAACAACGATACAGTGGTCTGGAGTATGTTGTGATTCTCTCCATATATCATGTGAATGTTGAAAGATGTTGAAGTAACAGCTGTTGTGACTTAAGTTTATAGTATGGATTAAGTTTAATGGTTATTATATGTGATGGGAATGTTTTGTGGTAGAATATGTGTGGTATATGTGTTAAGAATGTTATTGTGTAAGCACCTTAGACAATATGTGTATGTACTATTATATGATCTATTTGAAAATATGTTGGCTAAACACCGTTTTTGGAGAATTGGCATAGATCTTTGACTGAAGTTTTAGTATTATATTAGAATAATCACCTCAGGCATGCTGATAGACTCAAAATCTACTAAAACACTTACTATTGTATGAGCATATAGATGATATCAATATGTAAACCAAAAGTAGCAAAACATTCTACATTGTATAAGCAGTTATTTCCAAATCTATATTTAAAGTACATGTATTAGACCATTCATTATTATATCATCATATGATATGGATTCTTATAATATATTTTATGATGTTGAAATAAGACAAAAGTAAGTACCCATTCTAAGAAGAAAGATGAGAATGGGATACATGTAATATGATATTGTAATAACAGAAGAGGTCATGTTTAGTTTGATTAAAAAAGGAATTATAATAATAGATAATAGAATCTGCAATCTATAACACAACTTAAAATCATTTGAATACCAAAGTACTCCGTAACATAATTATTATAAAATGAAATCCATAACAGAAGCAACATAGCAAGTATTCCCAACAGATTATTATAGAGAAACAAATCATACTGAAACATAAAACCAAATGAAAATAAGAAATCCAAGAGTAATGGATAAGTTGTAGAACAAAGACATAAGCAAAACACACACGAAACTAACAACAGATCTAATCATTCTTCTCCAATTTAATTATCTTCTTCAGCTTGTTTGATGAGAGTTCTCCATCACATAATCCTTCCAAACTTGTGGATTCAGCTGATGCACCAGCAAAAGGCCTCTTACCAGCATGGGTTATAGCATCGGGTTTGTGCTCAGAAGTAATTTCTAGATCCTAATGGATAATGTCGATGACAAATGTTCAGGATTATAGATACAGATGTTACAAAGTAAATGATATCATAATTATCAACCAAGTCAACGCAATATGAAGCTCACAGTAACCAATTCACAGTCTTCAAGGGCATCTGTTTTTGCCTCATCAACACTCTCTTTAATCTATACATAGTTAAACATATTCATACAGTATAATACAGTGGTAGAAACAGAAAAGAAAGCGATACACAGTTTGAAGTAACTACCTCCAGAGGCTCTGATATTATAGCCTGGATAGGAGTAGGTTCCTTTGAAGTTAAAAAAACAAAAAGAACATCAGTTGACCGGTTCCTTATAATAGCATTAAATATTATATGAAATGGAAGATAGTTTATAGGAGTATACCTCAATTTTTCCCCATTTTTCCTTAAGTTGGTCGATAATAGGGTCATTTTTTATAATCATGACAACAAAACAGTTCTTCCAGCGTGGATGCCACTTTGCCTTAATAGCTATTTCCATGTTCAACATCTGATCAAGTGCTAATGGGAAGTCCAATGGATCAGTTATTCCAGCCTATATATAAAGTAATCACTCCATTAGTGTACGCATAATATGGGAAATTACATACTATTTTGGGAGGACAATAAATATATAACCTTGATCATAGTGTTACGAAGTTGAGATGCAGATAAACCCAAGAGCATTTCACATTCTCTGTTCCAGAATACAAAATTGCAACTTTTACCGCCATGTGTAACCTCAATCTCAATCTCATACTTGAATCATCATAACATGTCATTCCATTAAAATACTGACCATATAGAGACTAATATAAACATGACAGCAACAACAGAGATTAGATGTCAACTACTAAAAACTAATGATTTCAGCCATGGTTTCTTGACCGGCTTCACACTCAAACGGTGGCTTGTCACCACGGGCTATAGATTGACACATATGACAGGCACGATAATACCATCCAAACAGAGACGCGGCCAATAATTTTGTTGTAGCGACAGTAGCACAAAATGTAATCTGGACAAATTGAGAAATATATCAGAAATTATCACCACAAATTCGAGGTTATAAATATAATAGGAAACAATTATAACACATACATCCTTAAGTTGAATAATCTCAACAATCGGTAAAACCACAACCTTGGACAACAATTTTTGCACAGGAGTAAGCTGAGAATTTTTAGAATTCTGTGAGGATAACTGCGAATTTGATCCAAGTTGATCCGATAGAGTAACCCTGGTTTCCTTAGGCATTCTGCAAAAATAAATAAGTTATTAAATCCCTAAATAAATCAAGGAGACACAACAGTAAATAGTCAGAACATACTTCTCTATAAAGTCTTTCATTAGAGGGAAATCAGCATCAACACATAAAAGGGTCACATTATATGTGTTTGTCACGGACAATGGATACTTTCCTAGACAAATAAATTAGACATTGCGAGTCATTTTTAACAAAATAGAATTAATTGAACATGAATTTAAAATGAATTACATAGATGAGGAGGTAACCTTCTTCTTTCACTTTTGGCATACTGAAGCAACACAACCGTCAGAACCGACGCATCAACCCTATCTTTGTTAAACCTCATGAACTGGTGCACATATGATTCTCAAAGAGTATAGTTCAACATGTTGTTACTAAACCATAAGCACAAAACATTAGACTATAAGACACGGCAGGATTACTTACTATGTTGTATGAGAGACATAAGAATTCAACAAACTAACATGTGGTCTCGTAAGACCATATTAATTTGTTGTTTCTTTCCACCTGACTCAGTCTGTGCATATCCAATACTGTCCACCATTCCAATGACATCTGAAATAAATATATTAATTTCAAAATACTAAAAAAACACGAAAGCATACAAAAGAAACATTGGAAAACAATATTTACCAAGCAGGACATCTTTGACAAACTTCCCTGTTATGATGTCCGAAAAACTTGTAAAAACAATCTGCTTCGGCGGTATTTCATGTTTGTCGTCATCAACAACAGACGTTCCAGCAGTAAACTTTAGCATATATTTGTGTCCTGATGCCTTGAAGGCCAGAACATTGGGCACAACCTTAAAATTTGATACCGTATAGGTATGACCTAATAGGCATTTTTCGCTGAACACCGACACATGCGGTGCTGGAACAACAACATGAATATCATCACCCTGTGACATAAAGGAAATATTGTTTCAAACTATATGGTAGACAACATACATCAAAACCACACGTAAATCATCAACCATACGTATATCAATTACCGATTTGCCAACCAATATCATTTCGAAATGTTCCTTGTTGCTAGACACAACGTTCCATCAGTGATGAATCCTAACAGCAATCTTCCAAAGCTCTTTTCCATCGTTGATGTCTATTATTCTTTCAAGAGGCCTGGCCATGATTATGCAATTTCACATAGCACTGAACTGTAACAACAGAAGTTGGAAATGATGGAAAGAAGTAGAGTGAAAATGATGGATAAATACCAAAGGGATTATAGGAAGGCATTATCTTTGTAACTCCTGCATGATGGACATATAACGTTACAAATGCGAAAACGATGCAACTGCCGCAGCACACCGTATGAAGAAGAGTATGGGATAACGTGGAAAATTGTGGGAGATTTTGCTGATGTGGAATGGCTGAGGAATGAAGAAATGGCAGACTTTTCTTATACGATAGATATTTAGTAATTTAATGTTAATTTCCTTTTATATTTCTCTGTTGTGGAATTTCCTTTTTTTTATTTCTATCATATTAATTTTTATTCTTTTATTTTTTTTTAAATATAATTATTAAGAGAAATCATTGATTCATTTTGTTATCCTTATCATGTCGATTTTTAACTCACTTCGAATTTATGATAAAAATTTCAATAAGGAAATAAGTTTTAAGATTAAACATACAATTAAGAGTGAAGACCCATTTTGGTCCCTCACAAAAACTACAGAACCCAAATTAGTCCTCCACAAAAAATAGGACCCGATTTAATCCCTTACAAAATATAACCGGGTCATATTAGTCCTTCTGGGGATATTTTTTTCAAACCGGTTTTTTCTTCTACTTTTAAACCGTGACTGGACCGCCAAGTCGTATTTTATTTTTCATTTTTCATTTTTTATTTCAAACCAGTTTTTTCTTCTACTTTTAAACCGTGACTGGACCGCCAAGTCGTATTTTATTTTTCATTTTTCATTTTTTAAATACTAAATTGATTTTTATTTTTAATTTCGATTTTATTTTTAAACAATTCAAATTTTAAAATATAAAAAAATAAGATTTGTTCCGAGAAGGAATCGAACTCAAGACATTTAGGTCACATCCTATGCCTTTACCACTATATCAACATACATTGATGACAAATAATTGACATGATTTATAGTAATATTAAACAATTCTGAATTTAAAACAAAAAATATAAATTTTGATACCTACGTGGTCTCAAACCCAAGTCCCTTCAAATTAAATGGTAGTCACTTTATTGTAAATATGAAAAGTAATCTAAGAGGGGTTGCATGAATTAGATTAATTGATATTAGTGAATTTTTCTCGATAATAAATGTTAACAATGTTTTGATTTTTTTGAAACTATTATAACAATTTCGAAAAAATTAGAACAATATTGCTAACATTCATAATCGAGAAAAATTCACTAATACCGATTAATCTAACTGATTCACCCGCTCTTAAATCACTTTTCATATTTACAGTGAAGTGACTATCATTAAATTTGAAGGGACTTGAGTTTGAGACCTCATGGGTACAAATTGTATATTTTATATTTTAAATTTAGAATTGTTTAATATTACTATAAATCATGCGAATTATTTGTCACAAGTGTACGTTGGCATAGTGGTAAAGGCATAGGATGTGACCTAAATGTCTTAAGTTCGAATCCTTTTCAGAACAAATCTTATCTTTTTTTGTATTTTAAAATCTGAATTGTTTAAAAATAAAATCGAAATTAAAAATAAAAATCAATTTAGTATTTAAAAAATGAAAAATGAAAAATAAAATACGACTTGGCGGTCCAGTCACGGTTTAAAAGTAGAAGAAAAAATCGGTTTGAAAAAAATATCCCCAGAAGGACTAATATGACCCGGTTATATTTTGTAAGGGATTAAATCGGGTCCTATTTTTTGTGGAGGACTAATTTGGGTTCTGTAATTTTTGTGAGGGACCAAATTGGATCTTCACTCTACAATTAAACTATAATATATGATATGATATAATTATCATAACTTATCTGTGATCATGCTGGCCAAATTTACAAAGCTGAAACCAATAATAATAAATTAATTTAAATTAGGAATAATCATGTGTGTTAATTACAAACCACGAAATCATGTTCATGCTCTAGTGTATAGTAAACCACCGCATTTAACACGGTTTTTCATGAAACGTGTATGGTATATCTTAATTACTGACAACAAATTCTATTTTCTCTTTTCTGCCATATTCTTGTTCCTCTCTATAGCTTGTGCTTGAAATCAGGAACAATAATTAACAACATCATGAATAATGTCACCATTGTTGGTAGTGGCAATTGGGGCAGTGTTGCAGCAAAGCTTATTGCTTCTAACACCATCAAACTCAGTTCCTTCAATGGTATATATATGTTTTCTTCTACTTATTTATTTATTTATTTATTTATTTATTTATTTATTTATTTATTATATATTATATATATAAGAAATTCCATTTCTTGAAATCTCAATTCAATGTCCTGCATTAATTTTTTTCATATTTTAATAGCATGCTTGAATATATATAATCAGATGAAGTTAGGATGTGGGTGTATGAAGAAATTTTACCAAATGGGAAGAAACTCTCAGATGTCATCAACCAAACCAATGTAAGGACTAACCATGCATTTCATTTCAATGAATATTAACTATTATTATTATGTAAGAATAACTGTTTCTTCATGCATGACAGGAAAATGTTAAGTATCTACCAGGAGTGAAGCTTGGTAAAAATGTAGTTGCAGATCCAGACCTTTCAAATGCAGGTATATTTATATCAATACATTCTAAACAGAATCGTCTCAAATTATTGAGAAGTCCTGCGTAAGAAGTTGAAGTTAGCTTTTAGTAAAGTCCTAAAATTCGGTAAATTAACCATGAAATATGTGTATGGGCCTTTTTTGCCATACTTTAATTAATCATGAAAAAGTGTGACACCATGTGGTATAGGCCGTCTTGTATGCCCTCAAAGACGGCCTGATTTTGAATGGTTAATAACTATGCAGTGAAAAATGCAAACCTGTTGGTATTTGTAACGCCGCATCAATTCATGGAAGGAGTGTGCAAAAGACTTGAAGGAAAAATAAGGAAAGATGCAGAGGGGATTTCGCTTGTTAAAGGAATGGAGGTCAAGAGAGAAGGTCCATCCTTGATCTCTACTTTAATCTCCAATCAATTGGGAATCAATTGTTCTGTATTAATGGGAGCCAATATAGCAGACGAGGTAGCTACAAGAATCTATAAACTTTTTTAATGTAAGAAAAGAACCTTATATCATATATACATTCGTTGTTTAATTGTCCGATTTTTTTAATAGATTGCCAAGGAGGAATTTAGTGAGGCAACTGTTGGATACCGTGGTAACAAAGTTGCGGCGGAGATATGGGTTCAGTTGTTCAACACTCCTTATTTTAGTGTGACATCTGTGAGTAGTGTAGTATAATATCCTTTTCTTGATAGTTGCATATTTAAACAGTTAAAGTTAGTTGAATGCGAAATTGGTTATTGATTGAAATGCTGAAATGCATTATGTTTATGATTTTTGCTTTGTTATTTAATACAGGTTCAGGATGTTGAAGGTGTTGAAATGTGTGGAACCCTGAAAAATATAGTGGCTGTAGCTGCAGGTTTAATTGATGGCTTGAAAATGGGAAATAACACAAAAGTGAGTTTATAGAAAAACCATATTCGATAAATTCCTCCGTTTTCTCATCCTCATTTTGTTTCTTATTGTTTGCCGTTTACCATAGTTTTAAATTGCAGTTTGCAGTATAACAATTTTGTAAGTCTTTGTAATAGCATTGCAACCGCAATCAGTTGTTTGCATTTTACCACAATATAAGGGTTTAAAACCATGATGATCTTTGCGATGTTTAGGCGGCAATCATGAGAATCGGTCTGAAAGAGATGTTAGCACTTTCGAAGTTGTTGTTTCCATCTGTTAAAGACAGTACCTTATTTGAGAGCTGTGGTGTAGCTGATCTTATCACAACATGCAGTAAGTAAGGAAAATGATTTCCATGACCCTATTTTTTTCTCATTGGATTTCCTGGTTTGACTAAGACAATGACTAATTTGTGGCAGTGGGTGGAAGAAATAGGAAAGTTGCTGAGGCTTTTGCACTAAATGGGGGAAAGAGGTTCGATTTTTCGATTTGAACTAGATGGTTGAATAGAGAACCGGCCAATTTTATCGATTTGCTTGATTCTGGTTGTAGCACAGTTGATGTAACTATTTTTGTGTTTCTTTTCCCTATAGGTCTTTTGATGAACTTGAAGAACAGATGCTTAAAGGCCAGAAATTGCAGGTAATATACATTAAACCTACTGATAAATTCAAATGTGTATATTTCTAAATAATTCTGATAAATTCAAAGAGTATAAGGAATCACATATGAATAGAGTCAATTGTAAATGATTTGAGTCCTCATTCATCAAACTCTGTTGAATATTGAAGGGTGTATTAACTGCAAAAGAGGTTCACGAGGTTCTGACCACTCGCGGATGGGTAGATATGTTTCCTCTCTTCAAAGCAGTGTATGAAATCAGCTCAGGTTTCCTTCCACCAACAGCCATAGTTGAGTTCAACAATAACATCCCCCACCATAGAAAAAGCAAGCTGTAGTTCGGCGTCAATCATCATCATTATCATCCGTGGAAGCCTCAGAGATCATCGCAACTCAGCTTCATTCCTCGGGGATTTGTTAGAATTATTTTGATATTGATTAAGGTAATTATTAGTTAGTAATAATTAATATTCTTTGGTTTATTGAAGCTCTGTCATGCTTCTTATTACAGAATTGAAGCTCATAGATAGCTGTATATTTACCATTTTTGAGAAAATGTTAAACAAACATAAAGAGGGTATATAAACTGAATGAAAAATGCATCCATTGTAACATCAAACCTTTTCATCAATGCCAATATATCTGACATAAGCCAAAGTATAGTATACTAAACAACCAGTAGACCAATATATAAATAAAAAAATAACAAAAAAAAGATCAATACCGCGTGCACGAATATAATTTGAATACAACAAGAATTAACCAGTTCTTATTCTATCGAGACGATCAACACTCTTTCTTCCTTTCTCTAATTGATGATCAACGCTTTTTCGAGACTTCTCATGACAGTCAACACTTCTTCGAGATCTCTCTTTATGATCAAACGTCATTCTTAATTTCTCCAACATATCACCGCCATTACTAGAAGACAAGTTTTTGACCTTCTCTGGTTTGTCTGTGCTCTTCCTTGGCTTTTCTCTACGGTCGGTGCTTTTTCTACTCACTTCGAAAATATCTGTACTCTTTCGAGGCTGCTCAAACTGCTGGTCTGTACTCCTTCGGAAACTGTATCGTTGAGACGGAGACTTCTCAATTGTTGTTATGAACTTCTTCAGATGCCTAATGTACTCGGGAAAGAGCTCCAAATCGCAGTGGTTACCTCCTTTGAGCCACAACGGTTCATATTTCTCTTTACAAAGTTCCCAAAGTTGCTTACCGTGGGAACAATCTACAACTTCATCTGAAGTACCCTACAAATGATATGAAGCTATGTCCATGAAACTAAAATACAGTTGCAGTTTACATCGCATAATAAACATATTTGAAGCATACTTACATGAACTATGAGAACCGGACAATTAACTAGTGGAATTTTGTCGATATTCTGCATACACAAACACAAAACAGCATCTCATTAGATTCAGGAACTGTATCGATATTCCGCATAACAAACATTCACGATACCTTATATATGTCAAACCAATATGAACGTTTTACTGGATACATGACCCTTAAGCCAGAAAGTATTGGACTGTGCAAAACAACAGCTCGTAATTGAGGCAACCGAGCCGCTATTTCCAAAGTTGGGCCACTTCCAACAGATTGTCCGTAAAGGATTATATCTTCCTGCTTAGCACCATAACTTTCTTCTAGACACTTGTATACAGCCTCAATATCTGAATATGTATTCTGCTCACTTGGCTACAGCTCATTCAAACGATGTTAATTGATGTTAATTGATCAGATTTATGCATGCACAATGCAACTTGAATACGCAATTCATATTGATATTAAAACACAAACCTTTCCCGATGACTGCCCGTACCCAGAATAATCATACCTGCAACAAATTATATACTTAAGAGTAAGAAAAACCGCCATTTTTTACTCCTATGCATGCTTCTAAATTTTTCATCACATAGGGTACTTAAATGTCAAAAATAATAGATCAATTTCCGTAAACAAGTTACCCCTTTTGTGTAGCAATTAATGTGTCATAAACATAATAAACTCAAAATTAAGAACAATATACAAATTATCATGCACTTGAAAAATTAAGAACACGTTTATGGTTATTAATACATGCTGGGTAAACAACATCAATTGGTTGTTGCAGAGACATCTGATTATATAGCATGTTTGGATTGGCTTTTGGAAGACCCAAAATCAATTCTAGAGGTGTAGAATTGATTCTGGGTGATTTTGAGGTGTTTGTTTTATCAAAAGTAGAATTGATTCTGCCTCCAAAATTGATTCTACTTAAAGCTAGAATTTGTAGCTTCTACCTTTAGAATTTATTATGGGTGATATTTACACTAAAATTTATTGTTCAACTCTCTTTTACATAAATGTATCCAACCATAAATCAATTCTGTCAAACTCAATTCTGTTAAAATCAATTCTATCAAACTCATTTCTATTAGAATCAATTATGTTCACTGCCAATCCAAACACACTCATAGAAGCGCGAGTTCTAACATGTGACAATCCCATATTCATGAAATCCAACAACACAATTCATACCAGAGAAACTACAATTTATCACAAATTCCATATCTTCCAATTCAGTTCTTCTTTTGAAAAATCAGATATACACAAATAATCAATAACAGAACACCCAAAAATAAATATATTAAAAATAATATAAAAAAAAAAACACCCTATTTTCTAGTTTTGTTTGGATTGACTTATTTAAACTTACGTAATTACATAAACACTTTTGAGTTCTGAGACTGTTGGGAAAAGCTTCGAGAAACAGCTTATGAAATATTCATAAGTTGGTTTCAGCTTATTTCCATAAGCTCTTCAGCCTCCAGAATAGCTTATGAGAAAACAATTTGTTATCTTTTGTTCTAAAAATAGCTTATATATAAGCACTTAATTAAGTTGATTATCCAAAAACCGAGAAACCAAAAACCAAAAACCAAAAAAAGCAAAATTTACGAAAACTCAAAAAGCAAAAGAAGTTGAAAAGAAAAGCTGGAAAAAGGAGAGAGAGATAAGATACCCCATAAGATTAACGCGCAAGTGGATGCTAAGCTCAATGAAAAGCTCATACATCTGACCAAGATCAGCGGCGTTTCCATGAGAGTAAAGGAGAGTAGAAGTAGCCATTGGGTGACGAACATAAAGCGCAACAATCTCAGTTCCACGGCGCGTGGGAAGCTTAAGAATCTCAACGTTTTCGCGGTGAGGGAAGGGGGTGATGAGAAGAAGAGAAGTGAGTTCGTCTTTGATGAGATTGTATGATGGTGGGTTTGGTGGAAAGAATGCAAATTTTGCAGCCATTGATGAAGTAACACCACCCATGAGAAAGAGTGTGATTTGTATGGTTATGTGTGTTTTTGAATTGGTTCAGATCTTGTTGAGTTGAGGAGAAAGAGAAAGATGGTGATGGTGATGGTGAAAGAGAAGTTATTTGTTTCTATGGTGAGAAGGGAAGGGAGGGAGGAAGGGAAGGGAATGGATCATGGTATGTATGATTATTGTGTTATGTTATGTTGTTGCTTTTTTTGGGAGTTAGAGAGCTTTATTTTATTACCTTTTTTTTTTAAATTAAATTTTTTATTGTTTGCTTTATTGGTTCAATTGGGCCACTCTTGCATCCCTATTGTCATTCATTTAATTTGCTTAACTTTTTTTCTTTTTACTAGTACTTTTTTGTAATAAATTTTTTAGCTAAATTGAATTTAAGAGAATTTAAAATTCAGAGTTTTGTATAATTCATTATTGATATCTTCATGTGAGATGAGTTTATGTGGGATTAATTTTAATCCATAAATAAATTAGTAGAATTTTAAATTTATAATAAAGTTGAAGTCTCACTAAATGAATATATATATAGTTTTAAATTTATTTAATAAAGTTGTTTTATGTCTTATGGTTAAATTATGTATTTAATTACTTGAGATTTTAGATAGGAACCTGAAATCTCATTCTCTTGAATTTTGAAACATTGATACATGTAAGTAAGTGTGAATAATAGTCTCATATTGGATATGAATCTAGTGACTTGAGTGTATATATATATATATATATATATATATATATATATATATATATATATATATATATATATATATATATATATATATAAGTGGAAGAATTGACTCACCTATCACTTTAAGGTTTTAGATGGAGAAGTGGTGTGTCCCACAAAAGTGTGTTGTTCAAATAAAATGTTCCGAAAATTAACAATGGTCCCGAACTCTACCCTCCCTAATTGTTGCACTAACACCTAATACCAGTGTTTTAAAAACCGGATCGGTCATTGAACCGGTGAGGGTACTGGGTCACTGGTTTATCGGTCGAACCACTGGGTCACTGGTCGAATCGCACGACCAAACCGGATTAAACCGGATAACTCGGTTGAATAGACCTGTCATTATATAGGTATAAAACCGGTCAAACCAGATGATTCAGTCTCTAAAAAAATATAACTACCTCTTAAATTTTTTAAAATATTTCACAATTTCATAACTTAAATTCAAATTTTAAACAAAGGTATCACACATAACAAAATAGTACAAAATTACAAAGTTTAATTGCAAACAAAGTCTAATTACAACATAATTTAATTGAATAGTTTATAACAAAATAACTCCAATGTCTACCAAATTTAATTCAAAATAGGATCCTCCTAAAAAGAAAATCAAATAAAATTCAATATGTTTATGCTATTTAAGAAAATTTATTAGCAAAGATAACAAATAGACAATAAAGTTTTTAATTTGTCACTAACGAAAAAAACTATGTGAGAATGCTATTTAAGTAATACACTACTAAATATATTAAAAAAAAAGTTTAAAAGAAATGTTAAAAAAAAGTTAATTTTTTTTTTAAATAAAGTAAAAAAAAGGTTTTAAAAAAAACAAAAAAAAAAAGCAATTAAACCGCCGGTTTTTCCGGTTTTTACCGGTTCCCACCGGTTTGATGGCATACCCGTTCCGACTATTGAACTAGACCGGTTACCTGGCCGGTTCCCGGTTCGAACGCAAATTTTGTAAAGCATTTAATACATTCTGACCTTGATAGTAATGATATGAGTTGTCCTAACGTTTTTCAACTTCCTTCTACATGGTTTTCTATATTTTATCATCTAATATACATCTATAAAAATTAAAGTACCTGAAAAAACCAAGTATACCATTTTGATAAAAGGTTTAAACTTTTTTTATTCTAGGAATAAAAATGACTAATTAATACCATGCTTTAACCTAATTTATTTGGCATTTAATATTGCTTATGTGACATGCTTACAATTTTTGTTTAAATTAAACTTTATTTTTTTATAATAGATTTTAAAGATAATATATTTTGACACGTTAAACATAGCCACTTGAAAGTTGGAATGGCAACCAGGAATATTAATATTTGGTACATGGAACATTTTCAGACTGTTTTAAAATCTACAAAATTAGTGAATGGTGTGGTCCTAATTTGAGTTATTAGTTTCAAAGCATTATTAGAATATTAGTGCATAGCCGTGTATAGTCGTTTAAGGAATATTGAAAGGCCATTTACAACTGATAATCCACACAACTTCCTATTCCAATACCATTATTGCAAATTTTTGTTTTCTATGATTGGTATCTTCCATAAAAACCCTAACAATGCCAATGAAAACAACAACTTCTCATCTTCAAGCTTCAAGTCCGAACCTTAATTGTAAGTCCAGATGAAATGGCTCCGGCGGTGAGGGTTTCAAATTTTGAATCAAGCTTCCTGATATCTTCTTCTTCTTTTGCCTGTGTTTCTACCTATTTTTGAATCACTTTTCAAATAATCACTTTCCAATACATAGAGAAGATATGAAAGATGGAAGTTGTTTATTATGAACATTTCGAGTTCATTGGCGATGCCATTTTAGAATCACTATCAGCAACCACCTTTTATTTTGATAAATAGACAATATGAACTTTGATGTTTGTGATTTTTTTCTTTGCATTTTGAGATTAAGATGCTAAACTTTAGGTCTGGTTTTTCTTTGATGTCATGGGATATGCTTGGATTGGATTGATTGTTCATCTTCTCTTCCAATGTTCTTATTTTCTTTCTCTTTCATTTTCTCCAATTTTTCTTCTCTTAATCTCTATTTTTATGTTTTCTCTTCTAAAAGCTTTTGTATATGCACACCATCTGTTTGATAAAATGTTGTAAAGGATTCTCACCAACATTATCATGACTTATGAGATTTTTCTTATGAGACCTTAGATTGACATGCATACTTTGAGACCTTAGAAGTGTAATGAAATTTTTTGGCTAAAGCAAAAACATCAAAAGCATGCCAAGTGGATATCAACAATGAGGGCGTATTGTATTTGTTGAGACCTTGGCCAATCTATCCTTCAGGTTAGTAATATCTTTAACAACCTATGTTTCAATTCTACTGCATTGTACTCCAATATCTAATTTGTTTTGTTATGAGTCAATTTTGAATCAGCTTATCTAATAAAAGAATCCGTTTTTTCGATTCTGAATGTATTTTCCTAATTCAATTTCCATAGCCATCATTCAGATATAATTGGCCGTGTCATTATCCTCCGAGTTGTTTGAATCTTGAAGATTGGCTTCATACGTCTCCTCATGTCGATATATATGTTCTTGGGTAAGTTTCTGATTTTGTAAACTATATGTGATAATGGTATTATGTGAAATGGTTTGCATTACATTTCCCTCAAGTTTCAAGAAATTGTATCTCTCAATGGCGGAAATGTTTTAAGAACAGAAGACAATAGTCCGGAAAGAAAGTGGCTAGCTCTTATTCGAAAGACGCTAAATAGTCTTCCTGAAACATGTAACGCCCCAGACTGCTTTCGGGATGATCGACTGACCCCACAAACCAACACGGGTCTTTTCAGCATGTTTTGACCTCACTCACATGCTTTCCGGGAAACTTCCCAGAAGGTCACCCATCCCATAATTGTTCCAAGTCAAGCACGCTTAACTGTGGAGTTCTTATGGAACGGGCTACCGAAAAGAAGATGCATCTTGTTGGTATAGGTAGTAGCTATCAATCCTTTTATGCACTCCTTCAACCATGCAGTCCCATACATGCACGGCCTCAGGATCCCTCCCATTCCGATGTGCTACCGAAAAGAAGATGCATCTTGTTGGTATAGGTAGTACCTATCATGCAGTCCCATACATGCAAGGCCTCAGGATCCCTCTCATTCCGATGTGGCGACCACTCTTGCCCTCTTCGGCCTCGAGTGTTACATGCGGTGCAACCACCCCTCGCCTTCATCGGCCTCGGGTGTTACATGCCCACCAGAACCACATCCTACTAGGAGAGAGCTGGCTCTGATACCATTTGTAACACCCCAGACTGCTTTTGGAATGATCGACTGACCCCACAAACCAACACGGGTCTTTTCAGCATGTTTTGACCTCAGTCACATGCTCTCATAATTGCTCCAAGTCAAACACGCTTAACTGTGGAGTTCTTATGGAACGGGCTACCGAAAAGAAGATGCATCAGGTGGTACCTATCAATCCTTTTATGAACTCCTTCAACCATGCAGTCTCATACCTGCACGGCCTCAGGATCCCTCTCATTCCAATGTGGCGACCACTCTTGCCCTCTTCGGCCTCGAGTGTTACATGCGATGCAACCACCCCTCGCCTTCATCGGCCTCGGGTGTTACAAAACACATGTTGAACAATCGAATTAGTCTACAAACAAAACAGAAACGAAAAACGAAAAAAATTACCAGAAAACTCTTAATCATAAATCTTTATTTTCAAAATACACCTCAAGCTACTCTTCTTTTTCACGCAGGTTCTTATGTTTCAAGAGAAGCTAGAAGAGAAAGATTAAAAGATCTAAAGACTGAAAAAATGAACTCCAACAAAATAACGTAACGGAAGATGGAAAATCTAATGAAACTTTAAATAAGAGTGAGGGGGATTTGATGATTGCCGAGAAGGCTACAAATGAATTAACTTCGGTTTAATTTTTCCCCCCTAAGAAACGTTTTTTTATAAGTTTCTACATGTGGTTGTATATTATATTTTGATTGATTTTGATCTAAATCTTTTTGGAAAGGATTATATTGATCTTGATTTATTGATCTCGATTTATTCCATTCGATAAATCTCTTTTAGAAAAGGATTATATCTTCATTATTAGAGTTTATTTTAATAATTAATTGAGTTTTTTTACCAAGTATAATTAATTGAGTTAAATAATTATATTATGTCTACTTTTGATTTAAGTAGAACATTTTTTATTGTTGGAGTATGCATATAATAATTATATTATGAGAATAATTTAATGTATGTCTATAATATATATATGAAAGTAGTTAATTTTGATTGTTTTTTATTTATTTTTAATTTCTTTTTTAATTTGATAATATGAGAATAAAGAATATTAAGATCCTTAATTCTTATCTCCTTCTTTTTCTTGAATTGAAGGAAAACAGTGTTGAGATATAGATTTTGTGATATTGATTCATTGTTTTAGCATATTATTTTTGAGGTTAGACAATACATTTTTTTTTATATAATATTTATTTTAATTAGTTATAATATTTATTTACTTGACAGCAAATTAACTATTTTATTTTTATCGTATTTTAAAAATAAATACGTATACCATACAGTACCTACGCACGGATATCCTACTAGTGTTCTATATAATGAGAAATCAAATAGAAAACCATGTGTCTAAACCAAGAATTAACTACCTTAACTAAACTACGAGCAATAAAATTCGCTTGATGTTTAATAAATTTAAAACTAGAAGAATCTTTAGTGTGCTTCTGTCATTATACTCATGGACATCTTTCTTTCTTTTCACATATTTTCTTCATGGAAAATAATCATATTTAAATTGTGATTAACATTAAATTTAATTATTTCAATGTCAAATTCAAATCTTATTTTACCACATTATGAAAGATTAATCACTTTAATTAAACCCAAAACCTCATTGGTCTCTTGCACATCTATTAATCCAAGGAAGAAAAAAAATGAGATATGTGTACGTATGCTTTTATTTGAAAACTGCAAAGATGGTGTAGCAATATATATTTATTAATCTTGAAGGTAGAAAAAGTTGCAATGCAAACACGAAAATTATATTTGACAAAAAAAATCAAATAGGCAAGTGCCATTCTAAGCCTTGTTCGGTTAAAGGAGTACAGAATCATAATCATGATTTAGATAAGAAATGTAACAGATCAGTTTTTGTGATCATTCTCGGCAATGCCCACATCCTAAGCTCAATTTCACGTGGAGTTGCCACAATATTCAACCCTGAAAAAAAGTAATTTAGTCCAAATCGTACTAGGAAGCAA
Organism: Vicia villosa; assembly: GCF_029867415.1. Lineage (NCBI taxonomy): Eukaryota > Viridiplantae > Streptophyta > Magnoliopsida > Fabales > Fabaceae > Vicia > Vicia villosa. Next base: position 33,444,461 of record NC_081185.1, on the reverse strand, counting down.
CATAAACATGTGAACATCCAAATAAAAAAGCAAAATTTGTATACCAATAAAGCAACACAATACTCCATATCTGAGATCCCCATACAACCTTTTTAGAAGTTAAGTTTTGTCTAATTAAATTCCTTCAAAATAATTGACATGAGATTCTCTTCACTTATAAATTCTTAAACGGAATTTGATAGCAGTTGGTTAAGATTCACTTATTGGAGGAGTAAGAATATCCCATATATATATATATATATATATATATATATATATATATATATATATATATATATATATATATATATATATATATATATATATATATATATATATATATATATATATATATATATATATATATATATATATATATATATATATATATATATATATATATATATATATATATAAAGAGAGAGAGAGAGGAGGGTTATATTTACTCCAGGAGTAAGTTATTATAACTTACTCCTAATCTAGACCATTGATTCTTTTCAATCTAGTGGTTAAAAATAATAAGTAATTAAATGTGAAGAGAGAAAACTATTACTTATTTTTTTTAACTAGATTAAAAAGAATCAATGGTCTAGATTTGGAGTAAGTTATAAGTCAATATAACCCTCCTCATATATATATATATATCCAAGAATAAGTTATCAAGACTTACTCCAGAGACTTACTTGACATCTTCTTAAATTTAATAAATTAGATTGATTCTTTTTTATATTCCTTTTTATTTGTACGTTATTTTCTTAAAATTAATTCACACGTTATATTTTAAGAAATTAAATATTTAATTGGTTGTCTTTTAAAAATATGATAACCACTTTAAATAATTTTATAAATAATATATATTTTTTAATAATTAATAATTAGACATATATTTCTATACTATCCAAATATTGAAATTAATTATGTTTTAATCCAAGAAATATATAATTTAGCTCTATTTTAAAAACAAGATTATATATATTAACCCACGTATTATAAGTATTATATTATATTAATCATAAACATTTGATATAAATATATGTAATCATTAAATAAAAACTATTATTTATAAAACTTTTTCTTTTGGTTATTATTATTTTCAAAAGAAAAAATTAATATAATTAAATATTAACATTAATAATTAATATATGTTTATATTAATTGATTTTCGTTATAAAACTAAATATATATGGTTCTTATTATCCTACGGTATTTTTATATATAAAAATATGTAGATTGGTTTCTCTTTCTAAAGTCCTTTATATTTGAAATTTATATGATTTTTATAAAAATTTAATTTATTTTATAATTTAAGAAACGAAATATTAAGTTTTATGTTTTTTTTTATAAATAACGATAATTGATTAAAATTATTTAGCTTTTGTATCAAAACAATTCATATAATTATATATTTATCATAAATGTTAATATTCAATCATATTAATTTTTTCCTTTTGAAAAAATTGATAATCAATTGATAATCAAAAGAAAAGAGTGTTATAATAATATTTTTATTTAACAATTAACATATAATTATACTAACGATTATAATTAATATATAATAATATTAAAACTATAGGTGAAGTAATATATGAGTACATTTATACTTTTATTATACATATTTATATTTTTAAAATACAATAAAATTATATATTTATAATTATATTACTAGTAAATATTTTTTGGATCAATATGTTATTATTATTTTTGAATTTGAATAGCATGATAATACTTACTTATAGATTAATTATTAAATAAAATATTTCATCTATGAAATTATATTGAGTTGATTTTCATTATTTTCAAAAGGAAACGAATCAAATATTTTATTTCTTAAAATATATGTGAATTAATTTTGTTGAAGATCTATATATATATATATATATATATATATATATATATATATATATATATATATATATATATATATATATATATATATAAAGGCGTTGGATTAATGATAATCAATGATTATGATTTGGAGTAAGTGTTGAATACTTACTCTTGGAGTAAATATAACCCTCCTCATATATATATATATATATATATATATATATATATATATATATATATATATATATATATATATATATATATATATATATATATATATATATATATATATATATATATATATATATATATATATATATATATATAGAGAGAGAGAGAGAGAGGGCATATCATATGAGAATGTCTTATTTATATGATAATGTGAGAATGAGTCTGAACCATTAGATTTTAAAATAAATGGTGAAGATTATGTGGGAATCTTTTTTTCTCTCTCCTGTATCATTTATTTTAATAATCGAGGAGAGAGAAAAAAAGATTCTCATATAATCTCCATCATTTATTTTAAAATCTAATGGTTCATATTCATTCTCACATTCTCATATAAATAAGGCATTCTCATATGATATGTCGTCTCTCTCTCTCTCTCTATATATATATATATATATATATATATATATATATATATATATATATATATATATATATATATATATATATATATTCTGCACGATGATCGCATCTTGCCTATTGGAGAACTACACATCCTACATAACACTCACAAACATGTAACAATTCCAACCAATGAATGAATTTGTTACTATTGACTGACTTTGTCAACATATCAACTTTATTCTCTGAAGTATAAACTTTTTTAAATAATATTTGTCTATATGCAAGTAACTCTCTGATCTTGTGAAACCTCACATCAATATGATTGGTCCAAATATGATACACCTCATCGTTTACCAAATAAACAACACTCTGGCTATCAAAATTCAACTAAAATGCTCTACTGTACCCTTCAAATACCTAAAAATTCACTTGTCTACTTCCCCATGACTTTTGCTCAGTTTGAACATAACTTACCAAAGTTGACTTATAGCTTGTGCAAAATCTGGTCTAGTGCAGACCATAACATATATTAAACAACCAACAACTTTGGCTTAAAAGTCTTTGACATATACACAAATTCTTCACCTGTCTTTGGACACTGATCCAATGAGAGTTTAAAGTGATTCAACAATGGAGTACTCACAAACGTTCAAATTATTCGTGTAAAAATTATCTAGCACCTTTTCAACATAGCTTTTTAGAGATAGCCATAATTTTATAGCACTCACATCCCTGTGAATTTTCATACCAAGAATCATCTCAAAAGCACCTAAGTCTTCATGTCAAACTTCTTTACAAACATGATTTTCTATTCATTTATGTCATGTAAATGATTAGCAGTAATAAACATATATCATCAATATACAATAACAAGAAAATAAAAGAACAATCATCAAGGCTTCAAACATAAACACAATAGTGATACTCACATCTTTTGTAGCTAGTCTATAACATGTATGAATCAAATTTCTTGTACTGTTGCCTTAGAGTATGTTTTAAACCATACAAATACCTCTTCAATTTACAAACTAGTTTGTTATGTCTAGTGTCATTGAATCTCTCTTACTGCTCAATGTAAATTTTCTCATCTAGATTACCATGAAGAAATATTATCTTCACATATATCAACTCTAAATGCATGTCTCAGTTGGCTAGCTACCAAGGGTAATAGTGCCCTAATAGATGTATGTGTGACAACCAGAGAGAAAATCTCATCATATTCAATCACCTTAAGTTGTGAATACCCCTTTTTTACAAGACAATCCTTAAACTTTTGCCTCATTTTTCTGCTGTTGATTTTCTCTTGAACACACGCTTATAATGGATGAGCATTTCCCCTTAGGAAGCTGAACAAGCTCTCATGTATGATTTTTATTCAAGTACTCCGTCTCCTTCATCATTGCACTCATCCATTTGTATTTCTTTTGGCTAGTTATAGATTCTCGAAAGGTGGAAGGATCTCCAGAACTAGTAAAAAGTGCATAGACTATCAAGTTTTCATATCCATATATTTTTGGTGGCTTTGATAAAGTGTTCTATATCACGTACAAGAATATAATCTTGAACTCCACTTGAAACCCTAGGTTCTTGGTCTATTTCAGTATCACTACCTGCATATTATTCACTGGTGGTGGATCAACACCCACCTAAATAACTTGTTTGTTGGAAGTTTCTCCTTCAAGTGCTAACACATTTGTTGCAACTAATTGTTTCAACATTGACTTTTCATTAAAAATAACATCTCTGCTAATTACCATCTTCTTTTTAATCGAATCCCATAACTTGAACCCCTTCACACATTTTGTTTGACCGACAAAGACACACTTTTTCAACTTTAGATCAAATTTGGATCGATCTTCACTGGATATATGCACATAAGCTAGACACGTAAAAATACTTAAATTTTGAAGATCAATAAAATTACCTTTCCATAGCTCCTTAATAATCCTCCTCTCGAGTGAAACCTGTGGTGACTTGTTGATAAGATAACACACAATGTTAACTTCCTATTCCTAGAAACCTTTTGATAGTCCAACACTTAACAAGAGGCATCTTGTTCTATTAGTTAAAGGCCTACTTATTATTTTGGGCACACCATTTTTTATGGTGTCTTACAAATTGAGAAATGAATTTGAATACCATATTTTTCATCTAACCTCTTGAAATTTGAATTAACGTACTCTATCCCATTATCTGGATGCAAATACTTGATTTTTCTTCTAGTTTGATCATAAACCTTCCACAACTTGAACTTGGTAAGGACTTAATCTTTGCGCTTCAAAAAACCCGCTCAAACATTGTCAGAAAAATCATTTTTGAAAGTTAATAAATACCTTGAACCACCCATGGGAACCTCTTTATTAGGCCTAATCAGAATACACGGTCTAAAATTTCCTATCTTTTGTACTTTTCGTTCTTGAGCTGAAAAACGATGCAGTTTCACAAGTACATTATATTTTTACGAATCCATCTTGCAACTACGAACATCCTTCAATAGATTTCTCTTATGAAGTTTCATCATTACATACTCATTGAGATGACCCAAACACATACGAAAAATTTTGGTTGTATTATTATGAGACCCGACTGATACAAGATCACCTACAACATTGTTCTCCAATAGTTTTTAGATTTTACATGTATTCCTCTTTTCTTTCATCATGGTCAAGATACCCATGGTAACCTTCATATTTTCCTTATATCCATCAAACATATAGGAGAAACAATATTCATGCAGAATACCTAAGGCAATCAAATTCTTCCTCAATTCTGGAACATATTTGACACGATTCAATATTCACACACCACCATCGTTCATGGAAATTTTAATTTATCGCATTCCAATTATAGTACATGCTTTATCATCACCATATAAGCAATCCAAATTACTTGACTTGAATTTAATGAACCATTCCTAGTACAGTGTCATGTGGTGAGAACAAGCAAAGTCAAAAATCCACATATCAACACACTTGTTGGATGACACACACAACAAATGTGCTTAGCTTCCAAACTCATTGGTTTGAATCACATTTGCAGAACTGAACGAGCCATGATTTATGTCTGAACAATCTTTCTTTAAATGCATTATCTATTTGCAACTATAACACTCAATTGTTTTCCAATTCTTGCATTTGTACCTCTTCTTTCTAAAACCCGCTTTACCCTTGTTATGGCCATGATCTTAACCCCCTTCACATATAAATCATCGCCTTGAGTAACTTCTTGTACACTTTATATCCTTTAAAAATGTGACAAAAATTTAGCAATAATTACATCAAGACTGATAGTATCTTTCCTGGAGATAAGAGTGGTCATAAAGTGATCATAAGAATCTGAAAATGAGTATAGAAAAATAATTTTCTTATCTTTGTCATCAATCTTCACCTAAGCCTCACTAGTTCGATGATTATGTTGTTGAGAACATTGACATGTTGTTGCAAATTCGATCCTTTATGCATCTACAGACTGTATAGCTGTTATTTCAAGAACAATTTTCTTCATTAGCCTCTATGACATACATCGACTCTCCAATTTATCTCAAACCTCGTTTGACATCTTTAGGTCCAGGATATGCTACATCACCTCGTTTGAAATACATAGGCAAATCAATCTCGCAACGTTCTCCTTCATCTTTATTCAATCAGTATCCTCCATGTCGATCGGTTTTGTCTCACCACCTTTTGTGAACTTTGTTACGACGACAAATTCTTAACACGACTCAGTTTACAATAATATCCTTGAAAAATAATACGGTTAAAATTAAAACACGTTTGAGCCAAACGCAAGCCAATGGCTCTGCGCCTCTGCTTCCCTTTCGTGTTTACATACGTATGAGTCATATTCAACAATTTATTGCATATTATCACAACGCATACAATTTAAATCTCGAAAGAAAAACTTGAGATTTAATCACAAAAAGTTTCTAGGAACAAACATTCCATCACAAAAGGCTTTTGAGTGTTTGTGTTTAGAAGGCACAATTTAACCAAGAATATGCATCTAAACTAAACAAATTAGATATTATTTCCAAAAGCATACATCCAAATTATGTTAGAGGTGATAAAAGTAGGGATCAAGATTTTTTTTTCATTTAGTCAATATGATCCATATGAGTTACCAAAAGGACAAAGATGATTAAATGGACCCTCCCACTCCCACCTCAACACTGTATGAATTTGGTAAATGATCATGTCAATAACAAAGTGGACCCAAATTCATGAACTAAGATTGATATCAAGATTAGTAGAGAAACACTAATCTTGGTAATAGAAAAGGACCATACAACCACCAACTTTAAGTCAGAGAATAACTAAGATAGAATCGAGGGATGTTTGGTTTGTCATGGGTCCCACAAATGAATTGATGTGTTGGCTTGGCTTGATGAAATTATGAGACATATCTCGTGTCTAAACTATTTCATGTTGTTTTTCTATCACTTCTTTTACAAATTGGTAAAGTTAGGCCTTTTATGTATAAATGCAATAAATCAATGACCTAACCTCTGAGATTTATTTTGAATGTGAATATAAGACCTGCATGTGGTTTCTTCAGTAACATTTATATTGGTCTTCCTCAGTCACAAGTAAAACGATTAATCCGTGTGTTCAAAATATTATTAATGGTGAAACATGTAAAAGGTATTGGAGAAAACCATAAACAAGTGTACAAATTATTAAATTTTATAGTTGATTTGGTGAAACAAAACATGAACCATCCAAAGACCTAGATCCCTTTTATTAGAACACCAACCTGATCCATAAGAATAAATATATAATAAATTTAATAATGAACATAAGATGTTTAGTAATAAAGTTTGATCAATTTTACATTTATCTCACACGGAAGAGTAGCTGTAGTAGTTCTTTTTTCTTTTGTACTAAAAATTATGATTTATATCTAACTTTAATACTACATTTAAAATTACAATTACAATATATATTGTTATATCTCTAACTGTGTAGGGATTTGGATTTCAGGTAGTTATTGAGTGATGCAATAACCAATAGAATGCAGTACTTGAGCTGTTGAGGAAAGATTAGCACTCACACTTTAAAAAAATGGCGTGTTTGAGGCCATCCCAATGTTTGACATATGCACCGACACTTATAATTACGTTTAATTTATTTATTTTTTAAAATTATTATTGGTGTCGTTGTGTCATTGTCGGAGTTATATATAGAGTGCCGTTGCTTCATATTGATCGAAGAACTGTTAAGAAATGTGGTTGGGCCTAACTCATCCCTACAAAACCGGCTTGTAGGGTGAGGATTGCCCCCACTTTTAACTTTTAAGGACATGTTCAGGCTATATATTGTCTGATGTAGGACTCTTAACACACCCCCTCACGTCCAGGACTAGACAACTGGAGCGTGGAAATAAATGGTGGGTGGCCCGATAACGGAAACCATAGAAGGTGACCGACCGGATCTTAAACGAGACTCTTGATACCATGTTAAGAAATGTGGTTGGGCCTAACTCATTCCTATAAAACCGTCTTGTAGGGTGAGAATTGCCCCCACTTTTAAAGACATATTCAGCTCATATATTATCCGATGTGAGACTCTTAATCAGAACTTACATGAAAGTTACAGTAAGTTACATGGTTTTGCCTTAGCTCATGTTAGAAAACAAATTTGTTACCTTTGTTGGAGAAAGAAACATACTAGATTTAGGTTAACTGCCAAACAGCTTGAAACTCAATAACAAAGTTAATTGTAAACAAGAAGAAAAATAAACTTTAGTTTATGTTGTCCATGTCACATCTACCTTCGTCAATTGCATTCATTTACATATCATAAAACAAACTTTATATAGATTTCAGAATTTTCCTTTCTAATAAAACCTTTTCAAATTAAGATAAGAAATGACAACTAATTTCAGGACTAACAACAACAAATTTCATTCTAGATGTGAAACACTTATAAATTTTTATAGATTTAAATGTACCATATGTTTTCATTTCATTTATCAAATAAGAAATAGGGAGAATGACACTATTTCTAAAAAAAATTATTTGAGTTCCGGATAGGTTAAAGGACCATTAAAACCGGTCCAATCTTTGTCCACTCTAGTAAAAGCAGATTATTCACGTATGTATACATGGACTCTCATACTCAAACTCCACACATGATCATTATCTCCCTTCAATCTCACTCGTTGATCTACATCCCACGGTCTCCCATACTTCATGTTGGACAAACTAAGAACATTTATAACATTATTCACTATATTAGTATGACCTTGAGTCAAACCCGGATATATTTTTCACTCATTTTTGTAAAGTTTCACCTCATTCATTTATTGAATTGATTGTCAGAGTGTTAACTTTTTGCACATATCCCTTGATCACTAGAGAACCAAAATCACCACAACATAAATCTTATAGCGGCAATTATCTTCAACCTTACACTCATTTATATTCCAGTATAAAATAATAGCAAACCTTTTGTCCTCACCTTGAAGGGAAAGATCGTGAATTGATTCGTAGCCCTATAAGATAACTCCATCATCCCGTGGAGAACATTAAGTGACGAATTCACATCCCTCTTCACAACATGAAAGCGCCAACCAAAGATAGTTTCCATTCTCAACGATTTTCATCAAAGGAAAAACTAGACATTAAGAAATTACATAGACAGATTCATAAAGAAGTTTATAGAAATGAAATGGGCCAATGACATACTAAAAGAACCAAATGTTGAATCTTATTAAAAGGCTAAGTTTAGACTGTAACTTCAGAGACAATCTGTGATTAAAAGAACCACGAAGTTTGGGTGAGCTTCTTTCCCGAGCTCAAACATACATCAATTATTAAGAAAAGCTGCTAGCTGAAGATGTGGAGAGAAAAAAGACATTTGAGACGCCTTCTTTAGTGTGTGTGTGTGTGTGTGTGTGTAACATTACACCTTCTTAGGCTCCAACAAATTTGGCATTGATAATGACTGATTTACTGTGAATATTTAGAAATTTGAGCTCAAGGTAAACTAAGGGTGCGACAAAGATGGGTTAATGTTCTGTTGAATGCCTGCAAGTCTGTTCCCACATACAACCATAAGTTTTCCTTCTTTTGGCCAATCTTTTCGAAAATCTCTGAGTAAATTATGTGAAGCTTTGTTTTGCAAGTGGCATGCTTTTAACAAGGAGAACAACTTTTGATGATGACAATAACTAATGTCTATTAATCTAATGTCTTCTGACAAATCAAGTATAACTAGTTAAGTGGATAAAGATGCATACCTAAGTATTATGGTTGGTGGAGTTGACTATCAGATGATGGAAATCAAATGGAATACAAACTTAAGCCTAATCTCAAGCAAAATCAAGCGAGTGTCTACAAGAAAGAAAGCATCTGACAAAGTCTTGAAGTGCAAGAAAGCCTTGCCTTGATTAGTCTGAGTGAATACATTACTCCCTTTGTCCCAAAATGAATGTCACATTTGGAAAAAAAATTGTCCCAAAATACTTGTCACTTTACAATACCAATGCAATTTTATATTTAATCTTCAAATTGTACCCTCTAATAAATACTCTTAATTTATTGTTTTCTCACTTAATAATAATGTTATTTCGAATACACCAATAGTTAACCACGATAATTTGGTAAAATCACCATTCTCTTTCTTTCATTTATTACTATTTTTTAATCTGTGTGAAGTGGGTCATTGCGACAAATAATTTGGGACGGAGGGAGTATAAAGCATAAGGTGTTCACATAAAAGTGCATGGATAAATCACACACACAAAGACACTTTTTAAACTTATTTTTCTCAAGAAAATATTTTGAAAAAAACCTTGAAGTCGTGCCAAATGAGTTGAGAGCTGTTAGAATAGCTCTGGACAAAGTTTTGTCTTTGTCAAATGATTAGCACATTAACCCAATCGATTTTCTTAGTTCAAATTTGAGCCCTAAGCAATTACGACAACATCTTAATGATGCGGAAAGACTAAATATCTTCCCTTTCCTTTTTGAACTTAATAATCAATTATTTCGTGGTATCTAATTGATTGGCAATATGTGCTAATCGATTAGCAAGTCTTAAAAAACCTTAAAATCATTTCCTTTTTTGTGCCAACCTAGCCTATAAATAGAGGTCCCTTCCCTCATTTCAAATCATCCAAAATTGAGTTTCATTTAATACTTCTCACACTCTCTCTCTCTCTCTCTAAAATTTTCTTATGTTTACTACTTTCGGTCATAAACCCTAAATTATAATAATGTTTCTTTAATGTAAGTTTTCGAAGGAAAATTGAACTGAGAATAATCAACAGCCAAAATCACTAAAAAAATTGTGACACTAGAAAGATTGCAAAATTACAATTTATAAACGGGACATAAAAAATACAAATATTACACGTGTTTATGGTTTTACCCGACACATTTTACATATTTCACCATTAATAGTATTTAAACAAACTGATTCAACTTTTTATTTGTGAATGAGGAAGACCAAAATAAATCACAGAGGTTAGGTTCATTGATTTATTGCATTAATACTTAAAAGGCATAACTTTACCAAATTGTAAAATTAGTGATAGAAAAACAACATGAATTAGTAAATACACGAGACATGGGGAATTTAACTTGCCACCCCCCCCCCCCCCACACAACACACACCTATATCTGGTACCCCATATTGTTTCATAATTCCAAAAGTGTCTCTGTTCAAATTTGAAGTCAAATATGCATACAAAATTTTTAGTACAAATAAAAATTTTGATAGTGTATTCATAATTTCTGTATGAACTAATACTGTGAATTTCAAAAATTTCTGGTTGTTGAAAATATTATCGGTATTTTCAAAAAATGCCATGTTAAACTAGAAAAATGCCATGACAATGTTGCCATTCAGACATTAATGAATCCAAAAGGATGAAGAAGACAACATGAGCCACCTCAGGAGTCGACTGAAGGAGAAACAAGTTTTAAAACTGATAATGTGTTACGGAGGGTGCTATTGCAAATGCATCAAGAGCAAGATGATTTCTACAAATTTGAGAAGGAAAAGTTTGAGTGGGAATTGAATATTAATGCGCGGAATTATAATGATGAACCTGTGCCAATTTCCCCAAAGCACATTTTAGGGGAACTATGAGAAACAAAAGAAATGTGTGCCTGTTAGTGCACCTGAAACGTCGAGCTCTGGTGTGTCTAAGGATGACATCCCAAAAAAGCAAAGGAAGAAAGCAAATAAGGACAATAAATCTAAACAAGTGAAGACTGTTGATGTGTCTGTGGACAACTTCCTAACAAAAGTGAAGACAAAGTGAAGTTAATTAATGATACCAATTTTGAGGAAGAAGATGACAAAATGTTAAAGGATTTGATTAAGAAAGCTACCAAAGACAACAAGTAATTCCAAGCTGAAGCATATGAAAGGGTGGAAAGAAAGAAGAAAATTGCTGATAAGGTTGTTGAGAAATAAGTTGAACAAGTGGTGGAGAAGGTTGTAGAAAAAGAGAAAGAAGCGGAAAAATCTAATGAGACTGAAGTTGACAACAAATTTGATGAAGATATGCAGAAAAATGAAGGCATGATTGAGGATGACTACAAGGAGGAAGAGAAAACTGAAAAAGATAACATTAAGGATGAGGCTGTGAACATGGATGGCAAGGAGGCTGACAAGAAAGATGTTAAGGGTAAAGAAGAGGTTGAGGAGGAGGAAGATGAAAAAGAAGAGGAAGATTATTCAGATAGCTTACACAAATTGGAGCCATCTAATGAGTCTGAGGAAGAAATGAGTGCAAATGTGACCTTTGTGGTCACTCCTGAAAAGTAGAAGAAGCCAGAAAAGATAAGCACTCCACACCCAGCATAGAAGAAATCCAAGTCCCCTGCCAAGGCCAAGTCACCAAGCAAGCCCAAGCCCAAATCCTCTCCACATAAAGTCTCCGTCAAAAGTCATCCCAGGTGAAGACAACTGTCCTGACTGAAGTTTCCCCTGAAGTACCTAAATTGATAAGAAGTTAACTCTTCCAAAGCCTGCCCAGGTGGAGGCTAGGTTGAAGAAAAAAGAGGACCCTGTGAGAAAGAGAAACAACCTAAATGCCTAACTGGTAAGAAAAAGGCTATTGTTGGCGCGCTCCATCTCGTGAATTGACAGTGAGAACATTGTCCTTACTCTTAGAATAGGGGAGTGGCTGCTAGTGTCGTGACCCCATTCATCGTCCCTTTTTAATCATCATCAAAATTATCATCCCTTTTTAATCACCATCAAAATTATTTGTTTGCTTGCTATTTAATTATGTTATTTTGTTTTATTGTTGTTTGGTTGTTTGCAACCATTTATTTTTTTTAATTAATGAAACTCATTTATGCTTTTGGTTAATTACTTATTTTATTTTCATTTACTTGCTAAACAAAAAAACAAAAACAAAAAATAGAGGAAAATAACTGACTACAACCCCAAGACAAACAACACTATAAGACTTAGGAAAAATTGTTAGGATTGTGACAATATTAGAAACAAGGTATTGATTGCTGATCAAATTGCCTCCTCTTGTGTTTCTAATAACCATTGGTCTGCCTCTAGTAGTCACAAAAGTAGGCAACATGTTGAAGAATTTGAATTGCATTAAAGCATGGAATAGGAATTCACTATAATATTTAGATAGGGGAGGTTAACACTACTGTTTAGGACTAAGTACAATGGACACGCTGCATATGCTAATAAACACACAAAAGTGTGTAAATTAAGTAAAGTCAAAGTGCAATTCATAATAAGTTCATGTGCCCAAAAATGGAGGAACATGCTCATGTGCCTGAAAAGGTGGGGAATCTACAAATTTTATTTTCTTTTAATAAATGCATGTGTGATTCCTAAGTACGAAAGTCTGAAAACAAAACAGTCAAGCCCCCTTCTAAAATTGAAAAATGAGTTCTTGAACCATAGGATAAGGCAACCAAAGTTGAATTTAGGCTATCTATCTTGACTGAAGAGTACTGGTATGATAGGTAGCATCAATAATGCACAGAACTCACACACACACACACACACATGTGATTAAGCTTCAATGCTGAGTTGTGCCAATTTTTGAAACTAATTCTTTAAGATGATTTCGGGGTTGATGGTGAGTTATTATTGTTGGAAGAGGTGGTTGTTTGGAAGGGAAGTTTCTCTGTCATTTCTTGTTGGATCACCTGTGGATAGGCAATTATTCAAGTTTGGGGATGTGTTAACCCACGTTTTGTGAGTTAATACATGCCTTGATCTTTTTCTTTGATAGATGTTAATCTTCTTTTTAGTTGTTATTTTATTGCATTTTACTTGTTTTCATCGTAATTTTCTTGGAGCATAATAGGTGCTCCCTTTTATGTTTTAATGTGTTTTGTGCTTGAATTAAGGTTAGCTCTATCGAGCTGGGGAAAAACTGCAGTTGTCTGTAACTGGAAGCTCATACTGAAGAAAGAAGATGGACTTACCTAAGGGGAAATAGTAATGAAGTCAGATGGTTTATAGGGAAAACGTGTAAGGATGAAAGCATTGGAGGGAATCTTTGTTGTGTTTGGAAGAAATTTCATTTAAATCAAAAGGATATGTCTTGGAGGCACTAGAAGACAAAAAGATAGTACAATAGTACTCTACACATTATGTGTAGCGCCTCCTGCACCCTGTTGTGGTAGTCTACCACAATACAGCTTGTCTCCCACCAATGTTTCCTCATACTTGACTCCTTGTTGGCTAAGTAGAAGAAATAGAGTGATGGCGCTGATTATTACATGGGCTTGATGTGATATCCTCATATTAGGCCCTAACTCAAGTATATAAATAGTACCTTGTTAAGAAAGAGAAGGGATTTCAGCAATTTCAAGATAAAAATACAGAAGAGAGTAGTGTGAAGGTAGTGGGAAAAAAGAGAGTTTCTTCTTCTCACCCATTCATGTACCTGTTGCCGAGTCCTGGCACGACTGAAGTTATCTCTTGCAGATTATCCATCTCAAGAAGTCTTCAAGTTACTCTTAGGTTTATATTTCTTTTTCAATATTTGTTTAAGAATGTATCCTCTAAGAACCATGCTTGATGTTTGTACTCAGTTCATCATGAGCTAAATATTTTGTTGTTGAGCAATGAGAAGTTAATATTAAGTTATTTTTATGTTCAATGATGTGTAGTTAGTGCCTTGTTTTATTATGTGTTAACTTGTTTACAAATCAGCTTTTTAGAGTGATCAACTGAAAAAAAGATAAAAACTTGTTGTTGTGAGAGATCCAACAAGTGGATTTTATGATAAAAATGGTTGAAACAAGTAGAGTAGAGATAAAATTAGAGTGGTAAAAGGGTTACTCTAAAACATATGTTATATATATTCATCTATATCATCTAATTGCATCAAATCAACACCTTTAATTTAATGTTTCATAAAATTATATTATCTTAAAAACCATTAAAACTCCATCAATGGTGAATATATCACAACAACATAAAAACATAATTATCACACACGAATGTACATAAATTTTATCCATCAATTCATCACACACAAAAAATTAATCATCAATAACAGAATTATATTAACAAAATATAGAATTCATAAAACACCCAACTGCCCTATTGGATGTTAAGGCATATACTCGTTTATTGAATCATTGTCCCCTTACCTGGTTATCCTAGCAGCCGTGCAAATTTTGGTTTTTGATTCTCTTCTACCTCCCAAGTCTTAAGCCTCTTTCTCTCTTATTAGCCTTTTGCCCCTAATTCTCCAAGTTTACTTTTATGTACTGATAACCAGGAAAAAAAAACTCCCTAAACCTAAATTACCTCTTAATATATATATGCTTACTTGTTATGAATAATAGTAAATAGATGTGGATGTTCATTTTCCCCAATCTTTCTATATTCCTTAACTCTTATAATTTAAGTTCCTAACCTTTGTGTATTCCTTGAGTTAATGGTTGTTATTGGTCATGTACTATAAATATGGATAATATTGCAATGTAAATGGTACTTTTGGAAGAAGATAATACAATATTGCTTTCTCTCTTCTCTTTCTCTCCTTCATGTATCATTCATCTCTATATTGATTTGGTGAATTTCATAACACGTTATCAGCACGATACTCTACAACGCGAGTGATGATATAGCCAGGTTCTATGTTATTTTTCTAATCTTAATATATTTGAACCAATATAATACAATTCATGTTTTTGTTACTATTTTTTTCCTTCATATAAATATGTTTATTTATTTTTTTAATATATTTTGTAGAGAAATTGATTTAACTTGTACAATAATATTAGATTTCTTTGATCATTCTTGTTAAATTCCGGAAGAATTTAACATTAAGGCATTTCTATATGTTTGCCCAGAATTGAATTTTAACACATAAAAGTGTTAATTTAATATTCAAGCATCCATGAAGGATTGCACAAAGAATAATTTTTTTCGACCTTTGTTTATGGAAATAGTTTGTGATGTGATATTTGTAGAACTAAAGATTAATATTAAACTATCTCCAAATTATTGTTCAAAGATTGAGTTTAATCGATTATTGTGTTTATCAATAATTGATGAATTCCAGAAAAATTCAACGTTCAGTCACCTTTAAAAGGCCGCATCTATAATATTATTGAATCCTAGAAGGATTATAAATATTATTATTTTTATTAGTAAGAGATTTGTGATTGAGTTCCTAAAGAACTACAAAATGTGATTGAGTTCCTGAAGAACTATAAAAAAAAATCTGATTTCATCATGATATTAATGAATCTCAGAAGGATTGCATCTGTTATGTTAAAAATTTGAAAAATAATTGCATCACCTATATTATCGAATTCTAGATGATTGAATCAATAATAGTGAAGTATCCTAGAAGGATTTCACAAAGAAATTTTATTTTTCTTTTATTGATGATGTAAAGATTTGTAACCTACATTTTCGAGAAATAAAATTTCATAAAAATGATCCAATTTTCTTTCATAATTTAATGGTATACATCTATGAAGGATTGCAAATATTGTAATTTTCTAAGTAAAACGAAGCTCTCACGATAATATCAATTGTGATCTTCATGCATCCCAAAAATATTTCAAGAGTAATATTAAAATATCCCTGAAGGATTTCATAAATTTTTGTTGTTGTATCGATCTAAAAATTCATAATTTGTAATATGTTCATTAAAAGATTGTCATTCCAGAAAAATGACACAAATGATTTTAACGCATCACAGAAGGATGGTTATATATATATATATATATATATATATATATATATATATATATATATATATATATATATATATATATATATATATATATATATTTAGATTATTTTTTATAACAAATTATTTATATAGTTCCTGAAGAACTTATCAAGCATCCCTGAAGGATAGAAAAATAAATTATTTTTATAGTTCCTGAAGAACTTATCCATCCTTGAAGGAAAGTAAATCAAATTAATTATATGACGATATAATTTTAGTGATATAATATTGTATGATTAAATATGTTTAATTTTATAAGGGGTAATTGTTTGATAATTATATGATCATATGTTCATATGAATGTATTTGATTAAAGTGTTTAATAATGAAATACTATTATATTGGTTTTGAATTATATTGGAGGTATTGAATATCCTTGTATTACACAAATAAATTTGGACATAAAATGTATAATAGAAAAAGCTATCGGCTTTTCCCTCGGGCTTGTACTACACTTATATTAGTACAATTTAAGCATATGTCATTGTAAACCAGTAGTTTACAAATTACACTTAAATGTGTCGTTGGTAAAACCGGTTGGGTCATCTCGGATTTAATATGAGGCGAATAATTTATATTGAAGAACCAGAAGTTTCTTCAATCCAGTTAATTTTTGTGTGTTTGTAAAGGAAAATAAAAATGTGAGAAATTACATTTTGACGACATTAATTGTTGCATCGACTAAAATATCATGCATATGTCTCTACTCACAACCAGAAGTTTGTGAAATTATTTTCGCAACTAATTAGACTAAGATCTTGTTTAATGGATTTTTTTTATAGAAATTCATGTATAAGTATCACATATATTATTAAAATTGATATTGAATATCATATATATTCATAAAAAGAAAATGGACCCGAAGATCCATTCTTTAGACGTCTAAAGTTAATTATATGGTTGATACTTATGAGATCATCAATTCAAATTATATATTTGAAACACCCAAAGTATGATATTAAGATATTTATTCGCATTAAACCAACAAGATACTATATCTTAGTCCTCCCTAATTTATTCTAATACTTCTCATCTAAATGAACATTTGGATGTGTTGTGTATATTTTAATTGCTCCAATATAATACATTAAGATGAGTCATGATAGAATATTGGAAAAATATAATTAATATGAATCTCAAATTTTGAGGATATAATTTGAGAAAATAATTAAATACTTGATTGCAGCCCAGTAGGTTGATTATCACTTGATAAATTAATTTTCCCAATATTAGGGGGAGAGAATAAGCAGCTGAAATCATGAACAAGAAGTTCAAATGAACAATTTAAAATAAATTATTGTCCTGATCCTCGTACAAATCAATATGAACAAAAAGTTCAAAATATTATTCATTTGCAAGGTTTATGAAATAAATTATCAGCTGATAATACTCCACTCAAAGTGGATTCTCCTATTGGATAATATAATATTGCAAATGAGTTGTTGATGCGCCTGAAGCGTGGTATGAAAGTCATTTCTAATGTTAAAAGTCCTCTACTAAGAAAAGAAACTAAAGATGACCCAAGTGAGGATATGAAAATGCTAAGAGCACTTTGACCTAATTTAATTTTCAGTTCCATAAGAACAAATGAAGTACTTGAAATATGAAATAAAGAGATCTCGATAAATTATGTCATGAATGAAATGGAATGGAACCGGAATTGAGATAACCAAATAAAGTCAATATTGACAATGTCTTTGTATACAATATAGCGCTAAAAGTGATCAATGATAATGAGGATCATGAGTAAAAGTCTATTAAAGATTTTAGACTAAGTGAGAATTGGCCAAAATAAATCTATTCAATTGAAGAAGAATTAAACTCACTTTACAAGTGACTCACTTTTGGACCTGTAGTCCGAACATCTCATGGTGTGAAACTAATTGGATATAAATGAGTTTTTGTGAAAAAGAAAAATAAGAATGATATAAAGTTTGATTTATTGCTCAATGATTTTCACAAAGACCTAAGATTGATTTTGATAAAAACATATTCACCTGTAGTGGATTCAATTGATTTTTGATAATTAAGTAGCCTTGTAACACATGAAGGACTTAATTTGAACATGATGAATGTTATGACATCTTATTTATATGGTTCACTTAATAGTGACATTTACATGAAACTCCCTGAAGGGTTCAATATACCAGAGGCACGTAATTTTGGATCTCGAGAAAACTACTCCATCAAATTGAACAAGTTTCTCTATGGGTTGAAACAATCTGGATGCATGTGGTATAATCACCACAGTGAATATTTACTAAAGGATGGATATACAAATAACTCAATTTGTCCTTGTATTTTCATAAAATGATATGGAAAAGTATTTGCAATAATAGTTGTCTATGTGGATGACATAAGTATTATTGGAACTCCTAAAGAGCTTCCAAAAGCTATAAATTGCTTAAATAAAGAGTTTGAGATGAAGGACTTAGAAAAGATAAAATATGTCTAAGTTTGCAAATTGAGCATGTGGACAAAAGAATATTTGTACATCAAGAAGGCTATATAGAAAAGTGTTGAAATTATTCTATATGGACAAAGATCTTTAGATGAAAATGTTAGATCATTAGATGTGGAGAAAGATCTTTTTAGGCCTCGAGAAAATGATGAAAATTGCTTGGTTCTGAAGTACCATATCTCAGTGCAATTGGAGTACTAATGCACCTTGCTAATTATACACATCATGATATATCATTTTTCGTCAATCTATAAGTAAGATAGAATTATTCACCTACACGAAGAAATTGGAAAGCGGTCAAACATATACTTCGTTATCTTAAAGATGCTGGTTACTTGTCAGATTCTCACAATGGTAGATCAGAAAGAGGTTATTTGTTTACATGTGATGGTACAACCATTTCATGGAGATCTATGAAACAACTCATGGCAACAATTTCATCAAATCCTGCATAACTATTAGCACTCCATGAAGTCACTTCCAAGAAGAAATTTTAAGCAACTACTACAAATAATATCGTCTCACATGTAAATGTCTGCATGAGGGGGAGAAATACATATGTTTTGCACTCTTTTTCCCTTCACCATGGTTTTGTCCCACTGGGTTTTCCTGGTAAGGTTTTTAACGAGGCAATTCACATTTAAAGGATATTGTACTCTTTTTCCTTCACTAGAATTTTTTCCACTGGGTTTTCTCTAGTAAAGTTTTAACGAGGCATATCCTCAATGAACATCCAAGGGGGAGTGTTATGAATAATAGTAAATAGATGTGGATGTTCATTTTCCCCAATCTTTCTATATTCCTTAACTCTTATAATTTAAGTTCCTAACCTTTGTGTATTCCTTGAGTTAATGGTTGTTATTGGTCATGTACTATAAATATGGATAATATTGCAATGTAAATGGTACTTTTGGAAGAAGATAATACAATATTGCTTTCTCTCTTCTCTTTCTCTCCTTCATGTATCATTCATCTCTATATTGATTTGGTGAATTTCATAACATACTATAGTTTTAATTATAATTATAATTATAGTCCAACCTTTGTCTCCCTTACTCCTTCCTCCTTCTTATATCCTTTATTTCTAATTTGGCCCCAAACCTTCTATTTTCTCATTATAATTAAATAAATATAATAAAATGCTATTATTTGAAATTATCAAAATAATCTCTAATAATTCTATTAATCTATATTTACTCTCCACACTTCCACCATAAGGTCACACACCCCTATCACCCAAATTTTATTTAATTATTATCATATAATAATTAAATAAAATGAAAATAACTATAAATAATTCAAATAAAAGAGAATAATCTAAATCGGGGTGTTAAAGTAACCCCTCACATTTCAGTTTTTCATTTTTTTATTTTGCATTCTGAGGGGTTTTACCCTTGACAACAAGACTTTTCATGTGATGGTTTTTGCCTCTGGCATAAATTGCTATCAACAAATGCTTTTTCTTGTAGTGCTAAAAGAAATCTTATATGAAAAATACATGAGATTCAACAAACTTAGGCATTGCACTCTATATTATTGGTTATAAACTATGCATTTGCTTACATATTTTAAAGCTCGCATTATGAGCACAATTATACATCATGTGAATTTTAAATCCTACTTTTTGTATTAAAACAAACATAGCCTCGCCCTCTTTACTCGGTGAAATTCATCATTGCAATCTGCGGTTGAATAGCATTTGTTTAAATGCAATTTCTTTCGGGTTCAAATACTCAGCAACGTGCAGTTATGGATTTTAGTTGTTATACGAAGGCCAAAATACTCATATTTCAAGATGTGTTTGTAGTATATTTGGTGAAGTAAAAATTTGAGTTGTTTAATGTTCATATAATTGTTAAGATCTTGAGATCTCTTGACTTGACAAGTGTGTGTTTTTCCTTACCCTAAGGACACGTGTTTCCAAATTGGAGGGAAAGACATATGTTTCATTCATAAAATCCAAATTAAAAGGCACCTAGGTCTTTATTCATCACAAAAGACCAAAGAAATATCAACCAGAGAGCAACCTAGAACAATTTGACGGATTTCTCATGAGCAAAGATGTCAACAACTTGTGAAGTATTGACACAACACACGTGGGTCACGAAACTCATAATAATTTGAGAAAATTGTTTAAATAAATATAGTTATATATGTTGATACTATGTAAATATATGGCACTGACACTGACATGAGTCTAATATGACGAGTCGGCTACCTGATGCTCTTTTGATATAAACTGTAAGTGTTACTTAGTCAACAACTAATCTAGAGCCATAATGCATTTTTAATCGATTAGATTTTAAGCAATTGAATATGCCAAAGACCCCTTAAAAAACAAGTTAACCTAACAAGTGTCAATATGTGTTTTTAAGGACATTATGAAAATTTTATGACTTAACAACATTTCCTTTTTTTCCTCTCACTCATTATACAAACTAGTCTTTTAGTATTTTGGGTTTAAGATATAGTTAGTATATCTAATGCTTTATGGTACCCTTTAGTAGTAGACACACTAAAATTTTTAAAAAATAAAAACAAAATGTTCAAAAGAAAGTTAAACTGAATTTCTCAACAAAGCGCTAGAATTTCCAAAAATAAATAAAAAGGAAATACAATTTGCCCTCATGCAGGATCGAACTACAGACCTTCAGTTTACAAGACTGACGCTCTACCACTGAGCTATAAGGGCAGATGAAAACAAATTTCAATATTTAAGTATTTTTTTAGTAATTTATAAAGTACCTTAATTTCATATTAATAACTTTTTAACTCATTAAAGAAAGTAAATATTATTAGAAACCAAAAAAAAAAAATTCCATCCATATATTTAATTTTTTTATTAAGTTATCCGGATGAAAATAGAAAGGGAATATAAGTTTATCAAAGTATAATTGTTACCATCAGCAAGGTGATACTTAATGATTTCTTCGTCATCTGTTACTAGAACAACCTCAAGCAGATCTTCGAATAAATGCATTGAACACACATCTTTTTAGAGAATAAATAGAACATTCTTTCCTTTAAACAATTGAAGTTCATTTTGACTAAACCAACACTTGACACCCTCTTATTTTAATAAATTATATTTAAAATCAAACAAACTACCATAATAAAAGAAATCAAATGTGTCATACACATCGATTTAACAAAATTGAAATAACTAAGATAAATATAGTAGTTAAATTCATCATTAATTCATTGTATTTGAAAGAAGTGATCCCCTTGATTATAAGGTCAAACAACTCAAACCTAGCACTTGTGCTTTCATCATCCACAAAAATGATCAACTTTCACCTAACACATTTAAAAAACAAAGATTAACATATGCAATTGTCACTAGGGAAAAAGGAGAAGAATCAAACTTCTAACAAAAAAAATTTACTTTAACATACATTAAAATAAATATGATGACATTTGTGACAATAGTACAATCCATAAAATACTTAAAGTAATCTCACGCATGATGGGTCATTATGAGATGAAAGTATTCACATTAGGTCAAACACTTCCCTAATGGTCAAAGACTCACCAAAACAAGTGAGAGAGACACCACATATTCACCCAAAAGATTTAGGAAATATGTGTATAGGTCCTCTCATTTATAAAGTGTTCGACATTTTCTAAGAAATGTGGGACTTACACAACTCACTTTTATTTCTCATTAATCTCCCCCTCAAGTGCGAGTTAATCCATAATGCTCCCCCTCAAGTGAAAGTTGTTTCATCTAAATACTTGTATCGGAGTTTATACACACTTTTACCATGTCATGGGCACTTCCACGGGACACGTTGTTTGACCACCATGTCAGAAAGAATTTCGATACAAGGAGTCTGTTCTCTTTACTCTAACCATCAACTATAATATCAGCGATGAGTCATCATAAAGGGGAAGCATTCACATTAGGTCAAACACTCACCTAAAAGTCAAAGACTCACCCAAACAAGTGATAGAGAGACCACATATTCATCCAAAACCTTTAGGCTATGTTTGGGAGTTTGGAGGGGAAGGGAGGGGAAGGCTTCCAAAAATGAAATTTTAAAAAAATATAGAAAAATATTTGACATTTTTTGAAAAAATGATTTTGTTTAGAATGATAAAAGAGTTATTATCATTACTAAATTTTTAATTTTCAGAATACTATGACAACCTAAAAGATATTTGGAAAATTTATGTAAACCCTTCAAAACCCTCCAAAACCCTCCTTCAATACAACTTTTGAGTTCCCCATTTTATGGGGTTTTTGGTGTTATGAATAAACTCAAACCCTCCAAAACCCTCCTACCCAAAATCTTTTTATCATTTTCACCCAATTCTTCCTATTTTTAAAAGCCCTCCCCTCCCTTCCCCTCCAAACTCCCAAACATAGCCTAAGGAAGTGTATATGGGTCCTCTCACTTATAAAATGCTAAACCTACACTTTTCAAGCAAAGTGGGATTAGACAACTCATACTTATTTTTCAACACCATAATCAGAAAGAAGATACCATTGTGGATCTATTACAAAACATTAACAATCTTAGCAAGAACCACAAACAATTCATTCTTCATAGAATAAATTAACTCTCGTATTGTTTTCTTTAGATAAAATTGTTTAAATTGAGGTTGTTCTTGAATAGAAATAAGAACTTGTTTAATTTTTTGAAAGTACAACCATTGCCAAACAACACCAACCAACAAAAGAATATATATAATAAAGTTTTGAACAAATAATAATATAAAATATTAAAAATTCAAAAGTATAAATAATACACAAATGAAAAATATACCAATTTCTAAATTGAATAACTTAGACCATCGGAGGATTAAACAAAATTCTAATAACATCCTTTACACTTGAACAACAACACACCCTATAATTTAAAATAAAATGTATATAAAATCCAAAAACAATATTTGTAAAATATTAATCACCAAGTTGCAATTAAGCCATTTGTTTATCATTACAAACAGAAGTACAATGACGTAACAAAAAAGTTTTGACATGCATTTTCGAATAACTCTGAGAAACTAATAAGCAAAAAGTCCATTTAGTGCAAATTTAAGATTTCCACCACGAAAAACACAATAAAACCAAATATTAAAACATAAATAAAAAAACAAATTCAACACATAGAGAAGTTATTGATGACAAAATTAACTTATGTTTGATCAGTTAACTCAATTTCGAAAATCATGTCCATACCTATAGAAATATCATGATCGTACTCATAACGAATAAATATCAAAATACCAATAACATCTACAAATAAGATATTTAGAATAAATTAAAATATTGAAGTTTCATACATCAAATATAAATTAAAATAGTATACGATAATACAAACACTTACTAACTAAATAAATATAATGAAACTCGTGCTTCAAGATTTTTCATAAAGAAAGTAGAGACTAAACATACTTATGGGTTAAATAACTACTTAAAAGCAAACTTCAGCTTTTACATGGAAAATAATTTTCTATCTATGGTAAGTTGTCATCAAGCCACTTATATTAGGTGCAACATGGAAGATAGAAATCACACAAACACTATTTTCTACAAGGAGATGTTTTAAACAATCAAGAAACTGAGTCGAAACAATTGCTTGAATTTTGATACCTTAACATATAATGCAAACAAAATCAAATAAGCATTTAATTTGTAATATAAAGTATAGCATGTGAAACATATCCGAAAAACATATATTGTTTCACTAGTGCAACTTTTAAAGAAAATTATACCTTTTAGTCAAGTAAGATGAGCTCTGTGGAGTTCACTTTTCGGGTACTAAACTGCTATTGATATCATTTGATGTTCTAGTATCTTATACCGTTATCACCTATGGTTTCATGTTATAGTTAGCGGTGGCAAACGGGCATGTCAGTCCGTTTAGATCTATTCTACAAAAGTCCACGAAAAAATGGAGCAGAGCTGACTTTGTTGAGGGTGCGAGCCTAAAATTTTACCCCACCTCACAAAATAATGAGTGTGGGATGGGATGGATCCGTGGGCATTGAACCTTTTAAACTTAAAATTTTCAAAATTTCATATTAACGTTTGCGCCCGCAGAAGTCCGCAAAAAAATGAGGCACGGCAGGACGAACATATCTTTGAAGATGCATGCCTAAAATTTAACCCGTCCTGCAAAAAATTACAGACATAAGTTAACTCGTCTTGCAAAAAATTACACACATGGTCATATATCCATGTCCTTTTTGTACACATACACTTGTACCACAAGGATATGATATCAGATGTTAGTTCATGAGGAGGAGCATCAACCTTTGTCCAAGAGCAACACATAAGTGAGAGAGAGAGAGAGAGAGAGAGAGAGAGAGAGAGAGAGACATTACATATTCACCCAAAATCTTAAGGTGATAGGTGTATGAGTTCTCTCACTTATAAGTCCTCAACTCTCCACATTTATAATCAATGTGGGACTCCAACTCACACTTGACTTATTATTCTCAACAACTTTCAACTTTCAAATGAGTTGTATAGCCCAAATTATCATCAATAAATTGAGGACGCAGTCAAGTTGAAAGTAGAACATGGAGATCTAGAGATACCTCAACGATTGATGTGAAACCTAAGTAACCATATTCTTAACTCACCTACATATATAATCTTCCTCCATGAAATTGACAAGCAAATTTTAAACTTGAATACATGACAAGTAAATAAACAAAAAATAAATCAAAAGCATATATTATTTATATCATGTAGTATGGAATCATTGATATGTTATACACGTGGAACCAAATATTCAATCAGATTCATAT
Organism: Vicia villosa; assembly: GCF_029867415.1. Lineage (NCBI taxonomy): Eukaryota > Viridiplantae > Streptophyta > Magnoliopsida > Fabales > Fabaceae > Vicia > Vicia villosa. The sequence goes on along the minus strand of NC_081185.1, from coordinate 33,418,660 downwards.
ATCAATATATTCAAAATACAAGAATGCAAAAGATACCCTAACTATCCAAACAACACAAATATCCTCATCATATTTGATGGCATCCTTAGTGTCAATTAAAGTTGGAGGGAAAAAAGCAACCCATTTTCAACCTTTAACTCATACTCTAAAAAATCCTCCACAACATCAAAAACAACACATACAATCAAATACAAATAAAACAAAATGGATAAATTTACAATTATAATATATAAAAGGTATATAGATGTGTAAATTGCGTAAATAATATGCCAAATAAAGCAAACATAAATCATGAAATCGATCATATAAAACATCGTGAATAGAATATCTCTCGGATCATTTTATAACTATTAGTTGGGGTAAACAACGTGCATTTTGGGCAGTTTCAGAACCAAAATTTCCAGTTGGCCTAAACTACATATGTAAGTTAAAGGTTTGGTTTTGCCCATTTGTGTGTATGATTTAATCGGGTGACGGGTTTGTCGAGTGGCGAATTATTCGATTTGATTTGTTTGGGTTGAGTTTCACGTTTTGACATTACTAAGTAGTTTATTAATTTCAAAAATTAGTATGGTAATAGAAAAATAAAAAGAAAATAAAGAGTTCAGTGGAATGAGTTTTTGAGTGACAAAATATTTTGACCCCCCTCTCTTCTTGGTCACTCTCGCTGAAATTCCATAATTGTCCCTTTACTTTGGAAATGCATTTTCGAAGTTGAAAAAAAGACTGATTTCGGATATGCATTTCCGAAATCACCTTTTTTTACGTAAAAATTTTTTTTGGAAATACATTTCCGAAAATAACATTTCGGAAACACATTTCCGAAATAACGCGTGTTCTGCTGTTTAAACAAAACAGCCTCCCCCTATTTCTATTTTACCCTAAAACTCAAAAGTTTCAAAAATCTTCCCATTTGTGGTTCCTACTACACGAACTTGACTCTCCAAAGTTGCTCTACAACCTTCAAAGACTACTCAAAGGCTACATTCAAAGCTTCCAAATTGTAAGTTCTCACAACCTTATATTGTAACATTGAAATCCATATTAGGGTTGATAGAAATTAGCAAAATGATATAGGGTTAAGTTATTATTAGTCACTTAGGTTGTTTAGATAGGAAAAATCTGATTTTGAAGCATTTAGGGAAAGAAATGGGTTTTCTGCAAAAATGGAGTCGCAGGTGTTTTCGGAAGTGCATTTCCGAAAACACCTCCCTGACCAGTTTTAGAAATGCACTTCCGAAGTTGACCCAAAAAGTTTTTTTATTTTCTTGATTGTTTCGCCTTCTAACCCGTTCGCTTTTGGATTTCAATTGTTTCACGAAAATGGCAGGCAACCCAGCTAGAATTAGACAGGGGAGAGAGAGACAGACAGCGTCGGCTAGACATGAGCAGGCAGCGCAGCTGACATCGATGCAGGGACGGGGTAGAGTACGAGCACCCGTCCAGACAGATGAGCTTGGTTCCTCGTCTGAATCGAGAAATCGGATGGCTCGGGTATCTTCTTCCCGTCAGGAGGAGGAGGAGGTGATATACCAAGAGGCGGAGGAGGAGATAGCAGATGCTGATCCTCCACACGGGGAGGAGAAGGAGGAGGGCTACCCGGGAGGGCCTAGTGACAATTCCGTGCTGATTTCCTACCATGAGCACGTCGCTCGACGTGTCTGGGAGGGAGAGGTATTTTTTATAATTTATCCGACTTTATTATTTAACCGTTTTTTATTTAACAATCTTTTTGTTTTTGTTGTAACAGGAAAGGGCGACGCTAAAAATGGTGAACCACGTGCGGAAGATTTTTGATCTGTTTAAACCAGAGGCGCAGTGGTTTAATGATGTGGTGACTGCTTCCGGGCTAGGTGGTTTGTGTATGACCGGGTATACCACCATCATCCACAGCATGCAGGGGGCTTTTGTGGAGCGGTGGCATAGGGAGACATCTTCTTTCCACTTACCGGTTGGGGAGTTGACGATCACCTTGCACGATGTGCATTGTCTTCTCCACTTGCCGATTACAGGGATGCTGCTTAACCATTCCCGGATCCAGAGGGTCAAAGCGATCGAGTGGATGGGGATCTATCTGAGTATGGACCCTTATATGGCTGATTTTGAGTGTTGGACAACAAATAGGGCTCATATCCGGTTCTCCACCTTGAGAGAGTTGTATGAGCACCACTTGGTGGCGGCGGCCGATTCCGAGGAGGCGGGTAACGACCTATTTACGGAGTATCACCGTGCATGCGCTCTCCGGTATTGGTTCATGTTCTTGGTAGGCACTGACTACCATTCACCAGTGGAACTGGGGGTCAGCTATTCTAGTATACTTGTACCCAAAGCTGAATGAAGCCTCCAACTAGAGGACCAGGAAGTTGACTGGATCTGCCATACTCTTGATGGTATGTTTCCTTTTAATTGTTACACATTTATTTATGGTTCATCTTTATTTTTAATACATTATCGTGTTTTTCTTTCAGGGCTGGATCATATCCTACTTCCCCCGCATCCACGGCTTCGCCATTGATTCTGCGTACGATGACGTCGTGCCCAGGGCCGCCCGATACGTTCTCCAAAGGGAGGACAATGCAGTGGAATCATATCGCGGGTACCTCAACCACAAAGCTCACGATGACATTCGTTGGATGTCATTCAATGACTACACTGCTGTTGTCCCATTTGACTGCATCGCGTTATACTCTGGCTGGTTGGCATGCGGGGCCAACACCATGGTGAGGTATCTTACGGAGCAGTGCATGCGACAGTTTGGACATGTGCAGATGATACCGAGGTCACCGTTTGAGGCAGCTCCCGACACAGTTACCCGAGTGGAGCTCACTGCCATATTTGAGGACTGGGAGCATCATTTGGTCCCAGAGGAGTATCGCCGCATGCAGACCACCCAGGAGTGGCATTGTGTAGAGGGGTACGTGATATGGTTCTATCGGGTGCCACATCCTCTGATGACACCCGACGCTCCCAGAGCTCCTAGGCCAGCATACGAGGAGATCCTAGAGAACCAGCAGGCCGAGGATGACCATGCCATTGATCTCCTGCCGATATGCCAGCGGATAGAGATGCTTGGGCGGGACGCGTTAGAGCGAGGTATCATTGATCAGGACGGTCCAGAGGCAGTCACCGTGGTGGAGAGGATGATCGGTGATGTGGGCGGTGCGGCGGCATATAGGAGGCAGAGGAGGTCCCAGGGCGTTAGGGTTAGGCATACTCAGTAGGGGGTTCCGGTTTATTTTTCTTGGATTTTATTGTATTTGAGTTGTATTTCTTGACATTCACATACATTTTCGCTCACTATTAGTATTTTATTCGGCTTGTATATATAATTCGGCTTGTATATATAATATTAGTATTTTATGTTGATATGTCGTTTATTTTATTCGGCGTTTTCGTTTAATTAAAAATACGGGACTAAACGTTGTTAAGAAAAACATAAAAAAAACACAATTTCTGCATATTTCGGAAGTGCACTTCCGAAAACCCCCTAAAATGTGAAAAAGGTGTTTTCGGAAGTGCATCTCCGAAAACACCCACCATTTGGTGTTTTCGGAAGTGCACTTCCGAACTCTGGAAAAATCTAGAAAATAATTTACTTCGGAGATACATCTCTGAAGCAAGGGCAAGTTTGGCATTTCGCTGGGGGTCACCCCCATAGGGGGCCAGGAAAGAAATTCTCAAATATTATGACATTATAGTAGTAAATAATTGTTCGATTTAACTAGTAAGGTGAGCCACACAAACACACTAAGTTTTTAATACAATATAAAAAATAATTGTTTGACATGAGAAGATACAGAACCGGGTAGGTTTGGGTATTGCATGGTTTCAGTTTATTTTCATTTGAAACCCATCTATAACAACCCGAAACATAAAAAATCTGCACGATTTAATCAATTTAGTTCGGTTGAGCGGGTCATGTCCACCCCTAAATATTTGATGCACCATGAACTATATTTTAATATTTAGGATTAATAGGTATTTTGCCCCTTATCATGTAGGCGAGTTTTGAAAAACTCCCTGTAAAAAAAAATTAGATTCGGTCCTCAACATTTGAAGATTATCTTGTTTTAAATCCTCTTGAAACTTAGTCATCTGAATCTATGATGTGGCAATAATTTTTTTTAATTTTTTATTAAGGTGAATTCTTAATTGGCTTTTTTTAATTATTTATTTATTTATTTTTAATCCATCTAAGCTTTCATTTTTAACCCATCTAAACTTTCTTATTATTATTTTAGTGATTGTGTGATAAATGGATAAAACTAAAATTTCAAAAACTGCCATAAGGAGGGGTCAAACTCGTGACCCTGGATATGAATGAGGGGCACCCACCAACTAAGCTGAAAAAGTTTATTGTGTTGATGTCTGCCATCAATATATGTAATACAGCTTACACTTGCAGTATTACAAAACAAATTATTTCACTTACATTTTCATTTCAATTAATTCCATATATTTCTCTTACACTCAATATTAAATGTTTAATAGGATTAGTTTTTAAATCATTCATCTTTTATATTTAATAATATTAGTTTTTAGATAGTAATAAAACTATATTATTACATGTTAATTTATGTAATAATATGAATTAATATATATTTAATCATTCATATTTATTGATACATACACACATATATATATATATATATATATATATATATATATATATATATATATATATATATATATATATATATATATATATATATGGGATATGATCAAATGACACTAAGGTGTCAAAGTTTAATTTAACACCTAATCTCAACCGTTAAAAGAATTGATCAAACGGTGATACTAAACAGCCTATTTTTTAGGAGAAAAATATGCTATATAAATTTTTATTATTATTTTATTTCACTTAGTATCACCGTTTGATCAATTCTTTTAACGGTTGAGATTTTGGTGTCAAATTAAACTTTGACACCTTGGTGTCATTTGATCCTATCCCTATATATATAATATTTACTCATATTTTTAAATTAACAATTATATAATATATGAAGTATAAATTATTTAAAAACTAATACTATTTAGACATTTAATAATAAGTATAAGAGAAATATATTTATTCATATTATTAAATTAATATGTTTGAATAAAAATTAATGATTAAATATATATTTAAATATATTATTACATAAATTAACAATTAATAATATAGTTTTATTATTATTTAAAAAATAATATTATTATAAGAAATATAAATGATTTAAAAACTAATACTATTAAACATTTAATAATAAGTGTAAAGAGAAATATATGGAATTAATTGAAATGAAACTGTAAGTGAATTCTTATTTACCCAATGTCGCTACTGCGAAAATTAACAGAGTCGCCACTAATATATTTATCCTATAAGGGAAAGGAATACCAGGAAACCTAACTCGAATAAGAACAAGGTCTTTCGACCAGAGAATAGGGTACGGGAGTCGGCTACGCAAGGGGAAGGTGCTAGCACCCCTCACGCCCATCGTACTCGATGGTATCCACCTATGTTTTTGTTTCTATCTAAAGGGTGTGTATTATTTCTAAACCTAAATGAAAATGAATGCAAAAGAAACACGGGAAAAAGAAGGAAATATTTACAAGTGTGCTCGCTTAGGCCCCGCGGCCCAATGCCTACGTATCCCTTACAAGGAATCAGAGCTACCGTAGTTCGGCTCAAAAGTTTCCATTTGTTTTGTGTTTTTTAGTTGAACAGAGGTTAAGGTCGCAATCCACGATGCTCGACCTTTGGAGACTTATACGCCTAATTCTGGACTGGACTTAACTTGTTCTTAGCAGCAGAAATGAACTTGGGTTTGTGTCTTTTATTATAATTCTATGATGACAAAACCCACTACAAGGTTTCGCACCACTTCCTTTCTTTGTTTTGAATTTGAACCTTTATTAGGTATTTTGAGTATTTTTTATTGGTGTTTTTTAAGGCGAAATTATTTGTGACTTAGATCATACAAAAAGAGTTTTTGAATATTTAGAGAACACACATCGAGATCTATACCCCAATCGTTTCTCTAAATAGCGGTTAAGAAATATACCGAGGCCTACGCCTCAATCATTTCTCTTCCGCTAAGCAGAAAAGAAATACACCGGGGCCTACGCCCCAATCATTTCTTTCCTACTATGAAAAAGTAGCAGCGGTATAATCCTCGTCGGTATTTATTAGGTTTTTTAAGATCAAAAAAGAAAAAGAAATGAGAAAGGGGGACTAACCTAATTTCTAACCTAATTGTTATTGTTTTTTTACAAAGGAAATCTAAATCTAAAGGTTAACATGGTAATGAGATAAATTCTAAACTAAGGGAGCATACAAATTGTATCAACAAAATAGGCTCAAAATATGGCCAAAAATCTAAGCAACAAAGTCATAAAAAAATTATACAAAAAATAACATGGAAATGATACTAAAAAGGAAAGAAGCAATTCAAGTTTAAGTACAAAATTAGTCTAAAAATAGTACCATTTTTATGAGTTTCTAATGAAAGTTTTTATGTCAACAATTGCCTAAAAAATCTAACAAATTTTAATGGTGATTATGGTTTTTATATCGACTAAAAATTCTAAAAAAAACTATTGTGAAAATGAACCTAAATCTATAAAAATTATAATGGAGTCAGGGGGTGAAAGCTAAAAAGGGGTGTGCAGGTAATCTGGGCGCAGGGCCACTAGAATTAAGCCCAACAGCTATTTTTTGTTCAAAATTTGTTTCAAGTGGCCAAAAACGTGTGAAATGGGCTCACAGGGGGGTGAATGGAAGCAATTCATGAAGGCCTGATGTTTGATCCAGATTCTCAGATCATCAATGTTTTTCAATTAACAAATTTAATTAAATAAATAAATAAAAAAATAAATAGAAAGGGGAATTAGGGTTCGTATGTGACCTTTCACCTCTTAGACTTCAAACTCATCTTCTCGCTCTCGTCTCTACCTCTCTTTCTCATGAGCGGCGCGCGACGGAGGGACTCACCTTCTCCGATCAAAACTCCAGCCCATTCCATACACACGCTCCCATCTCTAGCCTTTCGTTCTTCGTTGATTCAACCATGGCAGGGAGCAAACACGAACTCATGAAAGGGTTTGAGGATTACCAATCGGCGAGTCGTCCGAAGCACCTTTGATAGCTCAGGTTTGTCTTCGAAATCCTCTTCGTTCTTTGGCTCTTTCTTCTTCTACCTTCTTGCGCCTTTGGTCGTTGTTCGTGATGATGATGATGACGATGAATGTTGTTGCGATGCATTGAGGATGATGCGAATGTTGTTGTTGAATCAATGTAGGTTCCGTACTGATTGATATTTTGACTGTGTTGATTGAATGAAGATAGAGAGTGTTTCTGGTGGTGATTGAAGGTATCGATGCTGAGCAGTGATGGTGATGATGAAGATTCTTGGTTAGAGATTGAAGAGGAATTCTCGGTTGTGATTTTTTTGAATTTTCTTATGAGTGAGGTGGATTGAAGATGAAGATGATGGAGAATTGATAGGAAGATGAAGAAGATGAATTCGGTTGAAAGAGAATGAAGATGATGAATTCTGAGATTGTGAAGATCGAAGATGATGGTGAATTCAGAGAGTGAGAGCTTGAATCTGAGAAGTGCAGATGAATATATAGGGAGAGTTGACTGAAGATTCTGTTATCAATTGAAAGGTTAGTTGCAATTCTCTGAGGTTAGTTACATTCTGTTGTTCTCTGATTTGATAATCTGATTCTTCTTCTCTTTCTGTTATGAGCTCTTAGGAAAGCTAGGTTGTTAGTTTTTCTGTTATGGGTTAGTTATGAAACGGTTATCTCTGTTAGTTATGTTTTGGAAAGGTTTTTATAGTTTGAAAGTTTGTTACATGTTGGGTGGAGGTTAAGACTATTAGAAAAAAGTTAGGCTATGTTTGGGAGTTTGGAGGGGAGGGGAGGGGAAGGCTTCCAAAAATGACATTTTAAAAAAATATAGAAAAATATTTGACATTTTTTGAAAAAATAATTTTGTTTAGAATGATAAAAGAGTCATTATCATTACTAAATTTTTAATTTTCAGAATTACTACCACAACCTAAAAGATATTTGGAAGATTTATGTAAGCCCTTCAACACCCTCCAAAACCCTCATTCAATACAATTTTTGAGTTCCCCCATTTTATGGGGTTTTTGGTGTTATGAATAAACTCAAACCCTCCAAAACCCTCCTACCCAAAATCTTTTTATCCTTTTCACCCAATTCTTCCTATTTTCCAAAACCCTCCCCTCCCTTCCCCTCCAAACTCCCAAACATAGCCTTAGGAGGTTAGTTAGTATGCAGTTAGGGTCTTTTGTGTTTGATGCAGCATATAGCAAGGTTTTGATTTGATGTAGGTCTGAAAAATGCGATGCTAATTTCTGTTAGTTTCTTTTCCTCTTTGATTTTCTTTACAATAACTCTGTTTTTTGTGAAATCTGTTTCGTTCCTCCCCCTTTTCTGTTACGAGTTTTCTATTGGTTTAATGAGTGCAAGGCTGAACTTGGTTTGTAATTGTACATGGTTGGTTTTTGGTTCGGCTTTTTATGAATTGCTAAGCTGAACTGTGGGTTTTTTTGTATTGATGCTGCAGGTTTGGGTGTTTCCTATGCGAGATTTTGCGGATCAATTCCGAAATTGGTGTGTAGCTGCAATTCAATTCTGAATGGGGTGGCTGAATTGGTGTAACGTGAAGGCTGGAAAAGATATGAACAAAGCTCGGAGAATAATATGGAAACGTGAAGATTTAGGGATAGACTGTAGGACGAGTTTATGATTTTTTTTTGTGGTTGTAATGATTGATGATGTTGAATGGAACTCGAAACGGTATATTATACTTTTGTAACTTGAAGACATGTTTCCAATATGCAAAGTGTGGACCTCCGTTTTTTATCCCGGGCCATACCTCTGTTCTGGAGAGATACGTGAACTGACTCTTTTTTATCGCTTAATGCTTTCGCATTTTGAAAATTCACAGAGTCGCCACCGACCTTTTATTTTATCCAATTAAGGAAAGGTTTATAAAAGAAACAGAAAAAAGACCTTTAAGAAATTCTGGGTAAGGGGGGTAGGTTATACAAAGGGAAGGTGTTAGCACCCTTTGTATCCATGGTTATCCATGGGCTCTTAAGTTTGCTTAGCTCACTTGTTTTTCGATCACTTTTCAATTGCTTTAGAATGCTCATATGTGGTTTCAAATACCTTTGTAAATTGAATTTTGTAATGATCCGTGTGTGGATGTATACAAAATGCTTGTTTATCTTTCGAAAGATGTTTTGAAAAGAACGTTAACTTTGTAATAATCCGTGTTTTGGATGTATTACAAAGTATTGTCTTTTTTTGAAAGTTTTGTTTTGAAAAACAACAGTGTGTGAGAATTTTGTTTGTTTTGATTTGAGCAAGCAAACTAGGAGGTCTACCTTGAGTTGTAAGGTCTTTATCCTTATTTCCTTTAAAAAATCTATCCTTTCACCGGATACAAACAAAAGGTTCGATTTTGTACTCGAAACAGTAGAATTTTGACTTTTGATTTTGAAAAGAATGAGAAGGGATTACCTTAAAAGGTGCAAGTGTGATTTGTGTTTGAATTCAGATATTTTATCTTTGAAGTTAGTGATCTAACGGTTCAATTTTATCTTTGACATACACGCAGTTTATATTTGCTGGAAATTAAAATGCGGAAATGTAAAGTGCGGAAAGTAAATCTACGCTATTACATCGATTGTGCAGGAAATGTAAACTAGCCTATTTACATGAATTTGACATCCTATACATTTATCTAGGAATTTAAATTGCAAGAAAAATAAAAGGCATGTTTTTTTGGATTTTTTATGATTGATTTTAATTATGATTAATGCATGATTAATTAAATTAAAATGAAGAAAAAAAGATGAAAATAGATTTAAACCTAGAAATTAAGTTTAAAATATGTACAAAATATTTGTCAATTAATTTTAAAACAAAACTAATTTTTTTGGAATTTTTGGAATTGATTTGAAATTGATTAAGTTAATTAATACATAATTATGCAAATAATTATACAAATAATTAAAACTTAGAGAGAAAATTATTCAAAATATGTACAAAATTAGTTTATAATATATAAACAATATTTTATATAAAGAACAATTTTTTTTATGATTTTTTGATTGGTTAGAATAATTAAAAAGCCAATATATAAATATATACTAATTAATTATGCAAAATATTGAATTTTTGAAGAAAAATAAAATATTTTTATTTCAGAAAATAATATATTATTTTAGAAGTCTAAAAAATATTTTTTGTGTATTTTTTGGATTTTTAAAAACTATTTTTAATTAATTTTGCAAAGAAAATTAAAATAAAATAGAAAATAAAAGGATACATGATCAGGTGTGGTGGATAAGTGTGGTCTATGGTGTGGATCACTTGTCTGGTGCGTTGGATGAGCTGGCTAGCGGATCTGATGGTCACCAGCATGAGGGACCATACCACGTGATGTACCTGCAAAACACAGAATCCAAGATTAATTCAAAAAACACGCGCGCGCCCTCCAGCCAATCAGAGGACGCCACGCATCGTCTTCTTCCTCAGGATGGGCTTTTACACCTTTCATTTGCAGGTGGTGTAAAAACTCCAACCTTTTACACCTGTTGAAAATAGCGAATACTAGCAAACACTAATATAAATCTGGCGCGATACCATGGTTCAGTTCGTATTGTTTCATGCGATTCTAAAGGTACCATTTAGAGTTCCATAATTTTGCATGGATAGTAAAACCCCAAATTTAAAGGTTCGAACCCTAAAATGGTGATCCTACGTATAGGCGTCCAAACTTCAATTAAGTTTCCAGAAATGATTAGGACCTCAAACCAAACACAAATACATGTCTACATCTTGTTAAACATGCATGAATGACCAGATACGAG